>NC_086116.1:8477997-8844997 GCF_963921235.1 Mobula hypostoma | reverse complement strand
ATCCGTGATCAGTGACTTTCAGCATCCGTGATCAGTGACTTCCAGCATCCGTGATCAGTGACTTTCAGCATCCGTGATCAGTGACTTTCAACATCCGTGATCAGTGACTTTCAGCATCCGTGATCAGTGACTTTCAGCATCCGTGATCAGTGACTTCCAGCATCCGTGATCAGTGACTTTCAGCATCCGTGATCAGTGACTTTCAACATCCGTGATCAGTGACTTTCAGCATCCGTGATCAGTGACTTTCAGCATCCGTGATCAGTGACTTTCAACA
Source organism: Mobula hypostoma (assembly GCF_963921235.1). Taxonomy (NCBI): domain Eukaryota; kingdom Metazoa; phylum Chordata; class Chondrichthyes; order Myliobatiformes; family Myliobatidae; genus Mobula; species Mobula hypostoma. The sequence continues at coordinate 8,844,720 of NC_086116.1, read as the reverse complement.
TCCGTGATCAGTGACTTTCAGCATCCGTGATCAGTGACTTCCAGCATCCGTGATCAGTGACTTTCAGCATCCGTGATCAGTGACTTTCAACATCCGTGATCAGTGACTTTCAGCATCCGTGATCAGTGACTTTCCAGCATCCGTGATCAGTGACTTCCAGCATCCGTGATCAGTGACTTTCAGCATCCGTGATCAGTGACTTTCAGCATCCGTGATCAGTGACTTTCAGCATCCGTGATCAGTGACTTTCAGCATCCGTGATCAGTGACTTTCAACATCCGTGATCAGTGACTTTCAGCATCCGTGATCAGTGACTTTCAGCATCCGTGATCAGTGACTTCCAGCATCCGTGATCAGTGACTTTCAACATCCGTGATCAGTGACTTTCAGCATCCGTGATCAGTGACTTTCAACATCCGTGATCAGTGACTTTCAGCATCCGTGATCAGTGACTTACAGCATCCGTGATCAGTGACTTTCAGCATCCGTGATCAGTGACTTTCAACATCCGTGATCAGTGACTTTCAACATCCGTGATCAGTGACTTTCAGCATCCGTGATCAATGACTTTCAGCATCCGTGATCAGTGACTTTCAACATCCGTGATCAGTGACTTCCAGCATCCGTGATCAGTGACTTTTAACATCCGTGATCAGTGACTTTCAGCATCCGTGATCAGTGACTTTCAGCATCCGTGATGATCAGTGACTTCCAGCATCCGTGATCAGTGACTTTCAGCATCCGTGATCAGTGACTTCCAGCATCCGTGATCAGTGACTTTCAGCATCCGTGATCAGTGACTTTCAGCATCCGTGATCAGTGACTTTCAACATCCGTGATCAGTGACTTTCAGCATCCGTGATCATCGTGACTTTCAACATCCGTGATCAGTGATTTCACATCCAGCATCCGTGATCAGTGACTTTCAGCATCCGTGATCAGTGACTTTCAACATCCGTGATCAGTGACTTTCAGCATCCGTGGTCAATGACTTCCAGCATCCGTGATGATCAGTGACTTCCAGCATCCGTGATCAGTGACTTTCAGCATCCGTGATCAGTGACTTCCAGCATCCGTGATCAGTGACTTTCAGCATCCGTGATCAGTGACTTTCAACATCCGTGATCAGTGACTTTCAGCATCCGTGATCAGTGACTTCCAGCATCCGTGATCAGTGACTTTCAGCATCCGTGATCAGTGACTTTCAACATCCGTGATCAGTGACTTTCAGCATCCGTGATCAGTGACTTCCAGCATCCGTGATCAGTGACTTTCAGCATCCGTGATCAGTGACTTTCAGCATCCGTGATCAGTGACTTTCAGCATCCGTGATCAGTGACTTTCAGCATCCGTGATCAGTGACTTTCAACATCCGTGATCAGTGACTTTCATCATCCGTGATCAGTGACTTCCAGCATCCGTGATCAGTGACTTTCAGCATCCGTCGTGATCAGTGACTTTCAGCATCCGTGATCAGTGACTTCAGCATCCGTGATCAGTGACTTTCAGCATCCGTGATCAGTGACTTTCAGCATCCGTGATCAGTGACTTTCAGCATCCGTGATCAGTGACTTTCAGCATCCGTGATCAGTGACTTTCAGCATCCGTGATCAGTGACTTTCAGCATCCGTGATCAGTGACTTTCAGCATCCGTGATCAGTGACTTTCAGCATCCGTGATCAATGACTTTCAGCATCCGTGATCAGTGACTTTCAACATCCGTGATCAGTGACTTTCAGCATCCGTGATCAGTGACTTTCAGCATCCGTGATCAGTGACTTTCAACATCCGTGATCAGTGACTTTCAGCATCCGTGATCAGTGACTTTCAGCATCCGTGATCAGTGACTTTCAACATCCGTGATCAGTGACTTTCAGCATCCGTGATCAGTGACTTTCAACATCCGTGATCAGTGACTTTCAGCATCCGTGATCAGTGACTTTCAGCATCCGTGATCAGTGACTTTCAGCATCCGTGATCAGTGACTTTCAGCATCCGTGATCAGTGACTTTCAACATCCGTGATCAGTGACTTCCAGCATCCGTGATCAGTGACTTTCAGCATCCGTGATCAGTGACTTTCAACATCCGTGATCAGTGACTTTCAGCATCCGTGATCAATGACTTTCAGCATCCGTGATCAGTGACTTTCAACATCCGTGATCAGTGACTTTCAGCATCCGTGATCAGTGACTTCCAGCATCCGTGATCAGTGACTTCCAGCATCCGTGATCAGTGACTTTCAACATCCGTGATCAGTGACTTTCAGCATCCGTGATCAGTGACTTTCAGCATCCGTGATCAGTGACTTTCAACATCCGTGATCAGTGACTTTCAGCATCCGTGATCAGTGACTTTCAGCATCCGTGATCAGTGACTTTCAGCATCCGTGATCAGTGACTTTCAGCATCCGTGATCAGTGACTTTCAGCATCCGTGATCAGTGACTTTCAGCATCCGTGATCATTGACTTTCAGCATCCGTGATCAGTGACTTTCAGCATCCGTGATCAGTGACTTTCAGCATCCGTGATCAGTGACTTTCAACATCCGTGATCAGTGACTTTCAGCATCCGTGATCAATGACTTTCAGCATCCGTGATCAGTGACTTTCAACATCCGTGATCAGTGACTTCCAGCATCCGTGATCAGTGACTTTCAGCATCCGTGATCAGTGACTTTCAACATCCGTGATCAGTGACTTTCAGCATCCGTGATCAGTGACTTTCAGCATCCGTGATCAGTGACTTTCAGCATCCGTGATCAGTGACTTTCAGCATCCGTGATCAGTGACTTTCAGCATCCGTGATCAGTGACTTTCAACATCCGTGATCAGTGACTTTCAGCATCCGTGATCAGTGACTTTCAGCATCCGTGATCAGTGACTTTCACATCAGTGACTTTCAACATCCGTGATCAGTGACTTTCAGCATCCGTGATCAGTGACTTTCAGCATCCGTGATCAGTGACTTTCAGCATCCGTGATCAGTGACTTTCAGCATCCGTGATCAGTGACTTTCAGCATCCGTGATCAGTGACTTTCAGCATCCGTGATCAGTGACTTTCAACATCTGTGATCAGTGACTTTTCATCCGTGATCAGTGACTTTCAGCATCCGTGATCAGTGACTTTCAACATCCGTGATCAGTGACTTTCAACATCCGTGATCAGTGACTTTCAGCATCCGTGATCAGTGACTTTCAACATCCGTGATCAGTGACTTTCAGCATCCGTGATCAGTGACTTCCAGCATCCGTGATCAGTGACTTTCAGCATCCGTGATCAGTGACTTTCAGCATCCGTGATCAGTGACTTCCAGCATCCGTGATCAGTGACTTTCAGCATCCGTGATCAGTGACTTTCAGCATCAGCATCCGTGATCAGTGACTTTCACATCCGTGATCAGTGATTTCACTTCAGCATCCGTGATCAGTGACTTTCAGCATCCGTGATCAGTGACTTTCAGCATCCGTGATCAGTGACTTCCAGCATCCGTGATCAGTGACTTTCAGCATCCGTGATCAGTGACTTTCAACATCCGTGATCAGTGACTTTCAGCATCCGTGATCAGTGACTTTCAGCATCCGTGATCAGTGACTTTCAGCATCCGTGATCAGTGACTTTCAACATCCGTGATCAGTGACTTTCAGCATCCGTGATCAGTGACTTCCAGCATCCGTGATCAGTGACTTTCAGCATCCGTGATCAGTGACTTTCAACATCCGTGATCAGTGACTTTCAGCATCCGTGGTCAATGACTTCCAGCATCCGTGATGATCAGTGACTTCCAGCATCCGTGATCAGTGACTTTCAGCATCCGTGATCAGTGACTTCCAGCATCCGTGATCAGTGACTTTCAGCATCCGTGATCAGTGACTTTCAACATCCGTGATCAGTGACTTTCAGCATCCGTGATCAGTGACTTTCAGCATCCGTGATCAGTGACTTTCAACATCCGTGATCAGTGACTTTCAGCATCCGTGATCAGTGACTTTCAGCATCCGTGATCAGTGACTTTCAGCATCCGTGATCAGTGACTTCCAGCATCCGTGATGATCAGTGACTTTCAGCATCCGTGATCAGTGACTTTCAGCATCCGTGATCAGTGACTTTCAACATCCGTGATCAGTGACTTTCAGCATCCGTGATCAGTGACTTTCAACATCCGTGATCAGTGACTTTCAGCATCCGTGATCAGTGACTTTCAACATCCGTGATCCGTGATTTTCAGCATCCGTGATCAGTGACTTTCAACATCCGTGATCAGTGACTTCCAGCATCCGTGATCAGTGACTTTCAGCATCCGTGATCAGTGACTTTCAACATCCGTGATCAGTGACTTTCAGCATCCGTGGTCAATGACTTCCAGCATCCGTGATGATCAGTGACTTCCAGCATCCGTGATCAGTGACTTTCAGCATCCGTGATCAGTGACTTCCAGCATCCGTGATCAGTGACTTTCAGCATCCGTGATCAGTGACTTTCAACATCTGTGATCAGTGACTTTCAGCATCAGTGACTTCCAGCATCCGTGATCAGTGACTTTCAACATCCGTGATCAGTGACTTTCAACATCCGTGATCAGTGACTTTCAGCACCCGTGGTCAATGACTTCCAGCATCCGTGATGATCAGTGACTTTCAGCATCCGTGATCAGTGACTTCCAGCATCCGTGATCAGTGACTTTCAGCATCCGTGATCAGTGACTTTCAGCATCCGTGATCAGTGACTTTCAGCATCCGTGATCAGTGACTTTCAACATCCGTGATCAGTGACTTTCAGCATCCGTGATCAGTGACTTTCAGCATCCGTGATCAGTGACTTTCAGCATCCGTGATCAGTGACTTTCAGCATCCGTGATCAGTGACTTTCAGCATCCGTGATCAGTGACTTTCAGCATCCGTGATCAGTGACTTTCAGCATCCGTGATCAGTGACTTTCAACATCCGTGATCAGTGACTTTCAGCATCCGTGATCAGTGACTTTCCAGCATCCGTGATCAGTGACTTTCAGCATCCGTGATCAGTGACTTTCAGCATCCGTGATCAGTGACTTTCAGCATCCGTGATCAGTGACTTTCAACATCCGTGATCAGTGACTTTCAGCATCCGTGATCAGTGACTTTCAGCATCCGTGATCAGTGACTTTCAACATCCGTGATCAGTGACTTTCAGCATCCGTGATCAGTGACTTTCAACATCCGTGATCAGTGACTTTCAGCATCCGTGATCAATGACTTTCAGCATCCGTGATCAGTGACTTTCAACATCCGTGATCAGTGACTTCCAGCATCCGTGATCAGTGACTTTCAACATCCGTGATCAGTGACTTTCAGCATCCGTGATCAGTGACTTTCAGCATCCGTGATGATCAGTGACTTCCAGCATCCGTGATCAGTGACTTTCAGCATCCGTGATCAGTGACTTCCAGCATCCGTGATCAGTGACTTTCAGCATCCGTGATAGTGACTTACATCGTGATCAGTTTAGCATCGTGATCAGTGACTTTCAGCATCCGTGATCAGTGACTTCACATCCGTGATCAGTGACTTGATCAGTGCATCAGCATCCGTGATCAGTGACTTTCAGCATCCGTGATCAGTGACTTTCAGCATCCGTGATCAGTGACTTTCAGCATCCGTGATCAGTGACTTTCAGCATCCGTGATCAGTGACTTTCAGCATCCGTGATCAGTGACTTCCAGCATCCGTGATCAGTGACTTTCAGCATCCGTGATCAGTGACTTTCAGCATCCGTGATCAGTGACTTTCAGCATCCGTGATCAGTGACTTTCAGCATCCGTGATCAGTGACTTTCAGCATCCGTGATCAGTGACTTTCAGCATCCGTGATCAGTGACTTTCAGCATCCGTGATCAGTGACTTTCAGCATCCGTGATCAGTGACTTTCAACATCCGTGATCAGTGACTTTCAGCATCCGTGATCAGTGACTTCCAGCATCCGTGATCAGTGACTTTCAGCATCCGTGATCAGTGACTTTCAACATCCGTGATCAGTGACTTCCAGCATCCGTGATCAGTGACTTTCAGCATCCGTGATCAGTGACTTTCAGCATCCGTGATCAGTGACTTTCAGCATCCGTGATCAGTGACTTTCAGCATCCGTGATCAGTGACTTTCAGCATCCGTGATCAGTGACTTCCAGCATCCGTGATCAGTGACTTTCAACATCCGTGATCAGTGACTTTCAACATCCGTGATCAGTGACTTTCAGCATCCGTGATCAGTGACTTTCAGCATCCGTGATCAGTGACTTTCAACATCCGTGATCAGTGACTTTCAGCATCCGTGATCAGTGACTTTCAACATCCGTGATCAGTGACTTTCAGCATCAGTGACTTCCAGCATCCGTGATCAGTGACTTTCAACATCCGTGATCAGTGACTTTCAACATCCGTGATCAGTGACTTTCAGCATCCGTGATCAGTGACTTTCAACATCCGTGATCAGTGACTTTCAGCATCCGTGATCAGTGACTTTCAACATCCGTGATCAGTGACTTTCAGCATCCGTGATCAGTGACTTTCAGCATCCGTGATCAGTGACTTTCAACATCCGTGATCAGTGACTTTCAGCATCCGTGATCAGTGACTTTCAGCACTCCGTGGTCAATGACTTCCAGCATCCGTGATGATCAGTGACTTTCAGCATCCGTGATCAGTGACTTTCAACATCCGTGATCAGTGACTTTCAGCATCCGTGATCAGTGACTTTCAGCATCCGTGATCAGTGACTTCCAGCATCCGTGATCAGTGACTTTCAGCATCCGTGATCAGTGACTTTCAGCATCCGTGATCAGTGACTTTCACATCCGTGATCAGTGATCAGTGACTTCCAGCATCCGTGATCATGACTTTCACATCCGTGATCAGTGACTTTCAACATCCGTGTGATCAGTGACTTTCAGCATCCGTGATCAGTGACTTCCAGCATCCGTGATCAGTGACTTTCAGCATCCGTGATCAGTGACTTTCAGCATCCGTGATCATGACTTCCAGCATCCGTGATCAGTGACTTTCAGCATCCGTGATCAGTGACTTTCAGCATCCGTGATCAGTGACTTTCACATCCGTGATCAGTGACTTTCAGCATCCGTGATCAATGACTTCAGCATCCGTGATGATCAGTGACTTCCAGCATCCGTGATCAGTGACTTTCAGCATCCGTGATCAGTGACTTCCAGCATCCGTGATCAGTGACTTTCAGCATCCGTGATCAGTGACTTTCAGCATCCGTGATCAGTGACTTTCAGCATCCGTGATCAGTGACTTTCAACATCCGTGATCAGTGACTGACTTTCAGCATCCGTGATCAGTGATCAGTGACTTTCAGCATCCGTGATCAGTGACTTTCAGCATCCGTGATCAGTGACTTCCAGCATCCGTGATCAGTGACTTTCAGCATCCGTGATCAGTGACTTTCAACATCCGTGATCAGTGACTTTCAGCATCCGTGATCAGTGACTTTCAGCATCCGTGATCAGTGACTTTCAACATCCGTGATCAGTGACTTTCAGCATCCGTGATCAGTGACTTTCAGCATCCGTGATCAGTGACTTTCAGCATCCGTGATCAGTGACTTTCAGCATCCGTGATCAGTGACTTTCAGCATCCGTGATCAGTGACTTTCAGCATCCGTGATGATCAGTGACTTCCAGCATCCGTGATGATCAGTGACTTTCAGCATCCGTGATCAGTGAATTTCAACATCCGTGATCAGTGACTTTCAGCATCCGTGATCAGTGACTTTCAGCATCCGTGATCAGTGACTTTCAGCATCCGTGATCAGTGACTTTCAGCATCCGTGATCAGTGACTTCCAGCATCCGTGATCAGTGACTTCCAGCATCCGTGATCAGTGACTTTCAGCATCCGTGATCAGTGACTTCCAGCATCCGTGATCAGTGACTTTCAGCATCCGTGATCAGTGACTTTCAACATCCGTGATCAGTGACTTTCAGCATCCGTGATCAGTGACTTTCAGCATCCGTGATCAGTGACTTTCAACATCCGTGATCAGTGACTTTCATCATCCGTGATCAGTGACTTCCAGCATCCGTGAGCAGTGACTTTCAGCATCCGTGATCAGTGACTTTCAACATCCGTGATCGGTGACTTCCAGCATCCGTGATCAGTGACTTTCAGCATCCGTGATCAGTGACTTTCAACATCCGTGATCAGTGACTTTCAGCATCCGTGATCAATGACTTTCAGCATCCGTGATCAGTGACTTTCAACATCCGTGATCAGTGACTTCCAGCATCCGTGATCAGTGACTTTCAACATCCGTGATCAGTGACTTTCAACATCCGTGATCAGTGACTTTCAGCATCCGTGATCAGTGACTTTCAACATCCGTGATCAGTGACTTTCAGCATCCGTGATCAGTGACTTTCAGCATCCGTGATCAGTGACTTTCAGCATCCGTGATCAGTGACTTTCAGCATCCGTGATCAGTGACTTCCAGCATCCGTGATCAGTGACTTTCAACATCTGTGATCAGTGACTTTCAACATCCGTGATCAGTGACTTTCAACATCCGTGATCAGTGACTTTCAGCATCCGTGATCAGTGACTTTCAACATCCGTGATCAGTGACTTTCAACATCCGTGATCAGTGACTTCCAGCATCCGTGATCAGTGACTTTCAGCATCCGTGATCAGTGACTTCCAGCATCCGTGATCAGTGACTTTCAACATCCGTGATCAGTGACTTTCAGCATCCGTGATCAGTGACTTTCAACATCCGTGATCAGTGACTTTCAACATCCGTGATCAGTGACTTTCAGCATCCGTGATCAGTGACTTTCAACATCCGTGATCAGTGACTTTCAGCATCCGTGATCTTCTTTCAGCATCCGTGATCAGTGACTTTCAACATCCGTGATCAGTGACTTCCAGCATCCGTGATCAGTGACTTTCAGCATCCGTGATCAGTGACTTTCAACATCCGTGATCAGTGACTTTCAGCATCCGTGATCAGTGACTTTCAACATCTGTGATCAGTGACTTTCAGCATCAGTGACTTCCAGCATCCGTGATCAGTGACTTTCAGCATCCGTGATCAGTGACTTCCAGCATCCGTGATCAGTGACTTTCAGCATCCGTGATCAGTGACTTTCAACATCCGTGATCAGTGACTTTCAGCATCCGTGGTCAATGACTTCCAGCATCCGTGATGATCAGTGACTTCCAGCATCCGTGATCAGTGACTTTCAGCATCCGTGATCAGTGACTTCCAGCATCCGTGATCAGTGACTTTCAGCATCCGTGATCAGTGACTTTCAACATCCGTGATCAGTGACTTTCAGCATCCGTGATCAGTGACTTTCAGCATCCGTGATCAATGACTTTCAGCATCCGTGATCAGTGACTTTCAGCATCCGTGATCAGTGACTTTCAGCATCCGTGATCAGTGACTTCCAGCATCCGTGATCAGTGACTTTCAGCATCCGTGATCAGTGACTTTCAGCATCCGTGATCAGTGACTTTCAGCATCCGTGATCAGTGACTTCCAGCATCCGTGATCAGTGACTTTCAGCATCCGTGATCAGTGACTTTCAACATCCGTGATCAGTGACTTCCAGCATCCGTGATCAGTGACTTTCAGCATCCGTGATCAGTGACTTCCAGCATCCGTGATCAGTGACTTTCAGCATCCGTGATCAGTGACTTTCAACATCCGTGATCAGTGACTTTCAGCATCCGTGATCAGTGACTTCCAGCATCCGTGATCAGTGACTTTCAGCATCCGTGATCAGTGACTTTCAGCATCCGTGATCAGTGACTTTCAACATCCGTGATCAGTGACTTCCAGCATCCGTGATCAGTGACTTTCAGCATCCGTGATCAGTGACTTTCAACATCCGTGATCAGTGACTTTCAGCATCCGTGGTCAATGACTTCCAGCATCCGTGATGATCAGTGACTTCCAGCATCCGTGATCAGTGACTTTCAGCATCCGTGATCAGTGACTTTCAACATCCGTGATCAGTGACTTTCAGCATCCGTGATCAGTGACTTTCCAGCATCCGTGATCAGTGACTTTCAGCATCCGTGATCAGTGACTTTCCAGCATCCGTGATCAGTGACTTTCAACATCCGTGATCAGTGACTTTCAGCATCCGTGATCAGTGACTTTCAACATCCGTGATCAGTGACTTCCAGCATCCGTGATCAGTGACTTTCAGCATCCGTGATCAGTGACTTCCAGCATCCGTGATGATCAGTGACTTCCAGCATCCGTGATCAGTGACTTTCAGCATCCGTGATCAGTGACTTTCAACATCCGTGATCAGTGACTTTCAGCATCCGTGATCAGTGACTTTCAGCATCCGTGATCAGTGACTTTCAACATCCGTGATCAGTGATTTTCAGCATCCGTGGTCAATGACTTCCAGCATCCGTGATGATCAGTGACTTCCAGCATCCGTGATCAGTGACTTTCAGCATCCGTGATCAGTGACTTCCAGCATCCGTGATCAGTGACTTTCAGCATCCGTGATCAGTGACTTTCAACATCCGTGATCAGTGACTTTCAGCATCCGTGATCAGTGACTTCCAGCATCCGTGATCAGTGACGTTCATCATCCGTGATCAGTGACTTTCATCATCCGTGATCAGTGAATTTTAACATCCGTGAGCAGTGACTTCCAGCATCCGTGATCAGTGACTTTCAGCATCCGTGATCAGTGACTTTCAACATCCGTGATCAGTGACTTTCAACATCCGTGATCAGTGACTTCCAGCATCCGTGATCAATGACTTTCAGCATCCGTGATCAGTGACTTTCAACATCCGTGATCAGTGACTTTCAGCATCCGTGGTCAATGACTTCCAGCATCCGTGATGATCAGTGACTTCCAGCATCCGTGATCAGTGACTTTCAGCATCCGTGATCAGTGACTTTCAACATCCGTGATCAGTGACTTTCAGCATCCGTGATCAGTGACTTCCAGCATCCGTGATCAGTGACTTTCATCATCCGTGATCAGTGACTTTCATCATCCGTGATCAGTGAATTTTAACATCCGTGAGCAGTGACTTCCAGCATCCGTGATCAGTGACTTTCAGCATCCGTGATCAGTGACTTTCAACATCCGTGATCAGTGAATTTCAGCATCCGTGATTAGTGACTTCCAGCATCCGTGATCAATGACTTTCAGCATCCGTGATCAGTGACTTTCAACATCCGTGATCAGTGACTTTCAGCATCCGTGGTCAATGACTTCCAGCATCTGTGATGATCAGTGACTTCCAGCATCCGTGATCAGTGACTTTCAAGATCCGTGATCAGTGACTTTCAACATCCGTGATCAGTGACTTTTAGCATCCGTGATCAGTGACTTCCAGCATCCGTGATCAGTGACGTTCATCATCCGTGATCAGTGACTTTCATCATCCGTGATCAGTGACTTTTTGCATCCGTGATCAGTGACTTCCAGCATCCGTGATCAGTGACTTTCAGCATTCGTGATCAGTGACTTCCAGCATCCGTGATCAGTGACTTTCAACATCCGTGATCAGTAACTTTCAGCATCCGTGATCAGTGACTTCCAGCATCCGTGATCAGTGACTTTCAGCATCCGTGATCAGTGACTTTCAACATCCGTGATCAGTGACTTCCAGCATCCGTGATCAGTGACTTTCAACATCCGTGATCAGTGACTTTCAGTATCCGTGGTCAATGTCTTCCAGCATCCGTGATGATCAGTGACTTCCAGCATCCGTGATCAGTGACTTTCAGCATCCGTGATCAGTGACTTCCAGCATCCGTGATCCGTGACTTTCAGCATCCGTGATCAGTGACTTTCAACATCCGTGATCAGTGACTTTCAGCATCCGTGATCAGTGACGTTCATCATCCGTGATCAGTGACTTTCATCATCCGTGATCAGTGACTTTCAGCATCCGTGATCTGTGACTTTCAACACTTCCTTCACCCTGTCCATTCACTGGACTTTAAGATGCACTGGATGGAAACAGGACTGTGTAATAATTGCTGGCAGGGTAATTTTGTATCTCCCAGCAAGAAGTCTTACTAACTGGGTGCCTGTGTCAGACAACTGTGCATCCCTGCAAATGGAAATTGGGGATTTAAGGATTGTTAGGTGGAAGAAATATGGTGGTGATCTTGGTAACCATGGAGATGTCATGCTAAAAGAAGACACTTGCTCACTGATTGTGTACAATCCGATATCTGATGGTGCTGTTGATTTTTATTAACTTTGCCTTGAGGAAGATGGAGACAGAAATGGTGCCAAAGCTTTTCTTAATAAATGAGTGTGTAGAAGGCTGACATTCGAGTGACTGTCCTTGGTCCTCAGGTGTGCTTTGGAACTGATATGACGCGTGTTTTTCTTTTTCTTATTCTACATTCAAAATCACCTATAGCTGACCACAAGCACTTTCATGGGCGTTTATTCCACTGATTTCCCCGACGAGTTGGCTTCCTTGTTCATTCTAACTGTAAGGAACAGCTCGGTTGATTGCAGTATGAAGTTAGCACACAGCATCAGTAAGGCAGTCTTAGAAATAAACTCATCTTTGGTATGTCAGGTTTATAAAATTACCATAAAATACTTAAGAGCAAATAATAATTTGATTTGCACTTGCATTGGTTGTTCAAGGAAAACACTCTCTTACATTACTTGGCTTATTAAAAATAGCGTAGCTAATCTCTTATGATTTGTATTAGCTTAGGCTCAGTGAGAAACATTTTCACATTAATCTCTACTCATTACGGGTTCAAACACCACTCTAGGTCTCAAGAATATCATCTAGTGCTTTGGGGAATGCTGCAATGTTACAGGTACTATCCATCGGATATGATAGGAATGGAGAATGACAGTTTTCCCAGAGTCTTCAACTTGTGTCACTGGAAGAGTTTGGTCTTTAAATCCTACAGTGCCTTGTAATGCCTTCAGTCTTGAGTGAAAGAATCCAAGGTGTTATGCCTGATCCTCCATTGTTAAAGCATTAGAGTTTTCAGGGGAGTTCGTCACGAAATATTTTCTGATGATCTGTCCATCTTCCTTAAGCTTATTCTCTCCTTGGAGGGGAACTGAGGGAAAATTTCCCACGCAGAAGCTATTTGGAGTCTGGAACACACTGCTTGAGAAGGTGTTAGAACATAGAACATGGAGCACTACAGTACAGTACAGGTCCTTCTGCCTGCAATGTGTTAAGATCAATCTAACCCTTCCCTCCTGTATAACCCTCCATGTTTCTATCATTCATGTGCCTTTCTAAGAGTTTTTTAAATGCCCCTAACATATCCTCCTGAACCACCACCCCTGGCAGGGCATTTCACAGACCCACCACTCTCTATGTAAAGAAACCTACCTCCTACATCCTCCCTCCCCCCTATACTTTCCTCTAATTACCTTAAAATTATGCCCCCTGTGGCACCAAGTTTGCATATGGCCCGGGAGCAAGAGACACTGAAGCAGGTTGATAGTTCACAGATTTTAATGCAAACAGAGAAAAAAGGGAAAAGAAAACAATAAATGCTAGGTCAAACAGGGCCATTAACTAAAACTCTCAATTGGAAAATGAAGCCGTCAGTGCAGCTGAAAGGAATAACTAAATATAAAACGAAAACTGCTAGCCTTCAGAGTCAGTCGATTCGACAGTCCAATTTCTCAGGCAAGGCCAAATGGAAACAGGCAGTGAAGCGTTGTTGTGCTTTGTTCAAGTCTCGACAAGCACTGCAACAGAAAGAATTAAGTCAAATACTATCACAATGAAATAATAATTAGCTGACATGTGCATATTCACGAGCACAATTGCCTTATCTGCTGGGCTGTCGAATTCATGGTTGTGACACCCTTGTATTAGCCAGTTTTGCCCTGGGAAAAAGTCTCTGTCTATCCATTTGATCTATGCCTGTCATCATCTTGTACACCTCTATCAAGTCACCTCTTATCCTCCTTTGCTCTGAGGAGAATAGGGGTTGAGAATCTCTAAAAATATAAGATGTGTTTGGATGAGCACAATTCACCTATGGAGGGAGTGCTAGGTTATAGAAGTAGGCTCAATGGCCAGCATTGACATGTAGGACTGAAGGGCCTGTTTCCTTGCTGATTTATCTGAATCACCAGCTTTCTCAGAGAGTACACTTCTGACTTCCACTGCTCCACGTAAAGCAGTTCCTTCTGACAACACCTGTAAATACCGTTGCCCTATCTGTATTACCTTTTCGTGTTTCCGATTTCCTTCGGTAATACTTCTGACTATTCATAGCACATCTATTTCATTACAGGTAATATGGTAACAAGAAGCAGTCTGCACATTGTGAATCTATCTCTGATATAGAGCCGAAGTCATAGAACACTACAGTGCAGAAACAGCGCCCCCCCCCATCAAATCCATGCCGATTGCATTGAGCTGCATGCAAACCAGAGCCCTCCACACTCTCACCACCCTCTAAGTGAGTGAGATCCCCCTCACATTCCGCTTAAATATTTCACCCTTCACCCTCAACCCATGACCTCTAGTACTAGTCTCACCTAGTCAAATTTTAACAAGTCTGTTTGCGTTTACCCTCTCTAAAATCCTCATAATTCTGTTTACTCTCATCAAATCTCCCTTCAATCTCCTACACTCGAGGGAATACAGTCTTAACCTATTCACCCCCTCTCTAAAACTCAGGTCCTCAAGTCCTGGCGACATTCATGTAAATTTTTTTCTGCACATTTTCAATCTTATTGATATCTTTCCTGTAGGTAGTTGGCCAGAACTGCACACAATACTCCAAATTAAGATGTTGTCAGAATTGGTAATCTGAGCATATTTGAACAGGTTCATTGAAAATATTATGCATATACTGAGGTATAGCCTCATCCCTGCATTTAAGTGGGGTGGGAATGTCTCTCAATATTGATTAGATAACCTTGTTAGTGGCTTATCACCCGGTCACTCCAGTTCCACCCTAACAAGACGCTCTTTCTCCCCTCAATTTTCTGCAGGTGAGCAAGCTTCTTTTATCTCCTTCCCTGCTCTCTGGAAGGGTCTTTGACCTGAGAAGTTAGTTCTGCTTCTTCTCTCAAAGATGCATCCTGAACTGCTGAGCATTTCCCGTTTTTTTTCTGCTTTAAAAAGATTAGATTTACTACATCTGCACTTCTTTTTGGTTTTCAACATGAAATATTAACCCTCTTTCTTTCATTATGGATGTTGCCTGACCTGCTAAGTATTTTCAATATTTTTCTCATTCAAATTTGATTGCACGTGAGATTGGGACTACTTTTTTACAAAAGGTTGGGTTCATTTTCCAGATCATCCCATGGAGATGACTAATCATTGTAAACAATCCCAGGGTGACTGGCTCCCCTGAGTAACTGCTCTAGTACCAAGTTTGAAAAAGGCCCCTGTTGATGTACCTGTGGCCAGCAGCTGATGCTGAGATACATCCTAGTATGCACTGGGACATATCATCAGTGATGCAACCTGGGGTCATCGGGTGTTTTAGGGTCTTTCAACATCAGACACCCTCACGCAGGGTTGATTTGAGGTGACAGACTGGCAGGCACTCTGTGAGCCAGATGGAGAGGATACTGATGGGCTGACAGAGTGCATCACTGATTACATCAGCTTCTGTGTGGACTGCAATGTTCCAACAAGAACTGTCCTTTGTTATTCAAATAGTAAGGCATGGGTGACAAAGGACATTAAGGACATCCTGAACGCTAAAAAGAGGGCGTTTAGAGATGGAAATAGGGAGGAGCTGAGGGCAACACAGAGCGACCTGAAAGCCAGGATCAGGGAGGCTAAAGACAGGTACAGGAGGAAGCCTGAGTGGAAACTCCAGCAGAACAACATGAGAGAGGTCTAGAGTGGGATGAGGACCATCACTGGGTTCTGGCAAACTAGCAACAGAGGAGCTGAAGGCAGAGTGGACAGGGCCAATGAACTTAACCTGTTCTTTAAAAGATTTGATATTGTGGCCCCTGCCCATCCCCCACATGAGTCATCTGTTGTCGGCCCCCAACCAACACATATTCCACTCTCCCCTCCTACCCCTCCTCATAGTCCCCCACCCTGCTCTCATGACTATACCCCTTCCCCACACGAAACCACCACGGTGGGCTTCACAGCTGAACAGGTGAGAAGACAGCTGAAACGTCTCAACCCAAGCAAGGCTGCAGGACCGGATGGTGTCAGTACCAGGGTGCTCAAAGCCTGTGCCCCTCAGCTACGTGGAGTACTTCGCCATGTATCCAACCTGAGCCTGAGGCTCCAGAGGGTTCCTGTACTGTGGAAAACGTCCTGCCTCGTCCCTGTGTCAAAGACGCCGCGCCCCAGCGGCCTCAATGACTACAGACTGGTGGCATTGATCTCCCACATCATGAAGACCCTGGAGAGACTTGTTCTGGAGCTGCTCCGGCCTATGGTCAGGCCACACTTAGATCCCCTCCAGTTTGCCTACCAGCCCCGACTAGGAGTTGAGGATGCCATCGTCTACCTGCTGAACCATGTCTATGCCCACCTGGACAAGCCAGCGAGCACTGTGAGGGTCATGTTTTTTGACTTCTCCAGTGCGTTCAACACCATCCACCCTGCTCTGCTGGGGGAGAAGCTGACAGCGATGCAGGTGGATGCTTCCCTGGTATCATGGATCCTTGGTTACCTGACTGGCAGACCACAGTACGTCTGCTTGCAACACT
Organism: Mobula hypostoma; assembly: GCF_963921235.1. Taxonomy (NCBI): domain Eukaryota; kingdom Metazoa; phylum Chordata; class Chondrichthyes; order Myliobatiformes; family Myliobatidae; genus Mobula; species Mobula hypostoma. Next base: position 8,828,040 of record NC_086116.1, on the reverse strand, counting down.
GTGTGTCTGACAGAGTGATCAGCAGCACTGGGGCTCCACAGGGGACTGTCTTGTCTCCCTTTCTCTTCACCATTTACACCTCGGACTTCAACTACTGCACAGAGTCTTGTCATCTTCAGAAGTTTTCGGATGACTCTGCCATAGTTGGATGCATCAGCAAGAGAGATGAGGCTGAGTACAGGGCTACGGTAGGAAACTTTGTCACATGGTGTGAGCAGAATTATCTGCAGCTTAATGTGAAAAAGACTAAGGAGCTGGTGGTAGACCTGAGGAGAGCTAAGGTACCGGTGACCCCTGTTTCCATCCAGGGGGTCAGTGTGGACATGGTGGAGGATTACAAATACTTGGGGATACGAATTGACAATAAACTGGACTGGTCAAAGAACACTGAGGCTGTCTACAAGAAGGGTCAGAGCCATCTCTATTTCCTGAGGAGACTAGGTCCTTTAACATGTAAGGGGGTTTCGACTTTTATGTTACTGCAGAGGCTAATTAAAATGGCGTCTTTGTTATGTTAATCTGGGGAATGCGGTTTTGTTGTGTTAAGCGCTGAGAAAGTTTGCGCTAGCAGCTTGTTTTGGCTTTAGGGTGTGATAAGAGAGTGCTATTAACCAATTGGGATAGTTGTTATGTTTTTGGTGTATTTGAAGATACTGTATGCGCAGGGTTTTGGGGCAGAAGGCGGGAGAACAAGACAGAGGATGGACGAGGTGCTGTGATGTCCACTAACGGGGTCGGACCCCGAGGAGGGCGTTCAGCGAGGAGACGGAGACGGACTCGTGTAAAGCGTCTGGTCGACCACCGTTGCTGGTCCCAGGCGGCCGGTCGAGGTGGTCCAAGGGGAGACTCAGGGTGAAGAAGAAGGTCCTTGAGCTCCAATGGTTTTTGTGCACGAAGAGATTGAAGTTTGATAAGTGTGGCACCTTTTATTTTCCTTTTATATTTTATTCTCTTTTAATTATACAGTTCAAGTAATATCTATAAATTGTAAATCATTTAATCGTATCTGGTGTATTGTCGGTTATTTGGGCGGGGTGGGGTACCTCACACAGCATCCACACAAACGAATTACCCAGTCTGCCGGGGCCGAGGGCTGTTTCCCTAGACAACAGCGAGCCGAGCGACCCTGAGGGTGGCCGGGGGGGGGGGGGTGGGCTACAAACATCTGCCGGACGATGCTGAAGATGTTCTACGAGTCTGTGGTGGCCAATGCTGTCATGTTTGCTGTTGTGTTTTGGGGCAGCAGACTGAGGGTAGCAGACACCAACAGAATCAACAAACTCATTCGTAAGGCCAGTGATGTTGTGGGGATGGAACTGGACTCTCTCATGGTGGTGTCTGAAAAGAGGATGCTGTCCAAGTTGCATGCCATCTTGGACAATGTCTCCCATCCACTACATAATGTACTGGGTGGGCACAGGAGTACATTCAGCCAGAGACTCATTCCACCGAGATGCAACACAGAGCGTCATAGGAAGTCATTCCTGCCTGTGGCCATCAAACTTTACAACTCCTCCCTTGGAGGGTCAGACACCCTGAGCCAATAGGCTGGTCCCGGACTTATTTCCTGGCATAATTTACATATTACTATTTAACTATTTATGGTTTTATCACTATTTATTATTTATGGTGCAACTGTAACGAAAACCAATTTCCTCCGGGATCAATAAAGTATGACTATGACTATCAGGCCTTGGCGTGTCCCAGCAGCACTGGTCCATGGGTTACATCTCTTGATCCATAGCTATCTGGAGGCTCAGTGTGCTGCCTCTGTGACAGCCCCAATGGCTCTTTACTTTGCAAACACCGTTATGCCAAGGAGAGAGCAGCCAGCAACACCTCAACACCCCACCTTTACAGGCTCATAGCGTGCCCTCCACCGTCTCTCTGGCACTGCTCTTGATATTTAGTGTACTTTCACTCAAACACCTCTTCAGTTCCCAAGGCACTGTCAGTTCTACCATAACCACCTGTTTCAAGGTTTCTGACAGAATGACAATGTCAGGCCTCAGTAATGATGATGATGCGATGAAGTCAGAGAAGTTTGAATGCTTGCCAAGATTGAATTTCAGTTGTCAGTAGGGCGCCGTGGGAATCAAGCCTGCCGGTGATCTGGGCTGAGGCAGTTAAGATAATAAATCTCACCTGAAAGAAAGAAGAGGCAAAATATGTGGCAATGGTAAACTCCATTTAATATCAGAATGAGAATCAGGTTTATTATCTCTGTCTTAAACAATGTAAAATCCACTTTTTTGCTGCAAAGGTACAGTGCAATGGGGCCGTATTGTGTTTCCTGGAGGGGTACTACTTCTGGTGAAGGGGCTTGTTGTCCAGTCTGGGGCAGCTCACTCTCCTTTCGTTCCCACCAGACACTCAGCTCTCACCTGTGCCTCCACGTAGCTATTTGCACGTGGCAACAGTCACACCTCGGTACACTGCTTCGACAAGCAGGCTAAACTAGCTGAGGGTAGCCATCAGGCTTCATACCCTGTTGAGAAAGGGATATTTCTGTTCCAGCGAGTGAAGCCAGCTCTGGCGGTCTAGGAGGATGAGATCTACAGGGAGATCCAATGGCCAGGAAGGTGGTTCTGCAACGCTTCGTGGAGAGTGAAGGGCAGGACGAGGCAGAGAAGAAGTCATGGTCGTCCACTGCAACCAAGAAAGACCCCAGTTTGTAATGACAACTTGTATCACTGCACCCGTACTTCCGAGGTCAAGAGAGTGGAACCTTTCAGAGTAATGGCTTTTCACTTTAAAATCTCTACTGCACAGATTTCACTGTCATCGTTGGAAACCAACTAATCAATTATATGATGTGAAATAAGTTGTTTTGTGCAATGACATAAAATTACTATAAATTACAAAATAAATAAATAGTGCAAAAAAAAAAGAGGGAACAACAAGATAGTGTTCATGGACCGTTTAGAAATCTATTGGCAGAGGGGATGAAACTGTTTTGGAGTCATTGAGTGGGTCTTCACTTTTCACTACCTCCTCTTCCTCCCTCATGGTAGTAACAAGTGCATACATGTACATACATGTACATACATGTGGTTGTGCATATGACAATAAACTCGACTTTGAAAATACAGGAAACACAGTACTCAGCATCCGTGGATAGAGAAACAGAGTTAATGTTTCAATGCAATGACCCTTCTAAAGAGCATTATGTTTTTGACCTGAACTGAGAACTCTATTCCTATTTTCGCAGATACTGCTTGTGAGCAGTAACTAGGCTGGTGTCCAAAGCTAATAAAAGGTGACAAAGGTGTTGTCCACAGGACCAAGCCCTTTTGGTTTATCTTTACTGTTGGTGGTGTGAATCAAAACAGAAAATCATAGACAACCCATCGAAAGGTTATGGTCTCAGGAATGATTTCTCACAGATGTATCATCTTGCTTGTGACTTCCTGTCTGTTTGTTTTTAAGTACAATTACCCCATAACTTATGAGGGACTTCTCTTGTGAATAAAGAGTATTGGATAAGGCACATAGGTTATTTTACACTCTTTTATTCTGTACCTTTCAATTTTGTTGGTGTGGTCGATAGTTCCTGAAGGAAATAGACATGATGCATTCTGTAAGCATTCAGAATGCATCATGACTGAACTGGTGTTTTGAATATATAATCTAAATGTACTGTTAAAGAAAAAACACATTTGGCCAGCCCAGGCTAAATATGGGGAATAGGTAACACTTAATCTTCACTTCACAGATCTGAGAAAAATAGTAACTCAAGGAAATTATAGAACAGAGGGATCTTGAAATATGGATCTATAATTCTGCAGAAGTGGTGTCACAGGTAATTACGGTCATAAAGAGAACTCTTGGCACATTGACCTTCATAAATCAAAGTACTGAGTACAAAAGTTGGGATGTTATGTTGGAGTTGTATAAGACATTGATGAGGCCTAGGTTAGAGTACTGTGTGGAGATCTGGTCACCTAACTACTGGAAAGATGTCAATAAGATTGAATGAGTATAGAGACAGTTGCTGGGACTTGAGGACCTAAATTACAGGGAAAGGTTGAAAAGGTTAAGACTTTATTTCCTGGAGTGTAGGAAACTGAGGGCAGATTTGATAAAGGTATACAGAATTCTGAGGGCTATAGATAAGGTAAGTGAAAGCAGGGTTTTTCCACAGAGGTTGGTGAAACTAGAACTAGAGATCATAGGTGTTAAGGGTGGAGGGTGAAATATTTAAGGGGAGCATGAGGGGGCGCTTCTTTACTCAGAGAGTGGTGAGTGTGTGGAGTGAGTTGCCAATGGAAGTGATGGATGTGGGTTTAATTTCAACGTTTAGGAGAAGTTTTAATAGGTACATGGATAGGAGGTGTGTGGAGGGATATGGGACTGGGCTTACTGAGACTAGGCTGGATAACAATTCGGCATGGACTAGATGGGCTAAAGGATTTGTTTCTACGCTGTGGGGCTCTATGACTCTATGATATAGAACATAGAACACTACAGCACAGTACAGACCCTCAGCCCATGATGTTGTGCCCACCTTTTAACCTAAATCTAAGATCAATCAAGTGAAGATGTTCTTCATTGACTACAGCTCTGCATTCAATACTATCATCTCCTCAAAACTAATCAATAGGCTCCAAAACCGAAGCCTCAATACAGCCTTGTGCAACAGGTTCCTAAATTTCCTCACTTGCAGACCTCAGTCAGTTCAGATTGACAATAACATCTCAAGCACAACCTCCATCAGCACGGGTGCACCGCAGGGCTGTGTGCTTAGCCCCCTGCTCTACTCGCTTCATTCTCATGACTGTGGAACTAAGCACAGCTCGAATGCCAGATTTAAGTTTGCTGACAAATGTTTGTCGTTGGCCAGATCAAAGGTGGTGATGAATCAGCATATAGGAGGGAGGTTGAAAATCTGGCTGAGTGGGGCATCACAACAACAACCTCTTACTCAATGACAGCAAGATCAAGGGGCTGATTATTGACCAGGAGGAGGAAACTGGAGGTCCATGAGCCAGTCTTCGTTCGGTGACCTGCGGTGGAAAGGGTCAGCAAATTTAAAACCCTCGGTGTTATAATTTCAGAGATTCTGTCCTGAGTCCAGCATGAAAGCCCCATTACAAAGAAAGCATGGCAGCCCCTCTACTTAGAAGTTTGCAATGATTCAGCATGTCATCTGAAACCTTGACAAACCTCTACAGATGTGCAGTGGAGAGTATACTGACTGGTTGCTTCAGGGTCTGGTATGGAAAGACTTATGGCCTTAAATGGAAAAGCCTACAAAAAGAGGTGGATATCGCCCAGCTCATCACTCTCCACCATTGAGCTCATCTCAAGGAGCAGTGTTGCTGGAAATCAGCATCCATTGTCAAGTACCCCCACGATCTAGGCCATGCTCTCTTTTTGCTGTGACCATCAGGAAGAAGGTATAGGAGCCTCAGGACTCACACCACCAGGTTCAGGAACAGTTATTACTCCTCAACCAACAAGCTCTCGAACCAAAGGGGATAACTTCACGCAACTTCACTCACCACAGCACTGAACTGTTCCCATAAACTATGGATCTCCTTTCAAGGACTATTCACCTCATGTTCTGGATATTGTTAATTAATTAATTTATTATTATTTTGCCTTTTTTGTATTTGCACAGTTTGTTGTTTTTTTGTACATTGTTTGCTGTCTTGTTGTGTATAGTTTTTCATCGATTCCATTGCGTTTCTTTGTACCTATTGTGAATGCCCACAGGAAAATGAATCTCAGGCTTGTATATGGTGACATACATGTACCTTGATAATCAATTTACTTTGAACTTTGAATCTAACCCTTCCCTCCTACGTAGTATAGATTTCAACAAAGGCGTTACTCAGAACTCTGGAGAACTAGTTGTGAATTTGGAACCATTTCTTCCATTCAGTAAGCACATCCCTTAACCCACAGGGGATTGTAGGCTCTGTGGATCTGGCACAGAGGAGGAGATTGAAACCTGGGCAGATCAACTGTGATCGTATTGAATGACGGGACAGGTTTAAGGGACTGAGTATTCTTCTCGTACTCCTATTTGCTTGTGTTTAGTGCATTGAGTGAGGGTCCAGTGAGATGGAGGAACTGAGCGAAATACATGTTAGTAGGGAAGTGGTGTTAGGTAAATTGAAGGGATTGAAGGCAGATAAATCCCTAGGGCCAGATGGTCTGCATCCTAGAGTGCTTAAGGAAGTAGCCCAAGAAATAGTGGATGCATTAGTGATAATTTTTCAAAACTCGTTAGATTCTGGACTATTTCATGAGGATTGGAGGGTGACTAATGTAACCCAACTTTTTAAAAAAGGAGGGAGAGAGAAACCGGGGAATTATAGACCGGTTAGCCTAACGTCGGTGGTGGGGAAACTGCTGGAGTCAGTTATCAAAGATGAGATAACAGCACATTTGGAAAGCGGTGAAATCATCGGACAAAGTCAGCATGGATTTGTGAAAGGAAAATCATGTCTGACGAATCTCATAGAATTTTTTGAGGATGTAGCTAGTAGAGTGGATAGGGGAGAACCAGTGGATGTGGTATATTTGGATTTTCAAAAGGCTTTTGACAAGGTCCCACACAGGAGATTAGTGTGCAAACTTAAAGCACACGGTATTGGGGGTAAGGTATTGATGTGGTTGGAGAATTGGTTAGCAGACAGGAAGCAAAGAGTGGGAATAAACGGGATCTTTTCAGAATGGCAGGCGGTGACTAGTGGGGTACCGCAAGGCTCAGTGCTGGGACCCCAGTTGTTTACAATATACATTAATGACTTGGATGAGGGAATTAAATGCAGCATCTCCAAGTTTGCGGATGACACGAAGCTGGGTGGCAGTGTTAGCAGTGAGGAGGATGCTAAGAGGATGCAGGGTGACTTGGATAGGTTGGGTGAGTGGGCAAATTCATGGCAGATGCAAATTAATGTGGATAAATGTGAAGTTATCCACTTTGGTGGCAAAAATAGGAAAACAGATTATTATCTGAATGGTGGCCGATTAGGAAAAGGGGAGGCGCAACGAGACCTGGGTGTCATTATACACCAGTCATTGAAAGTGGGCATGCAGGTACAGCAGGTGGTAAAAAAGGCGAATGGTATGCTGGCATTTCTAGTGAGAGGATTCGAGTACAGGAGCAGGGAGGTACTACTGCAGTTGTACAAGGCCTTGGTGAGACCACACCTGGAGTATTGTGTGCAGTTTTGGTCTCCTAATCTGAGGAAAGACATCCTTGCCATAGAGGGAGTACAAAGAAGGTTCACCAGATTGATTCCTGGGATGGCAGGACTTTCATATGAAGAAAGACTGGATGAACTGGGCTTGTACTCGTTGGAATTTAGAAGATTGAGGGGGGATCTGATTGAAACATATAAAATCCTAAAGGGATTGGACAGGCTAGATGCAGGAAGATTGTTCCCGATGTTGGGGAACTCCAGAACAAGGGGTCACAGTTTGAGGATAAAGAGGAAGCCTTTTAGGACCGAGATTAGGAAAAACTTCTTCACACAGAGAGTGGTGAATCTGTGGAATTCTCTGCCACAGGAAACAGTTGAGGCCAGTTCATTGGCTATATTTAAGAGGGAGTTAGATATGGCCCTTGTGGCTACGGGGGTCAGGGGGTATGAAGGGAAGGCTGGGTCGGGGTTCTGAGTTGGATGATCAGCCATGATCATAATAAATGGCGGTGCAGGCTCGAAGGGCCAAATGGCCTACTCCTGCACCTATTTTCTATGTTTCTATGTTTCTATGTTTCTAATCAGAACAAACGACCAATGGGTGCAATGGTTCTTTGATTTGATTGGATTCATTAAAGGGCCAAATGGCCTACTCCTGCACCTATTTTCTATGTTTCTATGTTTCTATGTTTCTAATCAGAACAAACGACCAATGGGTGCAATGGTTCTTTGATTTGATTGGATTCATTCCTCTAAAGCATTGCAAAGTTCTCCTTTTCAAACAACCCATTCTCTTTAAAAGGCGCTATCCTATTTTTTTCTTCCGGCATCCTCTCCTGATCCAGATTAAGTTAGGAATTGGAGCTGGATTCATTATGGCGCTGAGCTGCGGTCTCCATCGAGGTTGTGGCTTAGATTTAGTGAGGGGAAGACAGGACCCAGTGTCTGCAAGTCCACAAGTCTGCTGGAGGCTGGAGGCTGGAGGCTGAAGCTGGCCTGTCCTGGGTTTAGGGGATCGTGTAAGTCTGTTTGGAGGGAGGAACGAGGCCTGTTTTGCTGTTGTTGCTTTTTTACTTGTTGTGTTCTGTGTCGTTCTGCTGGACTGCAAGGTGAGCAGCCCCCCACACATTCTTGGGCGTGACAGTTGTTAACTCAAATGACACATTTCACTGTATGTTTCCTGTACATGTGCCAAGTAAGTCTGAATCTGAATCTGAGATCATCAAAACTAGAACATTCCCAAAAAGTCTTTTTCCAACATGTCCCTAAATGTTTATGCTGCATGCTTTGTGTACCAGTGCTCAATATTAAGTAGTATGGAAAATGCTTATGTGGCGTATATGGATTTCAGCAAGCCATTTGACAAGGCTTACTGAAAAAATAAGGAGGCACGGGACCCAAGGGGACATTGCTTTGTGGATCCAGAACTGGCTTGCCCAGAGAAGGCCAAGAGTGGTTGTAGACAGGTCATATTTTGCATGGAGGTCGGTCACCAGTGGTGTGCTTCAGGGATCTGTTCTGGGACCCCTTCTCTTTGTGATTTTTATAAATGACCTGGATGAGGAAGTGGAGGGATGGGTTAGTAAATTTGCTGATGACAAAGGTTGGGGGTGTTGTGGATAGTGTGGAGGGCTGTCAGAGGTTACAGCAGGACATCGATAGGATGCAAAACTGGGCTGAGAAGTGGCAGATGGAGTTCAACCTAGATAAGTGTGAGGTGTTCATTTGGTAGGTCAAATATGATGGCAGAATATAGCATTAATGGTAAGACTCTTGGCAGTGTGGAGGATCAGAGGGATCTTGGGGTCCGAGTCCATAGGACACTCAAAGCTGCTACGCAGGTTGACTGTGTGGTCAAGAAAGCATATGGTGCATTGGACTTCATCAATCGTGGGATTGAATTTAAGAGCTGAGAGGTAATGTTGCAGCTATATTGGACCCTGGTCAGACCCTACTTAGAGTTCTGTGCTCAGTTCTGGTCACCTCACTACAGGAAAGATGTGGAAACCATAGTAAGGGTACAGAGGAGATTTACAAGGATTTTGCCTGGATTGGGGAGCATGCCTTATGAGAATAGGTTGAACTTGGCCTTTTCTCCTTGGAGCAGTGGAGGATGAGAGGTGACCTGATAGAGGTGTATAAGATGATGAGAGGCACTGATCATGTGCATAGTCAGAAGCTTTTTCCAAGGGTTGAAATAGCTAGCACAAGAGGGCACAGTTTTAAGGTGCTTGTTAGTAGGTACAGAGAAGATATCAGGGGTACGTTTTTTACATAGAGAGTGGTGAGTGCATGGAATGGGCTGCCGGCAACGGTGGTGGAGGCGGATATGATAGGGTCTTTTAAGAGATTCCTGGATGGATACCTGGAGCTTAGAAAAATAGAGGGCCATGGGTAACCCTAAGTAATTTCTGAGGTAAGGACATGTTCAGAACAGCTTTGTGGGCCGAAGGGCCGGTATTGTGCTGTAGATTTTCTATGTTTCTATCAAAATATGCATTCTGTCTGTCACCATACACTACCTTGAGATTCATTTTCTTGCAGGCATTTATGGGAAAATAAAGGACTATAATGATCAAAAGCAATTCATAAATGAAGACTGACAAGCAAACAATGTGCAAAAGAAGACATGTTGTGCCAATAAAAATGCTGTGAACATCAGTTATAGAGTCTTTGAAAGTGAGTCTGTAGGTTGTGGAGTCAGTTCAGTGTTGAGGTGAATGAAATTATCGCTGACCATCCAGGAGCCTAATGGTTGTGGGGTAACAATTATTACTGAGCCTGCGGTTTGTGGGATCTAAAGCTCCTGTACCTCCTGCCCAATGGTAGCTGTGAGAAGAGAGCAAGGCCTGAATGGTGGAGGCCCTTCATGATGGATTCTGCTCTCCTATGGCAGCCCTTCTTGCAGATATGCTCAGTGGTGGTGTGGGGTGACGGGCGGGAGGGGATGTTTTGCCTGGGATAGACTTGGCTCTATCCACCACTTTCTCAGCCTACTCTGTTCCCCTGATTGGGCCCCTCTGACCCACCCAAGGCAAGCTCCTCCCTCTCATCGGCTGCGCTCTGTGGAACGTGTATAAGCGTGAAGTATACTTGCAAACAAGAAAACCAGGTTACTGGGTTTTGTTCCTGAACACTAGCGGGGCTGCCTTGTGATAATCAAAAGGAAATAAATGAAGAGAAAGGTTAAAAAAAGAGTTATCTAGTACAATGCGATATATTGAAAGTGCTTAGGAGCTCTTCACTTTTAATGAATTATTTCATTTGAAGTCCCTGTTGTTGTGGAGACAAGGATAGCAGCTACTTGCACTTTACCAATGAGATGGCGATGCAGTGACATCCATCTTGTGATAATGAATTAATACAGTCAATTATCTTTACCGGGCCTCTCCCCTCTGTGGTATTGTTTTCTGACACAAAAGAAGCCGATGAGGATTGTGAGCAGGGTGACATTCCCTTCCTTTGCCCTGTAGGTTCCTGGGTTCAGGGCCTGATCGGTGACATCCCATTGCAGCAGATCCCAGTCTCTAGACCTGAGTGATACTTGCCCACCACCCTTTTCCCCGGAGGATGCTTCCTTTTTGCCTGTTGGGAAAAGTGTGGCTAGTGATGCAGTACTGAGAGGAGAGAGCTTTTTTATCTCCCTTCCGTGGCCAAAAAGCTGAATGAAACCCCAGGCTAAGTGAAAGAAAAGTCACAATGACTCCATAAAAGGGAGCTAGTTGGAAGGACAAAACAGTATGATAATCTCAATGAAAGATGTTAATTATATTTGAATGGTGGGTGACTCAGTGGTGTAGCTGGCAGAGTTGCTGCCTCACAACACCTGAGACCCAGATTCGTCCAAACTTCTAATGCTGTCCGTATGGAGTTTGCAAATTCTCCCTTTGTTTTAGTGGGATTCCTCTGAGTGCTCTGGTTTCTTCCCACATCCCAAAATCGTGCATGCTGGAAGGTTAGTTGTCTTCTGTAAATTGTCCCTTATGTGTTTGTGAGTGGTAGAATCTGGGACAGTGGATGAGGATCTGGGGAGAACAAGAAATGGGATTAGTGTAGGATTGGTGTAAATGGTTGGTTGATGGTTAGGATGGGCCAGAGAACTTGCTTCTGTGATGTGTCACTATGATTATTACCAGAATACACTCCATTGCAATCTATTGTGGGCCTGGAATAGAGGTCAGTTTTCCATCTTGGACATTCCAAAGGGTGGAAGCCCACCCAGTGAGCATTCCCGATACACAGTGCTTTCTGGATTCCATTCCAATTAGCTACGCTTTGCAGACTGTAGCTCGAAGAGCAGGCTGGCTCTGAGAGCCTGCACCGAGGGAGGTGAGACTTGGAATGCTGCTGTGAGGCTCTAAAGAAAAGCTGAGGCAGTGAATTAAAATGGATGTTGCTGGTAGCTTGATTGTGTGGGAATGTTAGAGAGCAGGAGGTTTTGTTGCAGTGGGCTGGTATGTAGGTGGAACAGATTGTCGGCACGGATAGTGGAACCAGAGACCTTAACGTGCGTTGGTAAGTTTGAAGGTAGATTCTTGTTTTCTAATATACCTTGGGATTTTAAAACGTGTTGGTGGATTAATTAGATTGAAGATTCTGCAATCAGATCCATTTCTTTTTTTAATCTGTTTTTGAGATCAGGGCGTCATCGACAGGATCAGCATTTAATATTGATTCCTTCCGCCCTTGAGGAGATGATAGTTGCCTGCTTGAACCACTGCAGTCCTTGTGGTGAAAGTATTCCCACGGTGCTGTTGGAGAGAGAATTAAAGTGTCAACATAAATGACCAGTGATACATTTCCAAGTTAAAGTCATTTACTTATCACCTGTACATGGAAACATACAGTGAAATGCGTCGTTTGCATTAACACCCGACGCAAGCTGGGGGCAGCAGCAAGTGTCAGCACACATTCTGGCACCAACATAGGATGTCCACAATGTTCAGCAAAACAAAGCAAGCAACAACGACAACAGAAACACAGCAACAGCAACAGAGCCAATCGACAGCAAAACAAGCCACTTTTCTTTCTAGAGTCCTGATTTCCTAATCAGGTGTCTTGACCAGAAACAGCGACCGTTTTATTTCCCTCCATTGATGCTGCCTGACTTGCTGAGTTCCTCCAGTGTATTGCATGCGTTGCTCAAGACCTGTGGCATCAGCAAAATCGCTAACATTTGTGCAGCATAATTGCTTCGTCAGTCGGGTCATTGAGAATAAATGAGCATAAAAGTTGGCAAGTCATGCTGTAGCTGTATAAAACTTTGGTTTAACCACATTTGGAGTAAAGTGTGTAGTTCTGGTCACCACACAACAGGAAGGATGTGGAGAAGGTACAGAAAAGTTTAACCAGAATATTAGAGGAGCACAGCCTCTCAGGCAGCATGAAGGTTTCAGTCCAAAATATCGACTGTTTATTTCCTTCTATCAATCCTGTCTGACCTACTGAGTTTCTTTAGCATTTTCTGTGCGTTGCTTAAGTTTTCCAGCATCTGCAGAACTTCTTGTGTTACCAGGATGCTGCCTGGATTAGAGGGGATGAGCTATAAGGAGAAGCTGGATAAACTTAGATTCTTAGGATCACTGGAAGCTGAGGGGAGACCTGATAGAAATGATAAATTCTTGAGAGGCACAGATATAGTAGGAAGTCAGAATCAGTTCCTGAGGTGGGAATGTCAAATGTTAGATGGCATAGGTCTTAGCTGGGTGGGCGGGGGGGGCTGCGGGAACTTAAAGGAGACTTGCAAGGCAAGTTTTTTTACACAGAGAATGGTAGGTGTGTGGAATAGGCTACTAAGGGAGGTGATGAAGGCAGATAGGACAGGAACTTATAAGAGGCATTTAGACCATGTAGGGGATGGAGGGAATATAGATATAGAAAGGTAGGTACAACTATTTTAAATTGTCATCAAGATTGGCACAGGCATCACTGGCTGAAGAGTCCGTTCTTGTTCGATGTGCTATGAAATCTAAACTGGACACTAATTAGGTTGTTGAGGACAAGGACAAGTGTTAGTTAGTTTACTACCTGTCAGGTCCAAATTTGGTGTCAAGGTCACTTCCAGGTCGACCATCCTGGCTTATTCTTTCTCCAATCAAACAATCATACAACTGAATTTCAGAGTCAACCACGAAGAATGGGTCTGGAGGATTGAGGATTTCATTCTCAAAAAGACATCAGGTATCCAGGCAGACAATCTGATAGATTCTGTGATTATCACTACTAATAAGAGGATGTTGCCCATGGCTCATTGGTGGGATTTGAACTCACGTCTCTAGATTATTATTCTGTATTACACCACTGCTCCCCCACCATGGTCAAAGAGTCACGTGGTAGCATGGTAACAGGCCCACCAAATCAACACTGACTACCAAGCACCCACTCCCAATAATCCAACACTACGCTCATTTTACTCCCTCTGCCCTCCCATCCACTCCCCTTAATGTCCTACCACACAAAGGTCATTTAACCTTCCAGGGAAAGAGTGCTCAGAGGAAACCCAGATGGTCACAGACAGAGTGTGCAAGCTCCACGTAAACAGCACCTGAATTCAGGATTGAACCTGGTTTAATGGAGCCGTCAGGTAGCATTCCTGCCAGGTCCCCTAAGTGCTGCCCAAGCAATACCTAACATCTGGGGCAATGGAGTTGCTGGGATAAGGGCTGAATGTAACATGTTACACAGTAACAATCACAAAGTGCTGGAGGAACTCAGCAGCTCAGGCAAGTACTCATTTTAATTCTACTTCCCACTCCCATTCCAACATGTTGGTCCATGTCCTCCTCTACTCTCAGGCTGGAGGAGCAACGCCTCATATTCTGTTTTGGTAGCCTCCAACCTGAGAGGATGAACCTCAATTTCTCTAACTTCTGGTAATTTCTTCACCCTTCCCCTTCTCTCATTCCCCTTTCCATTCCTCATTCTGGCTCCCCTCTCAGCCCTTCTCTTCTTCTCACCTACCCATCACCTCTCTCTGGTGCCTCTCCTCTTTCCCTTTCTCCATGGTCCACTCTCCTCTCCTATCAGGTTCCTACTCCTTCAGTCCTTAGGCTTTTTCACCTATCACCTGGCAGCTTCAGACATCATACACATTCCCCCACTTACTCACCTTCCACCCCACCTGGTTTTATATATCACCTGCTAGATCCTTCCCTAATCTCCTTTCTTCTTCAGGCTCCTTCCCCCTTCCTTTCCAGTCCTGATGAAAGGTCTCGGCCCGAAACATCAACTGCTTATTCCCTTCATAGATGCTGCCTCCAGCATATTGTGTGTGTGTGCTGTTCTGGATTTTCAGCATCTGCGGAATCTCTTGTTATGTGAGGCTCCATGGGTTAGCACAACCATAGATCCTGGACGAAAATGTATAATAAAATAATAAGCTTGCAGGGAGCTGCCAGTTTAAGGCCATCAGTTCACCATATATCTGGTAGATGGCTCACTTGAATGCCTGTTAACATATATCTGCTTCTCAAGCAAAACACTAGAATAATATTAGGTCCTCGAAAGCTATTCTTATATCCCCACAGCAGAGCTTTCAAGCTGATGTTCAATTTTTCAGATTTATTTAATGCGCCAAAAATATATGTTCAGCTGGATAAACATATCCATCACTTCTCTCTGTAAAAAGAAACAGCAGTTACACAAGGGAGCTGTAGCTCGAGCCAGACTTCAGCTGACACCCGAGTGGTTATCATGACTACTCAGGTCAACATCATGAGCCGTAGGAACAGGAAGGGTTTCCAGTTCTTGGGTGTGGGTGTGAACCTGGGATCAATTGGCACACATTAGGCAGTGCAGAGAGCTTTCAATTCAGGGTAATATTCTGTGTAAGTTGGAAGCAAATTACAAGTTTTGCTCTCAAGGCTACAGCTGTGGATAATCATCCCTTTGTCTGATAACGGGGAGGAATAGAGAATGAAATCAGTTCCTGTGTTGCTGCTTCAGCACAAGCAACACAAAACGGACACAGTGGCAAATCCTGGGGGTGCCTTTTATATACTTCCCCACTACAGTATATGAAAATAAACAAAAGCAACATTTAAGAAACATTTGGATAACACAGGAATAGGCAAGGAATGGAGTGAGTGGCTGCCCTCAGATGGTTCGAGTCACTGGGTCCTGATGTTCTCGGAGGTGTTATCAAAATTCTGAGATTTATGAATTGACTGTAGTTCAGATTAACTGTAGTTCATATTGGCCTTTTTCAGTTTTATGTTCTTTTCTGTGTTCTCGCCCATTTTTTTCTTGTTGCCAATTGGCAGGCTGGGCGTTTGGGGTTTGACGTTCTTGTTGTTTCTCCATGTGGGTGATCTGTTAGTTTTTGTGTGAAGGAGGGGTTGGGGTTTGTGAGTTTTTGTCTGGTGGGGATATTAATGTCTTTCTGTCAACTACTTCCATGGTTTTCTGTATTTAATGGCAATCTGGATAAGACAAATCTCAGAGTTATATCCTGCACACACACTATGATAATAAAATAAATGAACTTGATAGAGGCTATGTGCCGGTGATGGGTATAATTTAGATTAACATTGATATAGGCCCTGTGCCGGTGATGGGTATAGTTTAAATTAGCATTGTGGTCAATTTTCATATAATTTCCCTATCACATATATGACAATATTAGAAGGGGAAAGATGCACAAATATATTTTCATATAATTCTGTTTCTTACCCCTTCCTTTCCAGTCCTTATGAAACATCTTGGGCCCAGTTTTATTTCCTTCCATGTTAGCTGCCTGACTTGCAGAGTTTCTCCTGCATTTTGTGTTTATTGTTCAAGATTTCCAGCATCTGCAGAATTCCTTGTTTATGGAATTCCCTGCCTATCTCATCCTCTGTCCATCTTGCTTGTTGACTTGACAGTTGATTCCAGGGAATTAGATGACATTGCAACTTGCGATAGACTTATCCACCCTATTTCAGATGATGCCAATAATCCATCTTCAGATAAATCCATCCACCCACCTTCAGGCAATGGCTTTTGATTCATAATCCTTGATATCTTTACCTCAGAAAGATCTCTCCATCATAGTCCAAAAATGCCTAGGCTCCCAGACAGTAGCCAGAAAGAGATGAGGAATGTGAGTGGGAGTCATTCAGATTTTCACTTCGTTTTGTGTGAAAATATACCGTACCGAATTGTCACAGCATTAATCCTGTGCTTCCTTCTGGATCCCACTTGCAGTTGAGCACTGCACAGAATCCATTATTTACTTGCATTAGGGTGAACAAGTCTGGCATGTTCTGTTATTTAACAGCAAAATAGAACATAGGACAGGACACCCCTTTGCCCACTGTGTCTGCACTGACCACAATGCCAATCTCAGCAATAGCCAGTTGCCATTCTCTGCCTGTTGATGTGTCTGTCCAATTTTGCTATGGCATCTGCTTCTACTGCCTCCCATGCCCGTGCATTCAAAGTACCCATCACCCTCTGTGTAAAACGACTTGCCTTGTAAGTCTCTTTTAAACTTAACCCGTCACGTCTTAAAGCTATGCCTTCTAGTATTTGACATTTGCACCCTGGCAAAAAGAATCTACCTCCACTACCAAAGCAACACACACAAAATGCTGGAGGAACTCCGCAGGTCAGGCAGCATCTACGGACATGAATAAACAATCGACGTTTCAGGCCAAGACCCTTGAGAAGGAAGGGGGAAGGTGCCAGAATGAAAAGGTAGGGATGGGGTGCAGGGGGAGTAGAGGCTCCATTACCCACATCTCTCATTATTTTATACACTTTTATCTGGTAGCTCCTCAGCCTCTGATGTTCCAGAGGAAACAGTCCATGCTTGTTGAACCTCTCCTTATAGCACACATCCTCTAATCTAAGAAACATCCAGGTAAATCGCTTCTGCCACCACCCGCTCCACTCCAAAGCAACCACATTCTTCCTATAGACGGTGACCAAAACTGCACACTGTACTCCACTGAGACCTAACCAAAGCTTTATACAGCTGCAGCATGCCTCCCTGATACTCAGTACAGAGAGTCAGGAATGGCATATTGTGCCCGACAAGCAGGAAGGGACAGACAACCGCAGCATTTTCAGTTTCCCAGTCAGATCTCACGCCAAACTTACTGATTTTTTCCCTTAAAAAGAGTTCAACAAATCCAAAACTTTGTTACACACACAAAAATGTCAATTAACTAAGCAGCTTCTTACTATCTCTGAGGTCTCAATTATTTTTTTTTCTGACAATTGGGAATCACCATAAGTTAGAGAGAAAAACAATGTTAAATGCAGTGGGACCCTGTAATATCATTTACGGATGACTGATGAGAGAAGTTGTCAGTTCTTGTTAATCCACCAGGTCTGGTTCCCCTCCTCCTTCCCTTTATCCCATAGTCCATTTTATCTCCTATCAGATTCCTTCTTCCTCAGTCCTTTACCTTTTTCATTTTTCCCCTCTGTTTGCCCCCTTCCCCACCCACCCAGCTTCTGTTCCCCTGGCCTCACCTACCATCAGCCAGCTTCTGGTCCTTCCCCAATCCCACCTTCTTATTCTGGTTCCTTTACCCTTCCGTTAAAGCCTTCATAGGTCTTGGCCCAAAATTTGGACTGCTTTTCCCTCTCCAGATGCAGCCTGACTTGCTAAGTTCCTCCAGTATTTTGTGTCATGCTCTGGATTTCCAGCATCTACAGAATCTCTTGTATTTAAGCTTGTTAACTTCCTTCAGGTAGATCAACATACTTATAATGGATTCTAAGCAAGGAAAACCATTTACAGAATGAAAATGATAGAACATAGTGAAGTACAGCACAGTATGACCCCTTTGGCCCTCAATGTTGTGCCGATCCTTAAACCTAGTCCACGATCAATCGAACCCTTCCCTCCTACACAGCCCATAGCCCTCTATTTCCTTTCATCCATGTGCCTATCTCAAAGTCGCTTAAATATCCCTAATATATCAGCCTCCACCACCACAGCAGCAGTGCATTCCAGGCACCCATCACTCTTGGCGAAATATCTACTTCTGATATCCCCCCTCAACATTTCCTCAGTCACCTTACATGGATGTTCTCTGGTATTAGCCATTATCACCCTTGGAGAGAAGGTCCTGACTGGTCACTCCATCTATGCCTCTTGTAATCTGATGCAACTCTAACAGCTCTATTGACTTCAAAGAGAAAAGCCCTAGCATGCTCAGTCTATCCTCATCAGACATACCGTACTCTGTAATCCAGGCAGTACACTAGTAAATCTTCTCTGCACCCTCTATAAAGCGTCCACATTAACAAAGCGGATGAGCTTAGAGCATGGATCAGCACTTGGAGCTATGATGTTACAGAGACTTGGATGGTGCAGGGTACAGGAATGGTTACTACAAGTACCAGGTTTTAAATGTTTCCGAAAGTACAGGGACGGAGGCAAAAGAGGTGGGGGAGTCACACTGTTGATCAGAGATAGTGTCACGGCTGCAGAAAAGGAGGAAGTCATGGAGGGATTGTCTACGGAGTCTCTGTGGGTGGAAGTTAGGAACAGGAAGGAGTCAATAACTCTACTGGGTGTTTTTCATAGACCACCCAATCGTAACAGGGACATTGAGGAGCAGATAGGGAGACAGATTCTGCAAAGGAGTAATAATAACAGGGTTGTTGTGGTGGGAGATTTTAATTTCCCAAATATTGATTGGCATCTCCCTGGAGTGAGGGGTTTAGATGGGGTGGAGTTTGTTAGGTGTGTTCAGAAATGTTTCTTGACACAATATGTAGATAAGCCTACAAGAGGAGAGGCTGTACTTGATCTGGTATTGGGAAATGAACCTGGTCAGGTGTCAGGTCTCTCAGTAGGAGAGCATTTTAGAGATAGTGATCACAATTCTATCTCCTTTACCGTAGCATTGGAGGGGGATAGAAACAGATGAGTTAGGGAAATGTTTAATTGGAGTAAGGGGAAATATGACGCTATCAGGCAGGAACTTGGAAGCATAAACTGGAAACAGATGTTCTCAGGGAAACATACAGAAGAAATGTGGCAAATGTTCTGGGGATATTTACGTGGGGTTCTGCATAGGTATGTTCCAATGAGACAGGGAAAGGATGGTAGGGTACAGGAACCGTGGTGTACAAAGGCTGTTGTAAATCTAGTCAATAAGAAAAGAAGAGCTTACGAAAGGTTCAAAAAACTAGGTAATGATAGAGATTATAAGGCTAACAACAGGAATTCTGCAGATGCTGGAAATTCAAGCAACATACATCAAAGTTGCTGGTGAACACAGCAGGCCAAGCAGCATCTATAGGAAGAGGCACAGTCGACGTTTCAGGCCGAGACCCTTCGTCAGGACTAACTTAAAGGAGATTATAAGGCTAGCAGGAAGGAGCTTAAGGATGAAATTAGGAGAGCCAAAGGTGCCATGAGAAGGCCTTGGCGGACAGGATTAAAGAAAACCCCAAGATAGTCTACAGGTATGTGAAGAGCAAGAGGATAAGACGTAAGAGAATAGGACCAATCAAGTGTGACTGTGGAAAAGTGTGTATGGAACCGGAGGAGATAGCAGAGGTAATTAATGAATACTTTGTTTCAGTATTCACAATGGAAAAGGACCTTGGCGATTATAGGGATGACTTGCAATGGACTGAAAAGCTTGAGCATGTAGACATTAAGGAAGAGGATGTTCTGGAGCTTTTAGAAAGTTGGAGATGTCACCGGGACCAGATGGGATGTACCCCAGGCTACTGTGGGAAGTGAGGGAGGAGATTGCTGAGCCTCTGGCCATGATCTTTGCATCATCAATGAGGACGGGTGAGGTTCCGGAGGATTGGAGGGTTGCGGATGTTGTTCCCTTATTCAAGAAAGGGAGTAGAGATAGCCCAGGAAGTTATAGACCAGTGAGTCTTACCTCAGTGGTTGGTAAACTGATGGAGAAGATCCTGAGAGGCAGGATTTATGAACATTTGGAGAGGCATAATATGATTAGGAATAGTCAGCATGGCTTTGTCAAAGGCAGGTTGTGCCATACGAGCCTGATTGTATTTTTTGAAGATGTGACTAAACACATTGATGAAGGTAGAGCAGTAGATGTAGTGTATATGGATTTCAGCAAGGCATTTGATGAGGTACTCCATGCAAGGCTTATTGAGAAAGTAAGGAGGCATGGGATCCAAGGGGACATTGCTTTGTGGATCCAGAACTGGCTTGCCTAAGAAGGCAAAGAGTGGTTGTAGATGGATTATATTCTGCATGGAGGTCTGTGACCAATGGAGTGCCTCAGGGATCTGTTCTGGATCCCTCTTCGTGATTTTTATAAATGACCTGGATGAGGAAGTGGAGGGATGGGTTAGTAAATTTGCTGATGACACAAAAGTTCTGTGGATAGTGTGGAGGGCTGTCAGAGGTTACAGTGGGACGTTGATAGAATGCAAAACTGTCTGAGAAGTGGCAGATGGAATTCAACTCAGATCAGTGTGAGGTGGTTCATTTTGGGTAGGTCAAATATGATGGCAGAATATAGTATTAATGGTAAGACTCTTGGCAGTGTGGAGGATCAGATGGATTTTGGGGTCCGAGTCCATAGGACACTCAAAGCTGCTACACAGATTGACTCTGTGGTTAAGAAGGCATACGGTGCATTGGCCTTCATCAATCGTGGGATTGAGTTTAAGAGCGGAGAGGTAATGTTGCAGCTATATAGGACCCTGGTCAGACACCACTTGGAATACTATGTTCTGTTCTGGCTGCCTCACTACAGGAAGGACATGGAACCCATAGAAAATGTGCAGAGGAGATTTACAAGGATGTTGCCTGGATTGGGGAGCATGCCTTATGAGAATAGGTTGAGTGAACTTGGCCTTTTCTCCTCGGAGCAACGGAGGATGAAAGGTGACCTGATAGAGGTGTAGTGGATAATGAGAGGCATTGATCATGTGGATAGTCAGAGGCTTTTTCCTAGGGCTGAAATGGCTAGCACGAGTGGGCATAGCTTTAATGTGCTTGAAGCAGGTACAGAGGAGATATCAGAGGTAAGTTTTTTACGCAGAGAATGGTGAGCGCGTGGAATAGGTTGCTGGCGGCAGTGGTGGAGGTGGAAACGATAGGGTCCTGGATAAGTACATGGAGCTTAGAAAAATAGAGGGCTATAGGTAAACCTAGGTAGTTCTAAAGTAAGGACATGTTCAGCAGAGGTTTGTGGGCGGAAGAGTCTGTACTGTGCTGTAGGTTTTCTATGTTTTATGTTCTATTTTTGTTATAATGAACCAACCAGAACTGAACACAATACTCCATGTGTGGTCTAAGAGTTTTATAGAGTTGTAAGAAGTGAAGAGTAAAGTTTTACATAGAACAGTGCTGAGCTATTGTCCTTATAATTAAAATGGTAGGATTTACAAAAGATAGAAATCTAAGTTTGACCTTCAATTGAATTGTGGTAAAATGCGTCTTGGTTTTATGTTCAGCTTGGTCTCTACCCACCAGGTATAACAGTTGTTCCTTTTCAGAGCTGCCTCCATAAAGTGCTGGAGGAACTCAGCAGGTCAGGCAACTTCTACAGGAAGAACTAAGCAGTCTATATTTTGCACTGAGAACCTTCATCAGGACAGGAAAGGAAGGGGGCAGAAGCCAGAATAAAAAGATGGGGGAGGAGGAGGAGCTTGAGCTGCCAGGTGACAGGTGAGAGGAGGGTGGGGGAGAGAGGGGTATAAAGGAATGGTGTTTCCAGGGTTATCCCTGGTTCCCTTATTGATTAATGGAGCAACATTAGCGACTTACCAGTCCACTGGCACCTTGTCTGTGACTAGAGAGGGCACAAACATATTGGTCAAGGCCCCAGCAATCTCCTCTCTTGTCTCCGTCAATATCCCATCAGGCCCTGGGGGGCTTATCCACCTTAATGCTCTTTAAGAGACCTACACTACCTCCTCCTTTACCGTGAAATCTCCTATCATATCAATATGATCAGCAATGATCTCCTGATCCTCCACATCCTTCTCCGGTAACTGCTGTAAAGTACTCATTCAGGACCTCACCCACGTCTTCCACATCCAAGCAAACATCTGCCTTTATCTTTGAGTGGTTCTACCTGCTCCCTAGTTAACCTCTTATTCTTGGTGTATGTATAAGATCCCTTGGGATTTCCTTTAATCCTACCTACCAAGGACTTTACAGGGCCCCTCCCGTTTTCCTTATTCCCTTCTTGAGCTCTTTTCTGGCTTCTCTATAATCCTCCAAGGTATTTTTTGATTCCTGCCTCCTAAGCGTTACATACTTCTCCATTTTCTTCTTGACTAAATTCATCACCTCCCTCGACGTCCAAGGTTTTCTTACCTTGCCATCCTTGTCCTTCCTTCTGACTGGAACATACCTGTCCTACATTCTGTGCAGTTGGTCTTTAAACATCTTCCACATGTCAGATGTAGACTTGCCCCAAAACAGCTGTTCCCAATTAACGCTCCTAAATTTCTGCCTAATACCCTTGTGATTTCCCCTGCTCTGATTTAATACTTTCCTTCAGGGTCTATACTTATACGTACTTATTTATAGCTACCTTAAAACTTAAAACTTAATAAGTTATGGTCACTGTTCCCTAACTGCTCACTCACTGAAGGTGAGTCACCTGGCCAGATTCATTACCCAACACCAGGTACAGTACAGCCCCTGCTCTTGTTGGGCTATCTACATATTGATTTAAGAAACCCTCCCGGATGCACATGACAAATTCTGCTCCATTTAAACCTCTTGCACTAATAAGGTCCCAGTTGATATCAGGGAAGTTGAAGTCCCCCATGACAACACTCAACTGTTTTTGCACCTTTTCTTAAACTACCGGCATGTCTGTTCCTCAATGTCCAGGGGACAATGTCCAGGGGGGTCTGTAGTGCAATACCTTCAGTGTGATTGCACCTTTCCTATTTTACAGAAACAGTGGACAACTGCTCCTCTGAGGGCAGCTGTGATGTTGTACCTGATTAGTAGGGCAACTCCCCCACCTCTTTTCCCTCCCTCTCTATCTTTTCTAAAACATTGAAACCCTGGAACATTAAGCACCGATTCCCGTCCCTCTCTCAAGCAAGTATCTGTAATGGCCACAATGTCATAGTTCCATGTACTGATCCATGCTCTAAGTTCATCATCTTTACCCATAATACTCATATCATTAACATGCACACACTTCAAACTCAACACACCATTGTATTTATTTATTTGCTCCTGCCAGTTATTACTGGCCCTGACATTTACCTTCCTCTCAAAAACCTCTCCTTTCTGATCCGGTGCAGGTGCACCACAAGGCTGTGTGCTTAGCCCCCTGCTCTACTTGCTTTATACTTATGACTAAGAGTCTACACATATTTTAAGTTTGCTGATGACATCACTGTCGTAGGCTGAATCAAAGGTGATGATGAATCAGCGTATAGGAGGAAGTTTGAAAATCAGGCTGAGTGGGACAACACAACAACCTCTTATTCAGTGTCACCAAGATCAAGGAGCTGATTATTGACTTCAGGAGGAGCCAATCCTTATTGGGGGATCAGGGGTGGAGAGGGTCAGAAGCTATAAATTTCTCATTTCAGAGATCAGCCCTGAGTCCAGCACATAAGTGCCATTATAAAGAGAGAATCACAGCACCGCCACTTCCTGAGACATTTGTGAAGATTCAGCATGACATCTAAAACTTTAACAAACTTCTATAGAGGTGTAGTGGAGCTTTATTGATATGGATAAGGTAGTGTATATGGCCCAGTCCATCACAAGTAAAGCCCACCCCACCATTGAGCACATCCACATGGAGCGCTATCTCAGGATAACATCCATTTTCAAGGACTCCCACCCACCCCAGGCCATGCTCTCTTCTTGTTGTTACCATCAGGAAGATGGTACGGAAGTCTCAGCACTCACTCCACCAGGTTCAAGAACAGTTATCATCCCTCAACCATCAGGCTCTGGAACCACAGGAGATAACTTCACTCACCCCATCACTGAAATGTTCCCACAATCTATGGACTCCCTTTCAAGGACTCTTCATCTTCTGTTTTTTATATTTATTGTTTACTTATTTATTATTTCTTTTTCTCTTTCTTTTTTTATTTGCACATATTGTTTTGCTCATTGGTTGTTTGTCCACCTTGCTGGGGCAGTCTTTCATTGATCCTGTTAGGTTTCTTGTATTTACTGTTAATGCCCGCAAGAAATTGAATCTCAGGGTTGTATGTGGTGATATATATGTGCTTTGATAATAAATGTATTATGAGCTTTGGTATTCTGGTTCATATTACCCTGCCAAACTAATTTAAACCCTCCTGAGTAGCACAAGTAAATCTCTTGGCCAGGACATTGGCTCCCCTCCAGTTCAAGTGCAACCTGTCTCTTTTGTGCAGGTCACCCTGCCACGGAAGTGGTTCAATGATCTAACAACCTGAAATCCTGCCCCCTGCACCAGTTATGAAATAATCCTGAGAGTAGCCATCATATCAGATGGGATCATTCCTGGGAATCTCCATTTTAAAGATTTAACATCATTATCTGGTGCAGCTCAGATATCAAAAGAAGTAATGCACAAATGTGCAGATGAGCAGAGATTTTGATCCAAGAATACATACAGCTTTTGGTCACCACATATCCAGCAAATATTAAAGTTTGCTTTCCAAAAAGCAGTTCTTATCTGAAGGAAGAAATTGGAGCATTGATTGTTTTTTGGAGGATTCTGGTTGGTCTTTTTTTGCTATTTTGTGTGGTTTGATCTGGGCAGGGTTCAGTGCAGACTAGCTCTGCAGCCTGCAGTCCATGAACAACACAGTACTAGACTGAACTGATCTGAACAAATTGAACACTTCCAGACCATTTAAGAGCTTCTGCGGTTTGACACTGAGTATGATGTGTGTCATTCACTTGCTTTCTGCATTTGTGCAATTTGTTCTTTTTTCATGTGTTGGGTGTTTGATTTTTTTTAATAGGTTTTATGGTGTTTCTTTGTTTCTTGGCTGTCTGCTGGAGAATGTATCTCTGGGTTGTATACTGTATATGTATAGTATTTTGATAATGTACTTTGAATCTTTGAAAGTTTGGCACGATACATGCTCATAGTGCTGCAAGGAATGCATTAAAGTAATTCTGCAATTTTCAGAATTAAGCATTTGACTAACGTATGTTTATCGAGATTATACGTGTCCATTGCAGTGAATAAAATGGTAATCAGTGGGGAAATTCCTTTTTGTGCAATCGGTCAGGATCTTGGGTGAGTTCCTATGTGACACAGATGGAGTTGATGGCACACTGGCAGATTCCCTGCAATGTTCTGTATTCCTTCTGTTGCTCGTGTCTGCCCCCCCTTCCTTGATCCTAGCCTAGAAATATAAAATGCTCAGCACCTTCCTGGCTAATTCCTGGCAGTTTGTGCAGTCGTGGGTCAGTGAGGATTTCAAAGAGAATTTGGGAATGTCCTTAAAGTGTTTCCACGGCCCCCCGGATATCTCTTGCAAAGCTGGAGCTCAGACTGATGATTTGCGGAGTCTGTGACTTGCCTGGCGGATCATATTGAACATGATACCACGGACTCAGACCTGATAGAGGGCAATGCATTGGCTGACCTCTTCAGCCAATCGGTTTGAAGGATTTTGCTGGTGGTATTTCTCCAGTGCTTTGAGTTGCCTGTTACAGGTAGTTAGTCCATGCCCCAGAAACATGCAGTAAGGCAGAGGTCCTTGCTGTCCATAGACCATAGCTTTATCTCATTTTAAGGTCCTGATCTTTGAATATTATTTTCTTTTGTCTGCCAAAGATCTAGAAACAGTGAAAATAATTGTGTTAATAGATTAAAGTAATGAATAACCCACACCAAATGGTCTCATTAGTTCAATCCAGAGAAAAATTTTGATTTCCTAATTATAGGGTCACTCAGACAGTTGAGAAGTTCAGGGGCAATGCACACTGATAAACGAGCAGAAATAGGTAATTTGGCCTACTCCACCATTCCATCATGGCTGATTTATTTTTCCTCTCTGCTCCATTCTCCTGCATTCTCCCCATAACTTTTGGACACCCTTACCAATCAAGAATCTATCAACCTTGGTTTTAAATATGCCCGATGACTAGGGCTCCACAGCTGTCTGTAGCAATGAATTCCACAGATTCACTACCCTTTGGCTAAAGAAGTCTCACCTCAACTCTGTTTTAAAGGCACGTCCTTCTATTTTGAGCTGTGCTCCTAATCCTAGACTCTTCCACTATTGGAAACATCCTCTCCACATCCACTCTACTTGGGCTTTTCAATACTTGCTAGGTTTCCATGAGATCCACCCACCCACACCTCCAGCAAGTACAGGCCTAGAGCCATCAAATGCTCCTCATACATTTACTCTTTCACACACAGGATAATTCTTCTAAACCTCTTCAGGACCCTCTGCAATGCTGGCACATCCTTTCTTAGGTATGTGGTCTAAAACTGCTCACAATACTCCATATGTGGTCTGACCAGTGCTTTATAAGGTCTCAGTATTATGTTTTTGCTTTTATGTTCTGGTCCCCTGGACATGAATGCCATACGTGTGTTTGCCTTCCTTACTAATGACTCAATCTGCAAGTTAACCATTGGGGAATTTTGCACTAGGGCTCCATGCCCCTTTATATCTTTGATTTTTAAATTTTCTCTGAGAAGAGCTGCTACCTCACAGTTCTAGTGACCTGGATTCAATTCCGACCTCTGGTGCTCCTGGTGCGAAGTTTGCGCATCTTCCCTGTGACCTGCTCTGATTTCCTCCCACAGCTCTAAAAAATGTGCAGGTTAGTCGGTTAATTTGGCCACTATAAATTGCCCCCATTGTGAATGGAGGAGTGATATGATCCAAGGGGAGCTGATGGGAATGCAGGGAGAATAGCAGATAGAATGGAATTATTCTGTGAGTTGGCACATACTCTGTAGGCTGAAGTGACATCCTCTATAAGGAAGTAGGGAAACACTCAGGGCGTCAGGCAACATCTGTGGAGAGAGAAGCAGTCTTGCTTTGACTTGAAACATTACCTGTTTCCTTTGCTGAGTGTTTTCACTATTTGCTACTTTTATTTCAGATTTCCACCATCTACAGTTTTTGATATTGGATGAAGAAATGTATCTGAATCTCCAGCCTTTTCCTTTATTCTACCCCACACTGCACACCTCCCTCTTCAATGAATCTAATAACATCTTAATTCAATACATTTCAGCGGCAGATTGGCAAGACAGAAGAAATTCCTGAGAAGTTAACGAATTGGCTCCAAGTAAACAATCACCAGGAGAGGATACCAAGTGGCCCATGATGTTGTTCTGATGAGCTTAGATGGCCTAGGTGCCCAGGTGCCATGAAATGCCACCCCTTGTATTTGTTGCAGGTCAGCAATCCCTGAGTGCCAGTCATTCCCTTGCCTATCCAGCTCCATTTCTAGCAACCACTCCCCAAGCACCACATAACCTCTTCCAGCTCATCACCTGTTCCATTGTCTAGTGCACTCACACTCAACACATGCACAGCGTTTTACACACACCTACACGTATATACAGTACACACACACACACACACACACCATGCATGCATATGCAGAAGCACATCCACAAACTCATACACAAATACACACTAACACTAATAAACATATTCACATGCACACGCTCACCCAAACACACACACACACACACACACACACACACACACACACACACACTCACTCACACACACACACACATACACACACACACACAAGCACATATGCAGAACACACATTGACTGTGGATCATGCATTACTTTTAACTTTTAAGGAAATTGTAGTATTTGACGAAGGAGCCCTGATGAAGGGTCTTGGCCCAATTGTCAACTGTTTATTCCTCTTCGTAGATGCTACCTGACCTGCTGAGTTCCTCCAGCATTTTGTGTGTTACTCTGAATTTCCAGTATCTATAAAAACTGTTGTGTTTATAACATTTGATGATGCTTGCCATTATTTATATATCTGGTTCAATGTATATCAGTACAGATACAGGGCACTTATGCGTTTTGACTTGCTAAACAGCATTTAATAGTGTCTGTGAAAATATATTTCTGCTACCTTCAAGCATTTAACAAACAATGCCATTGAAATGTGAGCGAATGGGGGTTACGCTGAACAACTGCAAAACAAACGTATCTACCACCCTGTCCAACTGCACAATACACACACACCGCTTGATATTAATGCTCCACAATGACATCACTCCATATCTCGGGAGTCACCATTCAGTGAAGGTAGTCTTTAGCAAGGAAAATCTCATCTGCTTGCAGTAGGCCACCTTAGCATTTGACCTTCTGAAGATCAAGACCTTAAACTCAACAGAAGCCCATTGTCTACCAGGCAGCAGATATTGGAAGGCTGGGCTACCAACAGCAAGCTCCTCAAAGTGCTAGGGAGATATCTCCAAAATTATCTCTGGAAAATCCTCCTAACCTACAAACAGGAAAAGCAAACTTACATTGCCATCCTCTGCCCAGAACTGAGGCTCCAGTTATATTCATCAGGCTCCATTGGGTATCCACTGGCAGGCTCAACAACAGAGTCCAAAGCAGACTCTTGGTGCTCTGACACATGGAAGGAATTCTAGACAAAATTCCTCACCAACTGCTGGCAAATCCAAATGCAGGGAAATTCATTGCGACAGATGTCTGTGGAGGTCAAGTCATTGGGTATATTTAAAATGGGTTCTTGGTTAGGAAGGGTGTCAGAGGCTACAGGGAGAAAGCAGGAAAATGGGATTGAAAGGGTTAATAAATCAGCCACAATGGAATGGCAGGGCAGACTCGATGGGCTGAATAGCCTAATTCTGCTCCTATATCTTATGCTCTAATGGTCTTAAGATCATAACAAAGTAGATTGTGATTGGGGAGGCAATTACAAAGATATTTGATCATGTGGAAAGTTAGAGACATAACATGCAATAGAGTAGTAATGGGACAAGAAAAGAGAGTAAGCAAAAAGAGCCAACAATGGGGATTGTGGTAATATTCTCAGTTGTTGCAGTGCTTTAATCTGAAACTGAAGCAAACAATAATTGAGCTCTGAATGCTGTGATGTGCCCAGGGAAAGATGAGATGCTGTTCCTTGGGTTTCCATTAAGTTTGATTTGAACAGTGCAGGACAAGGACAGAGAGGTCACAGTAGGAATGATGTGGCAAATTGAAGTGACAGGTAGCTGAAAGATCAGGGTTATGTATGTTGTCTGAGCATCTTGCAAAGCCGTCACCCAATCTGCTTTTGGTCTTGACAGTGTTGATGAGATGACATAGTGGGTAAACTAAACAGAAAGCATCACCATTAATTTCTGTCTCCTTTAGTTGGAAGAGCAGAGGGGTGGGGGTGAAAATAGCAATTTAAGAGAAATCGCAGGAATTTAAGTTTAAGTTTTTAATGTTTACATTTTTCCGAGTTTTAGCATATGACTTCACTGGAAATTCAAGTATCTATTGCCCATCATTAATTGCCCCTGGGAGGGTGTTGGTAAATTGCCTTCTAGAACTACAACAGTTCTTCTGGTGAGGAGCTCCCAGTCTGCTGTTGGGGAGGAAGTTCTCAGAGGCAATGAAGGCAGGTGATATATTTCCAAACATGGAAGCAGTGGTGACTTGATAGTGGTGTACAAGATGATAAAATGCATAGATCAAGTATGTTGTGTATTTAATATTTCAGTCATATTTGAGTAATATTTTAAATATATTGTTTGATTAAGCATTCTTTGTTGGTTACATAATTCATTATGGGTTATATGTAAAAGTATGTAAATGGCATACGTCGTTATGCCACAATGTCATAAGTGAGCACCTTACTAAAATAAAAACTAAGTACACAGGTATCCCTGGGCTGCCATGTTTTTCTTTTGATTCATTTCTGAAGTTTCAAAACAAAACAGTGGTGATGAGAAAGCTTTAAAATGACCACGAGACGAATAACTACCAGTTGAAGATCAGCATGTTCTTTGGAAAGGGAGAGAGAGACATACAAGTTTTTTAAAAAAGGTGCAATGCATGTTTCTTTGAAAGGAGAGACAGATGGTAGAGTCAAAAGAAAAAGCAGAAAATAGTTGAAATTCACGGGTTCATAAAGTGAGTGCCAGATGGTAATAATAAATTTAAAAAAGCAGATATAGTTGGCTAAATCAGAAAGATAGATGTGTTCAATAGCACAGCAGATAACTGGGTGATGTATACTGGATGAATTGAGCAGTATTTTAAAGCAAATAGAATAACCGACGAGAAATGAGTACTTTGTTGAGTGCAATCAGCAAAAAAGTGTACAGTTTGCTTAGAAGTTTGTCTACTCCAACTAAACCAGCTGAAATGAGCTTTGCTGATATTTTGAACTGGTACATTTAGCAGTGAAAACGTTGTTCATAGCAGAGAGCTTTAGGTTTCATATGCGGAATCAAAAGGAAGGAGTGTCTGGTTCAGCTCAATGCAGTTTAAAGGTGAAGCTTGCAGCAGGACACAAACAAAGAGCACGCCAGGCAGACAAAAATAAATGGGCTACACAGAGAAGGGAAAAAGATAAAAAGTCAAACTGCAGTTTCAAAAAGAGCACTCGTTTGCATGCTGTTGATGAAAAATCCGATAACGATGAGAGTGACACAGGACTGAGTAGCATTGTTATTAACAATGTGTAAACTAACAAGGGACAAGCAACATGGTTTACACCAGAAGTGAACAACAAATTACTTAAAATAGAATTGGGCACTGGCTTGACTGTTTCAGTCATTCCACAAAATGAGTTTGAATGGCATGTCAAAGATACTGAGCTGAAGCCTGCAGATATCCAACTAAGAACTTACACTGGACAAAAAACATAGAACATGGAACATAGGACCCAGAAATTTACAGCACATTACAGGCCCTTCAGCCCACAATGTTGTGCCTACCATGTAACCTACTCTAGAAACTGTCTAGAATTTCCCTACTGCATAACCCTCTATTTTTCTAAGCTCCATGTACCTATCTAAGAGTCTCTTAAAAGACCCTATTGTATCACCCCTACCACTGTCATTGGCAGTGCATTCCACACACCCACCACACTCTGTGTGAAAAACTTAACCCTGACATTTCCCCATGTACCTACTTCCAAGCACCTTAAAACTATGCCCCCTCTTGTTAGCCATTTCAGCCCTGGGAAAAAGCCTCTGGCTATCCACACAATCAATGCCTCTCATCATCTTATACACCTCTATCAGGTCACCTCTTATCCTCCATCGCTCCAAGGAGAAAAGGCCAAGTTCACTCAACCTATTCTCATAAGAAACGCTCTCCAATCCAGGCAACATCCTTGTAGATCTCCTCTGCACCCTTTCTATGGTTTCCACATCCTTCCTGTAGTGAGGTGACCAGAACTGAACACACTACTCCAAGTGGGGTCTGACCAAGATCTTATATAGCTGTAACATTACCTCATGGCTCTTGAACTCAATCCCACGGTTGATGAATGCCAACACACCATACGCCTTCCCAACAAAACAGTCAACCTGCGCAGCAGCTTTGGGTGTCCTATGGACATGCACTGCAAGATCTCTCTGATCCTCCACATTGCCAAGAGTCTTACCATTAATATTATATTCTGTCTTCAAATTTGACCTACCCAAATGAACCATTTCACTGTTAACTGGGCTGAACTCCATCTGTCACTTCTCAGACTTTTTCTACATTCTATTGACGTCCGTTGTAACCTTTGACAACCCTCCAGACTATCCACAACACCCCCAACCTTTGTGTCATTGGCAAACTTACTCGCCCACCCTTCTACTTCCTCATCCAGGTCATTTATAAAAATCACCAAGAGGAGGGGTCCCAGAACAGATCCCTGCAGAACACCACTGGTCACCAGCCTCCATGCAGAATATGAACTACCTACAATCACCCTTTGCCTACTGTGGACAAGCCACTTCTGGATCCACAAAGCAAGGTCTCCTTGGATCCAATGCCTCCTTACTTACTGAATGAGCCTTGCATGGGGAACTTTATCAAATGCCTTACTGAAACCATATGAAATCCAAAAGATAATTCCTGTGGGAATGACATTCCTAACAGTGAAATACAGCATCCAGAAAGCCACATTGTGCGTGTATATGGTTAGAACAGAGGAGCCAGCATTGAGAGGGTGTGATTGACTGAGACAACTATAACTTGATTGGAGATCCATCCACCATTTGCATGCCACATCTCCTGCAGTACAGTCAACGGAAAGCAAATTAAGGAAGGTTCTGGATGGTGCCTCAGCAGTGTTCAAGGATGTTATTGGAAAACTCAAAGACATCAAGGGTGAAATTACATTGAATAAAAATGCCACACCAAATTTTTACAAAGCCCACCTGCTTCTATATACCACCCATGATAAAGTATCCAGTGAGCTCGTTTACACGGAGACTGAAGGGAATTTTTTCTAAGGTTGAATGGAGCCCATGGGCAATTCCAGTGGTCCCAGTATCTAAGAAAGTTTGGTCAGACAGGATCTGTGGTGATTTTAAGGTCACCATCAACCCAGTACTGAAAGTAGATCAATGCCCTCTGCCCAGGATAGAAGATATCTTTGCAAACCATTCTGAAGGAAAGCACTTCAGCAAAGTGGACTTAGCTAAGGCCTACCTACAGATGGACAGGGAAGAAGAGTCCAAAGTGTTTCTCAATTTAAACACTCACAAAAGGCTTTATCACTATAATGTATTTGGAGTAGCATCTGCACTCTGGCAGAAAGCTATGGACCAGGTGCTCAGTGTTACCTGGATGACATCATTGTTACCAGTGAGAATGACAAGGAACATCTCCAAAACCTCAAGACAGTGTTAAAATCATTAGAAGATTATGCGTCCAGAGCACGATGCAACAAGTGTGAATTTTTTTAGACTAAGCATCCCTTACTGTGGTTACACTGTTGATGCACAAGCTAACACAAGTGTGCTGAGAAAATTCAAGCATCGGTGAATGCCCCAAGGCCAAAGGAAGTGTCACAGTTGTGTTGTTTTAAGGATTTGTCAATTACTATAAAAGTTTTCTGCCAAACCTCGCCTCTGTGCTCCACCCCTTGAACTTGTTACTACAGATTGGGAAGAGATGGCAATGGACAAAGCAGTGTGAGGTGGCTTTCCAAAAGACAAAGGAAATGGCGACATCAGACACTACTTAAATGTAATAATCCGCATCATTCAGTGAAGCTTGCTTGTGATGCTTTGTCACATGTCACATGTTGTGAGTGATGGAAGGGAACACTCCATAGCCTTTGCATCAAGTTCCCTTACCAATGCAGAGAAACCGTACACACAGATTGACAGAGA
Source organism: Mobula hypostoma (assembly GCF_963921235.1). NCBI lineage: Eukaryota > Metazoa > Chordata > Chondrichthyes > Myliobatiformes > Myliobatidae > Mobula > Mobula hypostoma. The sequence goes on along the minus strand of NC_086116.1, from coordinate 8,794,646 downwards.
GGCCTTGAGTCTGGTTTGGGGTGTAAAGCACTTCAACCAGTACTTGTATGGGAGAGAGTTTACCCTCATTACTGATCATCAACCACTAGTGTCCATTTTCGACCCACAGAGGAGTGTTCCACGAACAGCTGCAGCATGAACACGGAGAGGGGCTCTGTTCCTTGGAAGACACAATCACAAGATCGAATTCAAGAGGACAACTAATCATTGAAATTCTGATGGATTGTCCCGATTACCCTTGGAAAAGGAAACACCTGAAACATTTACAAAAGAGGACGCTAGTCTTCCTAATGCAATTCGAAACTCTCCTGGTTACAGCAGAGATGATCCAGAAGGAAACCAGAAAATACTCCACAGTGTCTCAGGTCTAAATGGCCACTCAGAATGGCTGGAATGTGAGCGGAAATTCCAGTTCCCTCATTCTTACTGGCACTGGGATGAACTTGTCCTTGATGGGGGTTATCTTATGTAGGGATTGAGAGTTGTACCATCCAAGCGGAGAGCTAAGGTATTGGAAGAGCTACATGCTGGTCAAAGTCAAAGTGTTGGCTCAAAGTTTTGTCTGGTGGCCTGGGATAGATCAACAGATCAAACAGCTTGCTGACACTCTTTGTGAAGCCAACACATCCAGACGATATCAAGAGCAATGTTTCTCCATCCTTGGGAATGACATATATCGCCCTTGCAGAGGATTCAAGTGGATTTTGCTGGACCATTCATGGGCACAAATTACTGGCTGCAGCTACAAAGTGGCCAGAAGTTTTCCCAATAGCCTCCATTACAGCCTGGCACACTGCTGATGTGTTGAGAAGCCTCTTTGCAAGGACTGGTGTTTCAGAACTTTCAGTCAGTGACAATGGACCTCAGTTTGTTGCAGAACCGCTTCAGCGATTCCCGAAAATGAATGGAATAAGTCATTAAATCTTCAGTGTACCAACCAGCTACAAATGGCTTGGTGGAAAGGTTTGTCTAGAATCTGAGGAACGCATTGTGAGCAATGTCAGCAGAACACACAACACTAACATTGGATCAGAAGCTTTCTCTTCTTAGAGATGCTGTCTGACCTGCTGAACATTTCCCATTTTTTAAGTTTGTATTTCTGCTTGATATTATCCCCATAAATTGCCATGGAACTTTTCACTAAATTAATGGGATTCCATAAAAGCATTTTGTTTTTTCTACCTGCTTCATTTTTATGTATTTCCTCATTGCCTGCCATGATAAAGATCCTATAATAAGTGATGATTGCAACATATGTTATCATTTGTATTTAGGTCACTTGGTGACTTCAATCAATTTCAAACTGGTTTATGGAATAAAAGTCTAAATGTAAATGGAATTAGTAAATGGAACTGAAGTCCATGATATCAACTGTAAGATCTGGAATCTGAATTACACTTTAAAGGGGGAAAATCTCACCGATTTGGAGCTTCAACTGATAAGTACAAAGTATATTTATTATCAAAGTATGTATGCAATATACATATTGAGATTCCTGTCCTTACAGGCTGCCACAAAACAAAGAAACCCAATAGAACCCATAAATAAAAAGAAAATCATCAAAAATCCAATGTGCAGAAAGAAAACAAATTGTGCAAACAATAAAAGTAAGCAGGTAACATTCAGAGCTGAAGCTCGGGAAAGTGAGTCCACAGCCACAAAGCTAGTCATCGCCACAGCCTCAGTTCAGCACAGAGATGAGTAAACCTGGTGGAGCAGAGTGTGCTGAACTGGCCCGTCTTTCGCCTCCAACCCCAACACCCTCACCTTTTCGATCTGGCCCAGTGCTTAAATTGTCCAAACCTCAGATTGTTTCTCACTTTTGGACCTGGACCCTGCCATTTAGATACGCTCTCATGTTCTTCGCCCCCCCCCCCCCCACCCACCTTGATTCAACCCATACCTGACCTTTTCAATTTGGCCTGGCATTTAAATTGATTAGACCCCAGACCTTTCCAGGTCAGCAGAGATCTGGAATGTCACCCAAAGCCTCTTGCTGATTTCTACAGATGCACCCTGGAAAGCATTCTAACTATTGCATCACCTCCTCGAATGCATGCTCCAATCTACTGGATTGAAAGAGGCTGTCGAGGATTGTAGGTTCAGCCAGCACCAACACTGGCGAAACACTCATCACTCATCTTCAAAAGGCAGTGCCACAAGAAGGTGGTGCTACCATTAAGGACCCACACTTCCAGAACATGCCCTTTTCTTATTACCACACTCATGTAGGAGGTACAGGAACCTCAACAATCACTCTCAATGATTTAGAAACAACTTCTCCTCCACCATCAGAATTCTAGATGGTCCATAACTTCTAAACATTCCTTTCCACTTTTTGTGTATCTGTTTTTATTGTAACTTATCTCAAATACCTGGCTCTGTAACTGGATCTTGGACTTGTTGACAGAAAGACCTCAGTCCGTCTGTGTTGGCAGCAACATCTCTTGCTCCTTCATGCTGAGCACTGGCGCCCTCCCCCCATGGTTGCATGTTCAGCCCACTGCTGTTCACGCTGCTGATGCTAGATCCAGTTCACACTAAATCGTCAAGTTCACCAATGACACAACAATGGTGAGTCTCATCAACAACAATGACGAGATGGCATTCAACGAGGAGCTAGAGTGGTTTGCAGAAGGCTGTGAGTGCAACAACTTGAGACTCAATGTGGACAAGTCTAAAGAGATGATTGTGGACTTTAGGAAGGTGCAGGATGATCACTCTGCACTGTACATAAACGGCTCTTACATGGTGGGAGTTAGGGGCACCAAGTTTCTTGGAAAGCATATAGAGTATGATCTCATCTGGTTTGTCAATACCACCATGTTGATCAAAAAAGCTCAAAGCATCTCCACTTCCTGAGGAGTTTGATACAAGTGAGGTGCTCCTCCCCCACCCATTCATGACCAGATTGTCATGACCAGCTGCATCACTGTCTGGTACAGGAATCGCAAGGCATCTGACTGCGAGACCTTAGAAAGGGCTCTGAAGGCTTCTCAGTGGATCATCAGGGTCTTCCACACGTCTGAGATAATTATCAGGAGTCTCTGATCTTGATTTCACCATCTTGCAAGTTAGTGCTCATAATGAAGTCAGCATTTTCAGTAGGTTCTCTACAGTCTGAGGGAGAGGGAAAGAATATTCATAAACATTTGTCACAGCACTTTCCTGCAAAGTACCTAACTGGTTCTGAAACATTGTTGGATCATGATACGAGCTATACTTGCTGAAAGTGTATAAAATTATGAGCAGGATAGTTATTGTAGATAGAGCATCTTTTCCAAGGTGGAAATGTTAGCTGTGAGGGGAAGTTGCTTTAAGGTGAGGGACGGGGGAGTTTAAGGGAGATGTATGAGGCAAGTTCTTTTTAGACAGGGAGTGGTAGGTGCCAAAATGCATGACAAGTGGAGTCAGAGGAAGCTGATATGACAGCAATATTTAAGAGGCACTTAGTCAGTCACATGACAGGGAGCGTGACACATAGAGCACGTGCAGGAAGAAGTGCATTTTGAATTAGCAGTATGATTGGACCAGGCACGCTGGGCTGAAGGGTTTGTTGCGGTCTGCGATTGTGCTCTGAACAGGATGAGGCAGAGGGAGATTCAGCCTGCACTGCTGTTGGCCGAAGCTAACTTTGGCACAGGCTTGCGAGAGTGTTGCATGACCAACTTCATCACCTGTAGTAACATCTGCTACCAATAGATCAAACAGGCAATTGGATGGGACAAAAATGAAAGCATGGCAGAGCTGAAAATATAAAATATGATGCACCAAACTGATTCTTTGAGGAATGGACGCTGCTGACAAGTTTAGGTAGCATTTAGATGTATGAACATTACAAAATCCACATACAATGACAACCAGTTTGCAAGCCCATGCAGGCATCTGCAGTGATTAATAGACAGAAGCTCCAGTTCTTATTTAAATAGTTATTTAACATTCCATTAATCAGCAAATAATCACAAGCATCTGTTCACACACTCAGTTCCAGCTAGGCTTCTGGAACCATTTGCTTCAAGCGACGTATGCTCTTCCATTCCTAGATAGACACCGTACATAATAATGATCAAGAACATCCATGATCATTTGCTGGTGAAGCTTTAGGCAGAATTTAGTTGAACCAAGTAAAGGGACGTGAATATTTACACTATGTATGTAAGAGTGTAGATGATGTGAGTTCACCCTGTTTTTGGACGCACAGACATGCTGTGCTAATGTAATAATGAGCGAGATAGATATTTGATTGTGTAATTAGCTACAAAACAGATGTTTACCTCAATCTGTTAAGTTTTATGTTTTGTATTACCCGGTGGAGTCAATTTGTCTTCCGAAGCAAAAAAAAATCTGTTGTATTATAATGAAAGCTTGCATGGTGAAGGAAGTGGATGTGCTGAAAGTGGTGGGGAGAAGAAATATAGATTAAAGTTGCACTTATATATCTGCAGACCTCACCAGAATGCATCATCTGAATATTCCAAATAAAAGCAGCATTTTGAATTTACACTGTCTTAATAAAAATACATAATTGTTCATACCTGCAGTTTATAAGCTTCCCAAATACTGTCACAATGAATCACTTCCACACCTGCAGTGGATTATCACAGCATTTCCATCTCTTTACACCCACAAATGTCATTTAAAAATGGAATCAGCACTCCAGTCATAATGATTTACTGGCAGGTTTAAGGTGAAACATCAACTTCATTTCTTTGTCCATAATTCTTTAACCAGATCTATGATTGAAGCAAATCTGAATGGAGGTTGTCATCTCCTTTACCACACCTTGCCATGGTTGAATAGCTCAGCCTTTCCTACAGAAGCTCTAATTGTGGATAATTACACCATATTTTTACTCGTGACAGCTGTTCTGCCCGACACCACCAGAAACTGTGGAGAGTTGTGTACGCAGCCTAGTCTATCACAAAAACTACCTTCCTCTCCATGGACTCTGTCTAGACTTCTAGTTGCCTCAGGAAGACAGGGAGCATAATCAAGGGCCCCTCGTACTACACTCATTCTCTCTTCTCCACTCTCCCAACGGGCAGAAGATACAGAGGCTTGAGAACATATACCACCAGGTTCAAGGACAGCTTCTACCCAGCTGTTATTGGACTCTTGAATGGCATCTCATCTACTAAAAGATGAAATCTTGATCTCCCAATCTACCTCATCCTGGCCCCTGCACTTTGGTTGTCTACCTACACTGCACTTCTCTGCGGCTGCAACACTATATTCTGATTTCTGTTTACTACTGTGATGTAATTATGTATGACATGGTCAGCATGGACAGCAGGCAAACAAAAGCTTTTCACTGGATGCCAGTACTTGTGATATTAATAAACCAATTCCAAAAAAAAGCAACATATAATGGTATTGTATATTGTACTGTATTGTATTGGTATAGTGGTATCCTTGGAGTGGCTCATCATCTATTGGTTCCACCAAGGCCCGGCTCTCACCTGTGGCTCCTCGTAGCTGTTTGCATGCGACAGCAGCCACACCTCGGGCAACGGCTTCGACAAACCGGCTAAACCAGGTGAGGGTAGCCAACGGGCCTGAAACCCTTGGTGAGATAGCAATTTGCTCATCTCAGCATGCGAAGACTGCATCGGTGGATCAGGCGGAGGAAACCCTGGGGGTTCAACAGCTGAGAAGGCGTTGCAGCAGCGCATTGTGGAGTGCGTAGGGCGCGGCAGAGCACTTAAGAAGACGTGGCTATCCAGTGCAGCCAAGGAAGTTGCCAGACGTAACGATTCTTCGTGCCACTGGATCCTGACTTCTGAGACTGAGAGAGTGGGATTGTCTCTGTGTGAGGCTTTTCCACTTTAACATCTTTCACGCACTGGTTACATTGTGCAACGTTCATCTCCCAACTTTCAATTCCTACCAGTCTTCTACAAGTCCTGCGGCGATGGGGGAGTGGCGAAGCAACAGGTGGAGGTGACCACTGGGAGTTGTAATCACAAACCTGCACATAGGCGGCCTTTGGACAGGTGGTCGTTCTTCTCTGTACCCAGGCCAGCAGAGGAGTCCCGCAGCACCAATGGTGACTGAGCAGCCCTTTTCAGGACAGCACTGCTCACCCTTTGATAGGGAGGGGCCTAGAAAAGGTGGCCTAAACATTGCCTGCCCTACAGATAGGTAACTGGTCAGCTTGCCGCAGCTGGCAGTTCATCCGCCAATGCGGTTACACTCAAAGGAGAAGAAAGAAACTTCTGTTAGGATCATAGAATGTCCGCACACTCAAGAACAGAGGGAACTCAGCAAGACCCCAATTAACAGCCCTTGTTGCCAGGGAACTTTCACGCTACAACATCGACATGGCAGCCCTCAGTGAAACCAGGCTTGCGGAGGAAGGATCCCTGACTGAAACCACCAGCGGCTACACTTTCTTTTGGAATGGAAACGCGCAAGGTGAAGAGAGGATTCATGGAGTTGAATTTGAAGTCAAGTCCAGTTTCCTGAAACAACTCTCTGACCTGCCCGTGGGAATCAATGAAAGGCTTATGTGGCTACGTCTGCCCCTCAGCCACAAACGTCATGCAACAGTCATCAGTGCTTCTGCCCCCACCATGACCAGCAAATACGAGACCATTGAACAGTTCTACACTGGCCTTAGCTCTGTTCTGTGCTCAGTCCCTGCCAACGACAAACTAATCCTGCTCAGTGACTTCAACGCCCAAGTAGGCTACGATCACAGTCGCCAGGAAGGGGTTCTGGGCAAACATGGTATTGGCAATATGAACAGCAACGGCCTCTTGCTCCTTAGCAAATGTGCAGAATACGACCTCCTGATCACAAACACAGTGTTCAGGCTGGCAAACAAGTACAAGACAACATGGATGCACCCAAAATCCAAACATTGGTACATGATTGACTACTTTATAGTACGTCGCTGAGACATCTGGGATGTCCTCATCACCAGATCCATGCGAGGAGCGGAGTGCTGGACTGACCACAGGCTTGTCCACACCATATTGAAGCTATGTATTTCTCCCCACCATCCCAACCACCCTAAGTTCATCAGAACAGCTTTTAACACCACCAGAGTCCAAGAGCCGCTGTATCTTCGCAAGTTCAAGACCACCGTTGATGAGAAGCTGTCTGCCAATGGACCACCAACTGGTGGGCCAACCCAGAAGTAGAATCAGTTTAGAGAGATGGTGACAGAGATAGCAAAATCAGTCCTCAGCCCCAAGGACCGGAACCACCAAGATTGGTTTGATGAGAATGACAGTGCCATCAAATATCTCCTGGCCAGGAAGACAAAGCATTCATGGAGTGGTAAAACGACCCAAGCTCCATTCCCAAAAAAGAGCAGTTCAGGTCCCTCCAGGCCCATGCCCAATGGGAAATTCACAAGATGCATGACCTGTGGTGGGATAGGAAAGCTGAAGAGGTGCAACGCTTCATCGACATCAACAATTCGAAGCTGCTCTTCAACTCCATCAAGATGATCTTCGGCCCTTCAAGATTTGGCTCATCTCCACTGTTGTCCACTGATGGGACCACACTGCTAAAGGACAAAGAGAGCATCCAACACAGATGGAAAGAGCATTTCCGACACCTTCATCGGTCGACAAGTCTGCTCTGGACAAAATCCCCCAACAGCCTATTCAAGAGGAACTAGATGATCCTCCCTCGATAGATGAAGTCAAGAAGGCTGCCACGCAGATGAGCAGTGGCAAGGCGCCTGGCAAGGATGGAATACCTGCTGAACTGTACAAGGCACTCCGCAAGGAATCACTTGAGGCTTTCCACAGCACCCTGACTAGCAATTGGGAAGAAGAAGAGATGTCCCCTGACCTCAGAGACGCAACGATAATAGCCCTCTACAAAAATAAAGGTTCAAGGACCGACTGCGGGAACTACAGAGGCATCTCTCTACTTACCATTGCTGGAAAAATCCTCATCTGCATCATCCTCAACAGACTGATTCCAACAGTGTCAGAAGAGAACCTTCCCGAGTCGCAATGTGGCTTTTGTCCTGAATGCAGCACTGTCGACATGATCTTCGTAGTGAGACAGATACAGGAGAAGTGCCAGGAACAGAACATGACATTATACTCTGTCTTCATTGATCTGACGAAGACGTTTGACACAGTCAACAGAAACACGCTGTGGATCATCTTAGAAAGCTTGGCTGCCCGCAGAAATTCACTACACTGATCCGCCTGCTCCACGATGGCATGACAGGAGAAGTGTTCTCAGATGGTTCCCCATCTCAGACTTTCAACATCTCAAATGGTGTGAAGCAAGGGTACATTCTATCACCAGTGCTCTTCAACCTCTTCTTCACCCAAGTGCTGAAGCATGCTGTTAAGAACCGAGACCTGGGTATTTACATAAGATATCGCCTAGACAGATCGATGTTTGACCTAAGACGCCTTGCTGCAAAGACCAAAATGTTGAGGAGGCTCATCACTGAAGCCCTGTTTGCTGAAGACTGTGCCCTCATGGCCCACCAGGAGAACCACCTGCAGACGATTGTGGACAAGTTCTCCGCAGCCTCAAAGCCGTTTGGACTGACAATCAGCCTCAGTAAGAAAGAAGTTCTCCTACAACCTGCACCAAACAGTTACCCTCGTCAGCCATGCATCACCATCGAAGGCACTGTCCTGAAGAATGTGAAGAGCTTCAAGTATCTAGGAAGTGCCATCTTCAGTGAAGGATCCCTTGTCAAAGAGATCATAGCAAGGATCCAGAAAGCCAGCCAGGCACTCGGGAACTCCTTGTCAAAGTTCTGGAGCACAAGGAAGCTCCAGGTGTACAAGGTTTCAGCCAAGCTCAAGGTGTACAAGGCTGTGGTCCTCACCTCTCTCCTGTACGGCTGCAGAAACCTGGACCCTGTACCGCAGGCACGTCAAACAGCTGGAGCAGTTTCACATGCGCTCTCTGCGGTCGATCATGAGGGTTCGATGGCAGGACCGAATCACCAACCAGGAAGTCCTTGACAGAGCCAACAGCACAAGCATTGAGGCAAGGATCCTCCAGGCCCAGCTACGCTGGACTGGCCACGTAATCCGCATGGGTGAAACAAGAATCCCCAGGCAGCTGCGCTACGGTGAGCTTGAGCATGGCAGTCGCAATCCGGGCCACCCCAAAAAAAGAGTCAAAGACAATTTAAAATCGTACATTAAATGGGCAGACCTCCAGCCTCGACAACTTGAGGAGTCCGCTTGAGGATGCGTGGCATGCCCTGACCAGAAAAGCTGCATCTGACTTTGAGGATGACGGAAATCAGCGCCTTGCAGCAGCACGAGACCGACGCCACAAAGCTGTGTATGCACCTGTTCCAACAACCGCCATTCCATGTCCAACCTGCAACCACATGTGTGCTTCGGCCTTCGGCCCCCGAAGCCACATGCGTATCCACAGATGACTGCACAATGTTTAGTCTTCCTCGGACCCCGAGAAACAACCACCATTGGATGCCACAAGTGTATGGAGATATGAAACAGGCAAAATTATGACTCAATGGGAAGGGTAATGTAAGTCTTCAGGGAAGAGAGTGAGATGGTGGGGTTTGAGAAGGAATGCCTGGTCAGCAGAAGGTGTAACAGTTATTAGTGAGGTGATGGGATAAGATTCGAGGACCCTCAGTATCTCAGAGGGTTGTAACGTTGCAGGACACTGGCCTGGAGGACAATGCCGCAGCTGAGTCCAGGGCTAACTGCTAAGACAAACGAGTGATTGAAGTATCGCATGAGACCAAGGTCTGTTTCAAGCACCGAGCATTTATTATATAGTGTAAGTATGTCTGACTGTCGATAATCGATGGAGGTAGAGTCATTGAAGACCTCAACCTACCAACATACAGAACAAAGGGGAGGATCCTTTACGCTTTTCCAGTTCTTCCCAGTTTTGTTTTACTGATCACTAATAATAACATTTGATTTCATCCATTTTATGCACACCCAACTCTCTCTTTCTCACTCTCTCCCTCCTTCCCTCCTTTGTCTCTCTCTCTTTCTCTACCTCCTTCTCACTCTCTGTCTCTATCTCTTCTTCTGTCCCTGCCTCATTCCTTCTCCTTCTCTCCATCACCCCCTCTCTCAGCACTCTATGTATAATTCAAAAATCATATCCCAGTGATAGTTAGTAGTCACAGCCTTCCCTTTCATCACACTGCCTTGCGAGTGTTTGGCGTTCAACTATTTACCACAATAAATGTGCTTTGTTGGAGGAAATTTTACTTTGAGTTTCTCAACTATCTAAAACTTCTTAATGAACGTTTCCATTAACATCTACACCTGCAAATCTTGCAGTCATCTCATTATTTATGCAATGGCTTGTAACTTTGGTGACACACTGTAGCTACCTTGATGACATTGTCACATAAGTCCAGGTGAAGAGTTTGTCCTTTAAATGAAGAAAGAATGGATTTCCTCTCCATCTCATAGTCTGTTTGGAAAGTTCATGTCTGGCACTGGGCTCCACAGCAACATGGGTGGCAATTTCAGTCTACGTTTATATCCTTTTTTGGTTTATTCTTGCTGACCACAGTGACCACTCATGGGTCTGATCATAAGTAGCTGTGTTTGTTTTCTATTTTGTCTGGAAACTTCAAAGAATAGCAAAGTAATAGAGGAACAAGTGAAGGGACCATCCAGCGTCAGTATTCCAGCATCATGAGAAGTGAGTCAATAGTGTGTGCAGTAACAGTGCTGTATGGGTTGTTGACTCTTTAACTGTCAATACTTAATGTTAAACTATATTTTATTGTTCACACACAGCAATTTTACACATGTATTTCATTTATAGTAAATAATGCCAATCCGTGTGAGAAGTATGAAATGATCAAAACCCTGGTTAAGTGGAGTTGTGTCTTAAAAGTAGGGAATGATATGGGAAGTTTTATAGGATCCTTAAGATTGTCATAGCCATGGGAGGTAGTGGGGATAAGTCTCACTATCTGTTAAATGCTCCCAGTGGCAAGTGCCTCAAATAGCCTCCGACAGCCAAGTCTAGCTTCTGACCTTCATGTGTGGCTTAGCTATTAAGCCCAGCAGAACCACTCCTACTGACAGGAGAAGGGGCAAAGGTGGGTTAACGGCACCTTGAAGCTAATCGCTTTGGGAAGATGGGGCTCATCGGCCATGGTTGGCAGCTTATCTAGCAAACGGAAAACCCAGATCTCAAACTCCTGCTGCCTTGCAGTTATACTCACTCATGGGGAAGGCTTCAAGAGTAAACCCTGGCATGCAACATTCATAGTCAACCCTGACCAACAGAGGGCCACAAGTGTATACAGGGAAACTTCAGCTGAGGGGCTGGGCAGCAGAGGGTATGACTGTCATTAGTGAAGCCTTCAAAAGCATTATGGAGAAATGCATTTTCGCATTTTCTTAATAAGGAACTTTGTATTTTGTTTGTGCAAGAAAAATCTGAAATGCATAGAGGAAATCAGTGGGTTAGGCAACATCCAAAGGGAGAGAGGAATTTTCTTATCCGAATCAGGTTTATTATCACTGACCTATCTCATGAAATTTGGTGTTTTGTGGCAGAGGTACAGTGCAAGATATTAAAAATTACTGTAAGTCACAGTAATAAATAAATGAACAAACAAATGAACAAATAAACAGAGTGAAAGAGGAATAGTGAGAGAGTGTTCATGGCTTCATGGATCAATCACAAAGTTGACGGCAGAGGAGAGGAAGCTTTTCCTGAAACATTGAGCCTGTATCCTCATGCTCCTCTACCTCCTCCCCGATGGTAGTAATGAGAAGAGTTGGCGAAGGTTGGATGCCTCCTTCTTGAGGTACTGCATATTGAAGATGTCCTCCATGGTAGGAAAGCCTGTGCCCCTGATGGAGCTGACTGCGCTTACAAATCTCTGCAGCTTCTTTCGATTCTGTGCATTGGGGCCTCCTTATTGGCCAGTGGTGCGGCCTGTCAGAATGTTCTCCATGGTACATCTGTAGAAATTTGCTACAGTCTTTGGTGGCTCCTAATCTCCTCAGACTCCTAATCAAGTATAGCCCCAGCATGCCTTTTTTGTGTTTGCATCGATTGCTGGGCCCAGGATAGATTCCCTGAGGGGTTGATACCCAGGAACTAGAAGCTACTCATCCTTCCCAGTGCTGAACTCCGGTGAGGACTGGTGTGTGTTCTCTCGACTTCCTCTTCCTACCGTCCACAGCCAATTCCTTGGTCTTCCTTGGTAATTGTGTTATTTGTCACAAAACCATTCAACTGACTAATCTATCTCACTCCTTCCTTTATTCCCTACAAATACTGTTTGACCTGATAAGTTCATCTGCAGTCTCCTGTTACTCCATGCTCTGTTTTTGCTACTTGGCTTCTGCAGTGGGCCCAAACTACTTGCCAAAGCCTCTAACATTCTTACAAAAACAACACACCTTATCAATATTGTAGTCCTTGTGTCTTTCAATAGTTTTGTTCTTCTTGGAAACTGAATGAAATATTTACTTTTCACTGTGATGATCCATTGATAAATTTGCAGTAACCACAACTTTCTGTAAAAGCTCTTCTGTTTGGAGAATCAAATTATTGGCACTCAACAAAGACCTTGAATACAGCTTTAAGAAACTAATGAGCCACAAAACTGAGGGTAAATTGGTGATGGCTACTACTTGATGTTTAAAGATTAGTTTTATTTGTCACATGCACATCCAAATATACAACAAAATACTCAAAGTTCAACGTTCAAAGTAAATTTATTATCAAAGTGCATATATGTCACCATAGAGTACCCTGAGATTCCTTTTCTTACAGTAGAACAAAGAAGTATGATAGAATCAATGAAAAACTTCATTGTTTTGCATTAAATTAAATCAGTGGGGATTATGCTATGCAGCCCACAAGTATTGTCATGTTGCCAGTAACCACATAGCATACTCACTGCTCACCAACCCTAACTGTGTGTGTTTGGAATGAGGGTGGAAACTGGAACACCTGGAGGAACATAGAAATCTGCAGCACATTTCAGGCCCTTCAGCCCACAATGTTGGGCCAACCATGTAACCTACTCTAGAAACTGCCGAGGATTACCCTACCGCATACCCCTCTATTTTTCTGAGCTCCATGTACCTATCTAAGAGTCTCTTAAAAGACTCTATTGTATCACCTCCACCACCATCGCCTGCAGTGCATTCCATGCACCCACCACTCTGTGTGTGAAAAACTTAGCCCTGACTTCCATCTGCACCTACTTCCAAATAACTTAAAACTATTCCCTCTCATGTTAGCCATTTCAGTCCTGGGAAAAAGCCTCTGGCAATCCACACAATCAATGCCTCTCATTATCTAATACACTCCTATCAGGTCACCTCTCATCCTCCATCAGTCCAAGGAGAACAGTCCAAGTTCACTCAACCTATTCTCATAAGGCATGCTCTCCAATCCAGGCAACATCCTCGTAAATCTCCTCTGCACTCTCTCTATAGTACCCATATCCTTCCTGTAATGAGGTGACTAGAACTGAACACAGTACTCCAAGTGGGGTCTGACCAAAGTCTTATATAGTTGTAACATTACCTCACGGCTCTTGAACTCAATACCACGGTTGATAAATGCCAACACACCATGCACCTTCTTAACAACACTATCTTTCTTTCTTTTTAAATCTTTTTATTGAATAAGTATACAAAGGGTAAACCATAAAGGCACTAATACACTGTTAGAAATTACAGGAGATATTAATACAGAAGAAAAAATTGATACAAATAGTGCAATTTAAACATAAAATAATATGGTAAAATAATAGTATACTGATTTATATATATATATATATATATATCAATAGAGAAAAGGAAAAAAAAAACCCCAAAAAAACCCACCGTGCAACTAAACTAAAAGCAAAGCAAAGCAATGGGCTAACTTGGAAACAGGTAGAGTTAAAGAACTTAAAATCACGTCCTCAAACCCGACCTCCATTAAAAACAGTTAAAACAAAGGCAAGAAGGGAATATAAATATGGAACAAAAGAGAAAAAAAATTACATTAAATGAAAATATTGAATAAAAGATCTCCATGTCTGTTCAAATTTAAGTGAGGAATCATAAAGATTACTTCTAATTTTCTCCAAATTTAAGCATAATATAGTCTGTGAAAACCAAAAAAAGGTAGTTGGAGCATTAGGCTCTTTCCAATGTTGTAAGATACATCTTTTTGCCATTAAAGTAAGAAATGCAATCATTCTACGGGCTGAAGAGGAAAGATTACTGGAAATTTTAGGTAATCCAAAGATAGCAGTAATAGGATGAGGAGAGATATCTATATTCAATACCTTTGAGATAATATTAAAAATGCCTCTCCAAAAAGTTTCCAGAGTAGGACAAGACCAAAACATATGAGTTAAAGAGGCTATCTGCCCCGGACATCTATCACAAAAAGGATTAATATGAGAATAGAGACAAGCTAATTTATCTTTGGACATATGTGCTCTATGAACAACTTTAAATTGAATTAGAGAATGTTTAGCACAGATAGAGGAAGTATTGACTAATTGTAAAATCTGCCCCCAGTCATCCACAGAAATAATAGAACCCAATTCTTGTTCCCAATCTGACCTAATCTTATCAAATGGAGCTTTTCTAAGTTTCATAATAATATTATAAATAATAGCCGTTACACCTTTCTGACATGGATTAAGGTTAATTATAGTATCTAAAATATATGTACGAGGTAGCGTGGGAAAGTAAGAGAGCATAGCACTTAGGAAATTTCTAACTTGGAGATATCTAAAAAAATGTATTCTTGGTAAATTATATTTATTGGATAATTGTTCAAAAGCCATAAGGGAACCATCTGAAAATAAATCCAAAAACCGTGAAATACCCTTAGTCTTCCAAATTTGAAACGCACGATCCGTAAAAGAGGGAGGAAAAAATATGTTACCTAAAATAGGGATCGCTAGCCCAAATTGGTTAAGATCAGAAAATTTTCTGAATTGAAACCAAATACGCAAGGTATACTTAACTATCGGGTTAGAGACCAGTTTGAGGCGTTTCAAATCAAAAGGAAGAGAAGAAACTAAAATAGAGCCAAGTGCATAGCCCTGAGCAGATTGTAATTCCAATACTACCCATTTAGGAATGGATAGTGTATCTTAGTCAAGTAACCAAAATTTCATATGTCAAATATTAATTGCCCAATAATAGAATCTAAAGTTAGGTAATGCTAGACCTCCATCTCTCTTGGCTTTCTGTAAATGTATTTTACCCAATCTCGGATTTTTATTTTGCCAAATAAATGAAGAAATTTTAGAGTCAACTTTATCAAAAAAAGATTTTGGAACAAAAATCGGTAATGCCTGAAATATATATAAAAATTTTGGCAGAATAAACATCTTAACTGCATTAATACGACCAATCAAAGTTAAATATAATGGAAACTATTTAGATGAAAGTTGAGTAATATGATCAATTAAGGGTAAAAAATTAGTCTTAAATAAATCTTTGTATTTACAAGTAATTGTAATCCCAAGATATGAGAAATAATTATTAATCAATTTAAACGGTAAGTTATGATACAAAGGAAGTTGTTTATTAATCGGAAAAAGTTCACTCTTACTAAGGTTTAATTTATAACCTGAAAAAAGACTAAATTGTGCTAATAAATCTAAAGCAGCAGGGATAGATTTTTGAGGATTAGAAATATATAAAAGTAAGTCATCAGCATAGAGTGATATTTTATGGGACTTTAGGCCCTGAGTTATCCCAATAATATTTGGAGATTCTCGAATGGCAATTGCAAGAGGTTCTAATGCAATATCAAATAATAAAGGACTAAGTGGACAACCTTGTCGAGTACCTCGAAAAAGAGGGAAAAAGGGTGAGCTTAAAGAGTTAGTACGGACCGAGGCCATAGGAGAATGATATAACAATTTAATCCAGGATATAAATTTCGAGCTAAAATTAAACATTTCAAGCACCTTAAATAAGTAAGGCCATTCTACTCTATCAAAAGCTTTTTCAGCATCTAAAGAGATAACACACTCAGGAACGTTTTGTGAGGGGGTATAAACAATATTTAACAGTGTGCCAATGTTATAGAAAGAGTAACGACAGCAACACTGTCAACCTGCGCAGCAGCTTTGAGTGTCCTATGGACATGGACCCTAAGATCTCTCTGATCCTCCACATTGCCAAGAGTCTTACCATTAATACTATATTCTGTCTTCACATTTAACCTACCAAAATGAACCACTTCACGCTTACCTGGATTGAGTTCCATCTGTCACTTTCAGCCTATTTCTGTACCCTATCAATGTCCCGCTGTAACCTCTGACAACCCTTCAGACTATCCACAGCACCACCAACCTTTTGTGTCATCAGCAAACTTACTCACCCGCCCTTTTACTTCTTCATCCAGAATAGATCCCTATGGTGTTCCTCCATGCAGAATACGAACCATCTACAATTACCCTTTGCTTTCTGTGGGCAAGCAATTCTGGATCTAGAAAGCAAGGTCTCCTTGGATCCCATGCCTTGTTACTTTCTGAATGAGCCTTGCATGGGGAACTTTATCAAATGCCTTACTGAAATCCACATACACTACATCCACTGCTTTATCGTCATCAATGTGTTTTGTTACATCCTCAAAGAATTCAATCAGGTTTGTAAGGCAAGACGTGCCCTTGACAAAGCCATGCTGACTATCTCAAATCAGATTATGTCTCTCCAAATGCTCATAAATCCTGCCTCTCAGGATCTTCTCCAACAACTTGCCCACAACTGAAGTAAGACTCATTGGCCTGAGTTTTCTCTTCTCCTTTTCTTAAACAATTTTAAGTCGGAAACCCACATGGTCACGGGAAGAGCATACAAATTCCTTTCAGAGAGTGGCAGGAACTGAGCCCCGATCTTACAGCTAATGCTCCAATAGTGTTACACAAACTGCAACAGAACCATGACATCAGCAAGGTTGTTGGTTCAAGGCATAGCTGAGTCTTTGCATCAGTGCAGTGTGTAATCTGGCACAGGCACATAGCTTCATATAAACAGCACTCACAAGATAAAACACAAACACAAGTTATACACAAATCTTACAAGAAAGAACACAATTTAGAGCAAAAAAGAAACAATTAGAACACAATTAGAGCAAGTCCATACTAGGTCATAATGTGAACTGTTGTACTTATAAGGGTTCTGAAGATTGTTTAAGAACCAAATGGTTGAAAGGAAATAGCTGTCCTTGAACCTAATGGTGTGGTATTTCAGGCTTCTGTACCTCCTGATGGTAGCTGCGAGAACATGGCTTGGACTATATGGTGGGGATCTTTGATGATGGCTGTTGCCTTCTTGAGTGGTTAGTGTAACACTATCACAGCACCAGAGACTCGTGTTCAATTCTGCTTCTCCTTGTAAGGAGTTTGTGAGTTCTCCTTGTGACTCTGGGTTTCCTCCACGTGCTTCAGTTTCCTCCCGTGTTCCAAAGGTTTATTGATCGCACAGGTGTCATTGGGCTGGGAGTACCTGTGACTGTGCAGTATGTCAAACATGAGGAATTCTGCAGATGCTGGAAATTCAAGCAACACACATCAAAGTTGCTGGTGAACGCAGCAGGCCAGGCAGCATCTCTAGGAAGAGATACAGTCGACATTTCGGGCCGAGACCCTTCATCAGGACTAACTGAAAGAAGAGCTAGTAAGAGATTTGAAAGTGGGAGGGGGAGGGGGAGATTGGAAATGATAGGAGAAGACAGGAGGGGGAGGGATGGAGCCAAGAGCTGGACAGGTGATTGGCAAAAGGAATATGAGAGGATCATGGGACAGGAGGCCCAGGGAGAAGGAAAAGGGGGAGGGGGGGAAAAACCCAGAGGATGGGCAAGGGGTATAGTCAGAGGGACAGAGGGAGAAAAAGGAGAGAGAGAGAAAGAATGTGTGTATGTAAATAACGAATGGGGTACGAGGGGGAGGTGGGGCATTAGCGGAAGTTAGAGAAGTCAATGTTCATGTTCGAGAACCTGTCCGCTGAGGATAACGGAGAATGTGTGGGCACTAAAAGCATTGCCGTTTTGAGAGAACTGAGGTCGGTGTTTCTACTGATGTCTACTTGTTTCATTACTCTTGGTGCAGAGGATTGATTACCAGAAGGGAAGGATTGCACCTGGGTCCATGAGACCCTGTGGATCCTTGACCTTTTGTTACAGTGTGAGAGGTGCAGGTTAACGGTGACCTGTAGCAGCACGAGTTTTCTATCTTTACCTACGGAGCATTTAGTGCAAGTTTACAGAGCATGGAAAGATTCCTTGAATCATAGGAATGTACAATGTACAAATAGGCCGTACGGCCCGTCACTTTCATGCTAACCATTACCCATATACATTGATCATATTTACCAGCACTTTAGCTTCTAAGCTTTAGTGATTTAAATACCCATCCAGTCCTGACGAAGGGTCTCGGCCTGAAACGTCGACTGCGTCTCTTCCTAGAGATGCTGCTTGGCCTGCTGCGTTCACCAGCAACTTTGATGTATGTTGCTTAAATGGTGTGAATGTGCCTTTCTCCAACACTATCTTGGGCTGCGCCTTCCAGAGAGTACAGATGTCGGAATTTGAAGCAGCAAACAAAGTTCTGGAGGAACCCACTAGGTTAGGCAGCGAATGTGGAAGAAAACAGACAGTTGATGTTTTAGGTCGAGCCCCTTCTTCTGGTGGGGTTAAGGGGTTGGAACAAGAACTGGCATGATCCAGGTGATGTGGGGGGAGAGAGTGTTAGACAGATGAGGGAGGGGGAGAGAAAGTAACACCAGAATCTGGGAAGTGATAGATGGAAATGCTGAAGGGCTGTTTGGTGAAATTTAATAGAAAAGGAAGGTGGAACAGGGAATCAAGGGAGGGAAGTGGGAAGGGAACCAGTAGGAGGAATGGGTGGTGATGGGCTGATGAAGAGGGAGGGGCGGGGGAAAGAGACATGCCAATGGTGTCAGGTAGATTCAGATTTCAATCACAATCTGGGTGAAGAATATTTTCATCAGATTCTCTTTAACCCTTGTACTTCTCACCTTAAAACTATACCTTCTGATTTTAAGTAGTTCTGTTATCAAAGTCAAAGACGAAGTCAGAGTTTGTTATCCAAAGCACATAGCATTATATCAGCAGCATTCACAAGAAAAACATAAGCATAAATTATAACAATGTTTACAAGAAAAGAAGTGCAATTGGAACTAAAAAGTACACAAAGTCAATTTCAGTTTTAAGAGGTTGAAGTGGTTATAGTGGTACCGAACTGCAGTGTTTAGACATATGCTGATTGGTTCAAGAACTGACTGGTTAAAAGGAACCAGTTGTTTTTTTTAACTTGGTGGCGTGGACTTCAGGCTTCTGTACCTCCAGCCTGACTTCGATGCTGCTGACCACAGATTACATAACACCAAGGGCCGACGTTAAGCAGGCACTTGAGATACTGAGTGGCACCATCAGTAAACAAGAAACAGCTTACACTGACACCCTTCAAATCATTGTCGGGGTCTTCAATCATTCTTATTTGAAGTAATTTCTGCTCAGTTATCATCGATATATAACCTGCAGCACCAGGGGTTCCAACACACTCAACCATTGCTATAACTATGATTAGAAATGCCCACCATTCCATCCCTCGACCACATTTCGGAAAATCTGATCACTTAGCTGTCCTCCTCCTACTTGCGTACAAGCAGAGGTTAAAGAGCAAGGGTCCAGAGTTAAGGACTACAAAGGGATGGTCTTGGGAGGCAGAGGAGCGGCTATAGGATTGTGTTGTGTTGGAGGACTGGGCCGTGTTTAAGGACACATCAGAGGATCTGAATGAATACACCCTGGTTGTCATGGACTTCATTAAAACAGTCGTAGTCAAGTGTGTCTCCACAAAACCATTCAGTGTCTTCCCCAGCCCGAAGCCCTGGATGAATCATGAGATCCACAATCTGCTAAGGGCCAGATCAGTGGCAATCAGGTCTGCAACCATCTGACGTGCGAAGTGGTTATTCCGGACCAAACTTGATTCAGTGAAGGATGTTCGACAGCCACAGCAGGGCTTGAATGCTATCACCTCTTGCAAAATGAAACCATGCGACATAGGTGACCACAAGGCTTCGATCCTTTGACCATCAAAACACGGAAGAACCTTCAAGAGGTTGCTCCCCACAGGAGACTGCTTCAGGCCAGAGGTCAGGAGACCGCTTCAGGCCAGAGGTCAGGAGGCCGCTTCAGGCCGGAGGTCAGGAGGCCGCTTCAGGCCGGAGGTCAGGAGGCTGCTTCAGGCCGGAGGTCAGGAGGCTGCTTCAGGCCAGAGGTCAGGAAGCCGTGTCTTGGTGGACGAAGGCCCCACAGAAGGACTGAGTTCAAGCTGTTGCTCTCTTCGATGGCAACGGAATTTGTTTTTGGAATTCTAAGAGAAAATGTGATTATTGGTGCGGACTGTAGTTTATAATCGTCTCCTTCAGTTTTCTGTGTTTCCTTTGTTGTTGTTGATGGGCGGGTGGGTGATATGTTACCTTCTTTATGGGTAGGGAGGGAATGGTGTTTGACATTATTGTTTTTTTGCATGGAAGGGGCTTGGGGGTTAGGGGTTTGACGTTTTAGTTGCAGTGGCTGATCTGTTAGTTTTTGTGTGAGGGAGGGGTTGGGGAGTTTGGGGTTTTATGCCTTTTTCAATGACTCCATGGTTTTTCGGTATTTCATGGCTATGTGGAGGAAACAAATCTCAGAGTTGTATTCTGCGTACATTCTTTGGTAGTAAAATGAATGCTTGAACCTTTTTTTTCATAAGAATTGCACAGAACATCAGTTGCTCAACCAAGTGCACCACGAGATGTAACATTCTCAAAACCAGGACGCTGCGATTAGCACAATCGGATGTCCACTTCATTAATATAAGAAACACAGAATCCCTCAGCCTCTCAAAATAAACCTAACAGGTTTATACAGAAAGCACCAGGAGACTGCACTACGAAGTGCGAGTCGCTTGAGGAAAACACAAGGAACTCAAAACGATTAATGACTTTCATTAAACAACAAGTAACTCATTCAGGTGCTCAAGAAAATTCAGCCCAATGCTCTCTGGCTCCCCATACAGGCCTGGAGAGCTCATTACAACATCAGTGTGCTGGGCTCTGGACAGGTCATTTATGAGGAAAGTTTCTGACTGTCATTAGAATGGAATTGACATAATGAAACTACTTGAACTGGCACAGTGCAGATTATCAGTAAATGTGCAGTGGTCCTGGCCATTAACATTCAGACTAGTTTGGGCAGAGTGACAGGGAAGATCCACTCCCTTTGGCTGGAGGTTCAAAGAAGAACGTCATTAAATTAAAAATGAAAATTCAAGAGCCGCACAACGTTAGCAGATAGGTGCATTATCCAGAGTGTTGGAGTTTCACATTGGGGAATGATGAGGGAGAGAGTACTGCTGTCCAAGGGTTAATCACTGCCTCTGGAATTGTGTTTTAAGACCATAGGATATAGGAGCAGAAGTAGGCCATTCAGCCCATTGAGTTTGCTCCGCCATTCAGTTCTTCCAGTCATCCCACTTCCCTGCCTTGACCCATACTCTTTGATGCCCTGGCTAATCAAGAACCTGTCTAACTCTGCCTTAAATGCACCCAATGACTTGGCCTCCACAGCTGCTCATGGCAACAAGTTCCACAGATTTATCACCCTCTGACTAAAGTAATTTCTCCACATCTCTGTTCTAAATGAACGTCCTTCAATCCTGAAGTCGTGCCCTCTTGTCCTAGAATCCCCTACCATGGGAAATAACGTTGCCATATCTAATGTATTTAGGCCTTTTAACATTTGGAATGTTTCTATGAGATCCGCCCTCATTCTTCTGAACTCTAGGGAATACAGCCCAAGAGCTGCCAAACATTCCTCATATGGTAACTCTTTCATTCCTGGAATCATTCTCGTGAATCTTCTCTTAACCCACTCCAATGTCAGTATATCCTTTCTAAAATAAGGAACCCAAAACTGCACACAATACTCCAGGTGTGGTCTCACGAATGCCTTATAGAGCCTCAACATCACATCACTGCTCTTAAATTCTATACCTCTGGAAATGAATGCCAACATTGCATTTGCCTTCTTCACCACTGACTCAACCTGAAGATTAACCTTTAGGGTATCCTGCACAAGGACACCCAAGTCCCTTTGCATCTCTGCATTTTGAATTCTCTCCCCATCTAAATAATCGTCTGCCCCTTTATTTCTTCCACCAAAGTGCATGACAATACACCTTCCAACATTGAATTTCATTTGCCAGTTCTTTACCCATTCCCCTAAACTATCTAAGTCTCTCTGCAGGACTTCTGTTTCCTCAACACTTCCCCGCTCCTCCACCTATCTTTGTATTGTTGGAAAATTTAGCCACAAATCCATTAATACCATAGTCCAAATCATTGAGATATATCGTAAAAAGCAGCAGTCTCAATACTGACCCCATGTGGAACTCCTCTGGTAACCGGCAGCCAGCCAGAATAGGATCCCTTTATTCCCACTCTCTGTTTTCTGCCAATCAGCCAATGCTCCACCCATGCTAGTAACTCCCCTGTAACTCCATGGGCTCTTATCTTGCTAAGCATCCTCATGTGCGGCACCTTATCAAAGGCCTTCTGAAAATCTAAGTACACCACATCTACTGCATCTCCTTTGTCTACCCTGCTTGTAATCAAAAAATTGCAGTAGGTGAGTCAGGCAGGATTTTCATTTCAGGAAACCATGCTGGCTTTGGCCTATCTTGTCATATGCCTCCAGGTACTCTGGAATCTCATCCCTAACAATCGATTCCAACAACTTTCCAACCACTGATGTCAGGCTGCCAGGTCTATAGTTTCCTTTCTGCTGCCTCCCACCCTTCTTAAATAGCAGAGTAACATTTGAAATTTTCCAGTTACTATTAAGACCATGAGACATAGGAGCAGAATCAGGCTATTCAGCCCATTGAGCTTGTTCTACCATTTGATTGTGGATGATTTATTACACCTCTCAATCCCATTCACCTGACTTCTTCCCATAACACTCAATGTCCTTACTAATTAAGTACCTAACCACCTTCATTTTAAATTGTATACCCAATGGCTTGTCTTCCATAGCCATTGGTGGCAATAAATTCCATGGCTTCACCACCTTCTGGTGAAAGAAATTCCTCCTCATCTCTGTTCTAAAGGGACAGAACCACTGCTCAGAAGTTCACAAACATAAAACATTCAAGGAGACGTGCACTGCTGAATTGGCCTCACGCCCTCCACTTCCGTAGAATGAGTGAAGGAAGTCCCATGTTTAGGGCTGCATGGAGGTTTCCCAGGGCAATATATGACAGAGCGAGGGCCATTAAAACGTTTGTAATTATACCCACCTCCATCACTTCACTTGGAAGTATGTTCCACATATCCACCATCCTCTGTGTGAAAGTTTACCCCTCAAATCTTTTATAAATCATTCTCCTCTTGCCCTAAAACTATGCCCTCTAATTTCTGACCTGCCCAATACTGGGAAAAAGACTGTGACTACCTACCCTTTTATAAGGTTACTTCTCAGCCTCTTTCGCTCCAGGAAAACATCCCAGCCTAACCAGTCTCTCTCAGAACTCAAGCCCTTCAATTCATCAACAATCCCATGAGTATTTTCTGACCCCCCCCCCCCCCCGCCCAGTTCAGTCATATCCTTCTTACAGGGATTGATAGATATTTTTTAGTCAGGAAGGGTTTGATGGTCACAGGAATGGATTTGGGATTAGGCTCAGAGTTTGCAAGAGGTGTGACCAGATTAGTGGGGTGAGATGTATCCCCAGTAGGCCTGGTCAGGAGATTGGTACTGCGGGGCAGATTGGACAATAGTCAAACAATCGGCATTCATTTTGAAGGAACAGGTTATCGTTGACATATGACCTTTAAAGGGGACCTACCTGTGCCTGATTCCCAAGCTGGTCTGAAACTTATTGGTATATCTTGAGGAGTTGCCTCTGAAATCCTGTCCCTGAGGCTCCTGTCTGATGGAGAATAATAGATTATGAAGACATTTAATCCTCTTTTATTGTCATTTAGTAATGCATGCACTAAGAAATGATACATTATTTCCTCCGGTGTGATATCACAAAACACAGGACAGAACAAGACTGAAAAAACTGACAAAACCACAGAATTATAACATATAGTTACAAACAGTGCAACAATACCATAACTTGATGAAGAAGTCCATGAACACAGTAAAAGTTCAAAGTTTCTCAAATGTCCCACATCTCATGCAGACGGGAGAAGGAAGAAAAACTCTCCCTGCCATGCCCGACCACAATCCGACTCTGAGTCATCCGAAAACTTCGAGCTCTGATCAGCTCTCCGACACCGAGTACTGAGCGCCATCTCTGTCCGAACGATTCGACCTCCTTCTCAGTCGCCAAAAGCAGGCAAGGCTGGGGATTTTGAGGCGTACCCTCCGAAAGATTCCCAACCACACAGTAATGACAGCAGCAAACGGGCGTTTCAGAAATTTCTCCAGATGTTCCTCTGTGCTTTCACGTCCATTCACCATCAAATCAGAATTGTCCACGGCCCCTATTTAACAGATACCATATCATTTTTCACCGGAGGGCTGGGCAATTTAATAGTTCACAAATAACTTCCAAAAATTTAACTGCTCTTTATAAACGAAGGATATTCTGCAGATGCTGGAAATCCAGAGCAAGACACATAAAATGCTGAAGAAATTCAGTATTTCAAGCAGTGTCTCTGGAGGGGAATAATCTTGTGGTCCTTCAAACCATGTTACTTCGTAATGCCCTGATTTAATCCTAGTCTAACCACTGGACAATTTACAATGACCAATTATCCTATCAACCAACACACATCAAAGTTGCTGGTGAACGCAGCAGGCCAGGCAGCATCTCTAGGAAGAGGCGCAGTCGACGTTTCAGGCCGAGACCCTTCGTCAGGACTCGGCCTGAAACGTCGACTGCGCCTCTTCCTAGAGATGCTGCCTGGCCTGCTGCGTTCACCAGCAACTTTGATGTGCGTTGCTTGAATTTCCAGCATCTGCAGAATTCCTGTTGTTTATCCTATCAACCAACTTGCCTTTGGATTGTGGGAGGAAACTGGAGCACCCGGAGGAAACCCATGTACTGGGAGAACGTACAAACTCCTTAAAGGCAGTCGTACAAACTCCTTAAAGGCAGTAGTGGGAATTGAACTCAGGTTGCCTGTCCTGCAAAGAGTTTTGCTAACCACTGCCCTGTCGATGTTTCAGGCTGAGACCCCTCATCAGGACTGGAATGGAAGCGGGGAGAAGCCAGAATAAGAGAGTAGGGGGAGGGGAAGGAGTACAAGCTGACAGGTGACAGGTGAAAGCATTTGAGGGGGAAGGTGGGTGGGTGGGCGGGGAAGGAGGCACGAAGTGAGAAGCTGGGAGGTAGAAAAGGTAAAGGGTTGATGAAGAAGGAATCTGATGGGAGAGGAGAGCGGACCATGGGAGAAATGGAAGAAGGAGGAGCACCAGAGCGAGAAGAGAAGATGTGATAACTGCATTCTGCGTGGAGTTTGCGTGATCTTCTGTGACTTTGGAAGTTTGTCCCAGATGTTCCAGTTTCTTCTCATATTTCAAGCTCAAAGTCAAGTTTATCATCATATGCACAAGTTCAGAGGGACATCACATCACACAGGCAGCATTCACAAGAAAGCGATAATTTAAATATGGGGGTTGGTATGATAATTGGACAATGTAAACTGCCCTCGTGTGTCGGTGACTGCTTGAAACAGGATGGGTGTGGGGTAAGTGGGGAATGTATAAAAACTTGAAAACGTTAGTGTAAATCTTGTGTAAATGGATGATTGATGGTCACCGTGTGGGCTGAAGGACCTGTTTCAGTGCTGTCTGTCTCTGTGAAAAAGAAAACAAAGCAGAAACTAAGTGAGCATAAGCAGAAAGAGTGAAACACATAAACGCTAGGAGAATGGGTAAGGAAGTGGAAGATGGAATACAGTGCCGTGAATTGTATGGTCATGCAATTTGGTAGAAGAAGTAAAAGCGTAGACTATTTTCTAAATAGAGAGAAAATTCAAAAATCAGAGGTGCAAAGGAACTTGGGAGCCCTCCTGCAGGATTCCCTAAAGGTTAATTTGAAGCTTGAGTTGATGATAAGGTTAATTTGCAGCTTGAGTTGATAATGTTAACATTCATTTCAAGAGGACTTGAACATAAAAGCAAGGATGTAATGTTGAGACTTTATAAAGCACTGGTGAGGCCTCACTTGGTGTATTGTGAGCGGGTTTGGGCACCTTATCTCAGAAAGGATGTGCTGACATTGGAGAGGGTTGAGAGGAGTTCATGAGAATTATTCCAGGAATGAAAGATTTATTATTTGAGGAGCGTTTGATGGGTCTGGGCCTGTACTCACCGAAATTCAGAAGAATGAGAGGGGATCTCACTGAAGCCTATCAAATATTGAAAGGCCTTGATAGAATTGATGTGGAGAGGATGTTTTCTACGATGGGTGAGCCTAGGACCAGAGGGTACAACCTCAGAATAGAAGGATGTCCATTTAGAATGGAGAAGAGGACGATGAGGTTGTACAAGGCATTGGTGAGGCCGAATCTGGAGTATTGTGTTCAGTATTGGTCACCAAATTACGGGAAGGATATTAATAAGGTTGAAAGAGTGCAGAGAAGGTTTACAAGGATGTTGCCGGGACTTGTGAGACTCAGTTACAGAGAAAGGTTGAATAGGTTAGGACTTTATTCCCTGGAGCGTAGAAGAATGAGGGGAGATTTGATAGAGGTATATAAAATTATGACGGGTATAGATAGAGTGAATGCAAGCTGGCTTTTTCCACTGAGGCAAAGGGAGAAAAAACACCAGAGGACATGGGTTAAGGGTGAGGGGGGAAAAGTTTAAAGGGAATATTATTCTTCACACAGAGAGTGGTGGGAGTGTGGAATGAGCTGCCAGACGAGGTGGTAAATGTGGGTTCTTTTTTAACATTTAAGAATAAATTGGATAGGTACATGGATGGGAGGTGTATGGAGGGATATGGTCCGTGTGCAGGTCAGTGGGACTGGGCAGAAAATGGTTCGGCACAGCCAAGAAGGGCCAAAAGGCCTGTTTCTGTGCTGTAGTTTTTCTATGGTTTCTATGGTTTCTATGATTATCTTTAGTTAGAGAGTGGTGAATCTGTGGAAGTCATTGTCACATGCGGCTGTGGAAGCCAGATCATTGGGTATATTTAAGGCAGAGTTTGATAGATTCTTGATTCGTCAGGGTGCGAAGGATATGGGGAGAAGGCAGGAGACTGGGAGCTGAGAGGGAAGTGGATGAGTCATGATGAAATGACGGAGCAGACTGAAAAGGCTTGATGCCCTAATCTGCTTCCATATCTTACGGTCTTATGGTTTTATATTCTGCAAATCTGAAAACCCAGAGCAGCACACAAAGAAGATGCTGGACAGCAGGAAAGGCAGCATCAATGGAGGCGAAAAAAACAGTCCAAGTATCTGGCCGAGACTCTTCATCAGGACTGGAAAAGAAGGGGGAAGAAGCCAGAATAAGATGATTTTGGGAGGGAAGGGACTACAAGCTGACAAGAGAGAAATGCAAGAGGCTGCAGATGAGAGTGTGGCTGAAACACATAAGTTAGCAAACAGCAAAGGAGGTCATTGGAGAAAGAAAGGGAAAAGGATAAGAGGAGAGAAGGAGAATGGAGCAGAAAGGAAGCGAAGGCCAGGTAGCAAAGTTCTATAAGATGAGAAGGGGGTGGGTTGGGAAAGTGAAGAAAATAGAGGAAAGAAAAGGGAAGAAGAAATGAAGAACCTGGTACTGGGCACAAATGTGTTGCATTTCTGAAATTTCCTTCAATTGAAATAGTTGGAACTGAATTCCGGACATGGAATCGAACATGTGTCCACAACCACAGAGGAAGAAGAGAGAAAAGAATTTCAGCAAATCTGACTGTAAAACAATGGGAGAGAGCTGTTATTTTGTGAGTCACTTCACAGACTACAAGGATTGAGAGCCCTTTTATTCCCTTAGCATTGTTCGAATAGGCTGTGAGAAAATTTAACCCTAAACAAATAAAGGTTTAGACTCAAAACTTCAAGGATTTTGCCTTGAGCAAGTGAGGTGTTGTAAATCATGGATTGGAATCACAACTACATTTTAAAAAGTGTAGCCAAAACATTAGCATCTGTTATGCTCAATCCTATTAATATTCAGAATGAAACTAAAGCTGTGTTAATGCCTGCAGTTGACTACATGGTGTGGCATTTCTACATGCCATCCTTTCTAGCCTGGATTTTTCACTGTGTGCGCTTTGTTAATAGCCCCTAGGATAATCCCTTCCCAGTTTCCCTCTCAGAAACTCCAACAAAGCAACATAATCCTGCTTCAATTAAACTCATCCCCTTTCTTTACCTTACACGTGACTGTGCAACAGTTGTACCTAATTACAAGAAATAATTACTCATGTTAACATCACAGAAACCTGTATCTGACGAAAATCTTGCATTCATGTGTGCTGGGCCTTTCTGCCCTCTTTCCTTGTACACCTGCAAACACTGACCTCTGAGCAATATGTTGTTATAATCATCATACTCGTCAGAGTGCAAATGCACAACGTGCAAGAGCTGGACTCTGAGCCACAAAGCCCTGCAATCTACAAAGCTTTCCATACATCGTAGGCATTTTATAAATGCCCAGTGAGCACCCAATCAATTCAACACCCCATTTTGCTTCAAAGGTAGAAAAAGTAGGTATGGTTTTAAATGTCACAGTAGTGTCTTACTTTTGGACATATAAAGGAAGATATGTGCTTCTGGAACAGGAATGACACAGTAGAGAGCATCTAAAAGTCTACAGAAAATGGTGGACACAGCCCTCTCCCTCACAGGCAAAGCCCTCCTCACCATTGAACACATTTACAAGGAGAACTGCCACCAAAAAGCAGCCATCATAAAGGATGGCCAGTGTCCAGGCCACGCTCTCTCTCTCTTTCTATTACCATTAAGCTACAAGGTACAGAGGAGCCTCTCACGACCAGGTTCAGGAATAGTTATTACTCTACAACTATCAGGCTTCTGGACAGGATAACCTCGCTGAACTCAATTCTGAACTGATTGCACAACCTACAGACGTGCTTTCAAGGATACTACAACCCATATTCTCAGTAATTTTTAAATCTGCATAACTCGTCGTCGTTTGCACATCAGAATCAGGTTTATTATCACCAGTACGTTGGCGCGTGGCCAAGTGGTTAAGGTGTTCATCTAGTGATTTGAAGGTCGCTAGTTCGAGCCTTGGCTGAGGCAGTGTGTTGTGTCCTTGAGCAAGGCACTTAACCACACATTGCTCTGCGACGACACCGGTGCCAAGCTGTATGGATCCTAATGCCCTTCCCCTGGACAACATCGGTGGCATGGAGAGGGGAGACTTGCAGCATGGGCAACTGCTGGTCTTCCATACAACCTTGTCCAGGCCTGCTCCCTGGAAACCTTCCAAGATGCAAATCCATGGTCTCATGAGACTAACGGATGCCTATTAAATCACCGGCAAGTGACATGAAATTTGTTAACTTAGAAGTTAAGCTAAAATCTAGCAGAGAGAAAAAAATAAAATTAAAATATTAATAATAATAAATAAACAAGTAAATCAATTACGGTATACGTATATTGAATAGATTTTTAAAACATGCGAAAACAGAAAGTCTGTATATTAAAATAAAGTGAGGTAGTCTCCAAAGATTCAATGTCCATTTAGGAATCGGATGGCAGAGGGGAAGAAACTGTTCCTGAATCGCTGAGTGTGCGCCTTCAGGCTTCTGTACCTCCTACCTGATGGTAACAGTAATAACAGGTCATGCCCTGGGTGCTGGGGGTCCTTAATAATTGTCGCTGCCTTTCTGAGACACCGCTCCCTGAAGATGTCCTGGGTACTTTGTAGGCTAGTACCCAAGATGGAGCTGACTAGATCTACAACCTTCTGCAGCTTCTTTCGGTCCTGTGCAGTAGCCCCTCCATACCAGACAGTGATGCAGCCTGTCAGAATGCTCTCCATGGTACAACTATAGAAGTTTTTGAGTGTATTTTTTGTCGTGCCAAGTCTCTTCAAACTCCTAATGAAGTATAGCCACTGTCTTGTCTTCTTTATAACTACATCGATATGTTGTGACCAGGGTAGATCCTCAGAGATCTTGACACCCAGGAACTTGAAACTGCTCACTCTCTCCACTTCTGATCCCTCTATGAGGATTGGTATGTGTTCCTTCATCTTACCCTTCCTGAAGTTCACAATCAGCTCTTTCGCCTTACTGACGTTGAGTTTCAGGTTGTTGCTGTGACACCACTCCACTGGTTGGCATATCTCACTCCTGTATGCCCTCTCGTCACCACCTGAGATTCTACCAACAATGGTTGTACCATCAGCAAATTTATAGATGGTATTTGAGCTATGCATAGTCACAGAGTCATGTGTATATAGAGAGTAGAGCGGTGGGCTAAACACACACCCCTGAGGTGCGCCAGTGTGAGGAGATGTGTTATCACCAATCTGCACAGATTGTGGTCTTCCGGTTAGGAAGTCAAGGATCCAATCGCAGAGGGAGGTACAGAGGCCCAGGTTCTGCAACTTCTCAATGAGGATACTGGGAGTGATGACAAACATTAGCTATTTGCCAGTTTTAATTTATGTATAGTCTTTCATAAATTCTATTATAACCCTTTATTTTCATGTAAATGCCTGCAAGAAAATGAATCTCAAGGTAGTATACAATATATACATACTTTAGTCATCAATTCACTTTTACTTTTCACTGTGAATTTTTTGTGTCTGGAGGCTTGATGGTTTTGCTGCTTGAACAGTTGAACGGTCAATAAAAGATTTTTTTACTGAAGGCAGCACTCTTAAATAAAATGCGGTGTCTAGTGTTGAGCGCTTAATATTTCAGTAATAATTGAATAAACTTGTGTGTATATATACACACACATATACATGTATATCGTTTGATTAAGCATTCTTGTTAATTTAAATCATTCATTATGTTTTATATGTATAAATGTGTGAATTGCATACGCCATCATACTACTACGCACGTGCCTCGCTCATAGTAAACACAAAGTTAGAGCAGCATTTCAGAATTAGTTTAATGTTTTGAAGTTACAAAAACATACCTCCTGGTGGAACTGTGCACGAAAGTTATACCATATAGATTGGTTACGAAGAAGTATAGAATGTCGGCATTCATGATGGGGGAGGTAGGATTGAGACCATCAGGCCATAATATATAGGAGCAGAAGTAGGCCATTTGGCCCATCAAGTCTTCTCCACCATTCAGTCATGGGCTGATTCAATTCTTCCAGTCATCCCCATTCCCCTGCCTTCTCCCCATACCCTTTGTTGCCCTGGCTAATCTATCTATCTTTGCATTAAATGCACCCAGTGACCTGGCCTCTACAGACATGCATGGCAACAGATTCCACAGATTTACCACCCTCTAACTTAAGTAATTTCTCTGCATCTCTGTTCTAAATGGACGTCCTTCAATCCTGAAGTTGTGCCCACATGTCCTAGACTCCCCTATCATGGGAAATAAGTTTGCCATATCTAATCTGTTCATGCCTTTTAACATTCGGAATGTTTCTATGAGATTCCCCCTCATTCTCCTGAACTCCAGGGAATACAGGCCAAGAGCTGCCAAATGTTCCTCATATGGTAACCCTTTCATTCCTAGAATCATTCTCATGAAGCTTCACTGGACCCTCTCCAATGTCAGTATATCCTTTCTAAAATAAGGAACCCAAAACTGCGCACAATACTCCTGGAGGTTAATCCTTAGGGTATCCTGCACAAGGACTCCCAAGCCCCTTTGCATCTCTGCATTTTGAACTCTATCCCCATCTAAATAATAGTCTGCCCAGTTATTTCTTCCACCAAAGTACATGACCATACACTTTCTAACATTGCATTTCATTTGCCACTTGTTTGCCTATTCCCTAAACCATTTAAATCTCTCTGCAGGCTCTCTGTGTCCTCAACATTACGCACTCCTTCATCTATCTTTGTATCATTGGCAAATTTAGCCACAAGTACATTAATCCCATAGTCAAATCATTGACATACATCATAAAAAGCAGCAGTCCCAGCACCAACCCCCGTGGAACTCCACTGGTAACTGGCAGCCAGTCAGAATAGGATCCCTTTATTCCTACTCTCTGTTTTCTGCCAATCAGCCAATGCTCCACCCATGCTAGTAATTCCCTGTAATTCCATAGGCTCTTATCTTGTTAAGTAGCCTCATGTGCGGCACCTTGTCAAAGGCCTTCA
Source organism: Mobula hypostoma (assembly GCF_963921235.1). Taxonomy (NCBI): domain Eukaryota; kingdom Metazoa; phylum Chordata; class Chondrichthyes; order Myliobatiformes; family Myliobatidae; genus Mobula; species Mobula hypostoma. Next base: position 8,762,402 of record NC_086116.1, on the reverse strand, counting down.
GAAAATCCAAGTACACCGCATCTACTGCATCTCCTTCGTCTACCCTGCTTGTAATTTCCTCCAAAAATTGCAGTAGGTTTGTCAGGCAGGATTTTCCTTTCAGGAAACCATGCTGGCTTTGGCCTATCTTGTCATGTGCCTCCAGGTAATTTATAATCTCATCCCTAACAATCGATTCCAACAACTTCCCAACCACTGATGTCAGGCTAACAGGTCTATAATTTCCTTTCTGCTGCCTCCCACTTTTCTTAAATAGCGGAGTAACATTTGCAATTTTCCAGTCATCTGGTACAATGCCAGGATCTATCGATTCTTGAAAGATCATCGTTAATGCCTCTGCAATCTCTGTAGCTACTTCCTTCAGAACCCAAGGGTGCATTCTATCCGGTCCAGGAGATGGACCATTAACCTTCCTGAGCACCTTGTCAGTCGTAATTTTCACTGCACAAACTTCACTTCCCTAACACTCTTGAATGTCTGGTATACTGCAGGTGTCTTCCACTGTGAAGACTGATGAAAAGTATGCATTCAGTTCCTCTGTCATCTCTGCGTCTTTCATTACAATATATCCAGTGTCATTTTGTATTGGCCCTATATGTACCCTCAACTCACTTTTACCCTTTATATACTTAAAAATCTTTTAATAACTTCTTTGATATTAGTCACCAGCTTCCTTTCATTATTCATCTTTTCCTTCCTAATGACCTTCTTAGTTTCCTTCTGCAAGTTTTTAAAGGCTTCCCAATCCTCTATATTCGCACTAGCTTTGGCTTCCTTGTATGCCCTCTCTTTTGCTTTTACTTCGGCGCTGATTTCACTTGTCAGCCACGGTAGTGTCTTTCTTCCATTCGAAAATTTCTACTTATTTGGAATATATCTGTCTTGCACTTCCCTCTTTCTTTGCAGAAACTCTAGCCATTGCTGCTCTGCTGTCCTTCCTGCTAATGTCTTTTTCCAGTCAACCTTGGCCAGTTCCCATCTCATGCCATTGTAATTTCCTTTATTCCACTGAAATACCAACACATTGGAATTTAGTTTCTCCTTCTCAAATTTCAAAGTGAACTCAATCATATTGTGATCACTGTTCCCCAAGGGTTCCTTAACCTAAACTCTCTTATCACCTCCAGATCATTGCACAGCACCCAATCCAGTACAGCCAATCCCCTAGTGGGCTCAACAACAAGCTGTTCTAAAATACCATCCCTTAGACATTCTACAAATTCTCTCTCTTGAGGTCCACTACTGGCCTAGTTTTCCCAATCAACTTTCATGTTAAAATCCCCAGTGATTATCATGACATTGTCCTTCTGACACACCTTTTCTATCTCCTGCTGTAATTTGTAATCCACATCCCGGCTGCTGTTTGGAGGCCTGTACACTACTGCCATTAGGGTCCTTTTACCCTTCCCATTTCTTAACTCAACCCATAGAGACTCTACACCTTCCAATCCTGTGTCAACACTTTCTAATGATTTAATATTATTTCTTATACACAGAGCCACACAACCCCCTCTGCCTACTAACCTATCTTTCCGATATACCGTATATCCTTGGGCGTTCAGCTCCCAATGGCAGCCATCCTTTAGCCAAGTTTCAGAGATGGCCACAACGTCATACTTGCCAATCTGTAGCTGAATTTCAAGATCGTCCACTTTATTTCTTATGCTGCGTGCATTCAATTCAACACTTTCAGTCCAGTATTTGTCGCTTTCTGTTTTAACTGCACCACACCTCTATTGCCCTGTAACTCATCCCACTAGCTGTGATTATGCCTCATCTCCTGCCTGTACTTTCTATCATCTCTGTTGCATGCTATCTTTGATTTATTTCTGTTTTCCCCTTCCTCAGCCCTATCACTCTGGTTCCTATCCCCCTGCCAAATTAGATTAAACCCTGCCTAACAGCTCTATTAAACCTACCTGCTAGGATATTGTACTCCTTTGGGTTCAGCTGTAACTCATCCTTTTTGTACAGGTCGTACTTCCCCCAGAAGATGCCCCAATGATCCAGGAACTCGAAGACCCTACATCAGTCTCTCAACCATGCATTAATATACCTGATCATGCTATTTTTGCTCTCGTTAGCGTGTGGCACAGGTAGCAATCCTGAGATTACTAGCCTGAAGGTCCTGCTTTTCAGCTTCCTACCCAACTTCCTGAATTCTCTCTTCAGAACCTCCTCCCTTTTTCTACCTATGTCAGTGGTACTAACGTGTACCAAGACTTCTGGCTGTTCACCCTCTCCCTTCAGAATACTCTGCACCTGATCCGAGATATCCCATACGCTGGCAACTTGGAGGCTCACACCATGCGGGTATCTCTATCTGGCTGACAGAACCTCCTGTCTGTTCTCCTCACTATGGCATCCCCTACGACTACCACATTTCTCATGTTCTTCTCTCCCTTCTGAACCATGGAAACAGGCTCGGTGCCAGAGACCTGATTGCCGTGGTTGTCATTTGTCAGGTCACCCTCTCAACAGCATCCAAAATGAGATAATGATTACTGTGGATGGCCATAGGGATGCTCTCTGCTATCTGAGCTCTTCCCATCCCTTCCCTGACAGTCACTCACTTATCTAACTCCTGCAGCCTTGGGGGTACTAAATCCCTGTAGCTCCTCTCTATCTCCTGCTCACTTTCCCTCATAAGCTGTAGGTTGCCGAGCCGCAGCTCCAGATCCCTAACACAGCATCTCAGAAGTTGCATCTTGGTGCACCTGGTGCAAATGTGGCCAACTGGGAGCTTGGAAGATCACAGGATTCCTACCTCTGTCACCCAGAGCAAAGTACTAATCCCACCAACATGCTCAAGGTCACAAGGTCATGTTGCAGCTCTATAAAACTCTGGCTTGACCACACATGAATATGGTGTTCAGTTTTCATTAGAGGAAGTATGTAGAGGATACAGACGAGATTTACTCGGATGCTGTCTGGATTAGAGAGTGTGTCTTATGAGGATAAGTTGAGCGAGCGAGGGCTTTTATCTTTGGAATGAAGGAGGATGAGAGATGACTTGATACAGGTGTGTACAATGATAAGAGGTATAGATAGAGTGGACAGCTAGTGCCTTTTTCCCAGGGTGCAAATTGGTAACATGAGAGGGCATAATTTTCAAGTGAATGGCAGAAATTATCCGGGGCAAATTGGAGACTGGATTTTTTCACAAAGAGTGGTGGGTGAATAGAACAAACTGCCAGGGATGGCGGGAGAGGAAAATACATGAAAAACATTTAAGAAACTCTTAGATGGGTACACGGGTAAAATAAAAACGGAGGGCTATGTGAGAGGGAAGCATTAGATTGATCGTAGAGTAGGTGAAAAGGTCAGCACAGCATCGTGGGCTGAAAGTACTATACTGTGCTGTAAACTTCTATGTTCTACGTTCCGTTTATGAGGAAGGATGTGAAGACATTGGGACGGGTCCGGTAATGATTGATGCCACCATTTCCTTGGATTAAAAAAAAGCAATGCGGTAGACTTTAACATCGCAACCAGCCAGTTGTTTCTGTTTTGCTGGTCTCCCCTCTCACTGTGTGACACCTCTCTTCCCCTTTACAAGGGAGAGAGAGAGAGCCTGTGGCATGTCGAATGGTCGGGAGAACGATTAGTACTGCAGATCATCGTCTCTCTTTGGGACTTTGCTATTGCTTGCTTGGTGGGTGGAGGTGGATGCTTTTTGCTGAAATAAGCAGGGAGAAGGCAGGGTTGATGCTTTGCTATTGCTGGTGCATGGGGGGGTGGAGAGAAGGGGTTTGAACATTTTTACTTACTCATTTTTTGGGGTACTCTTTTGGTTTTTGTGGGTGTCTGCAAAGAGCAAGAATTTCAGGTTGTATAATGTATGCATTCTCTGATATTCAATGGAACCATTGAACTATTTGATTTGATTTGATAAGGGTCTATAGTTACAAGAATAGATTATAGAGTGTGGGACTGTCTGTGCTGGAGAATAATGTGATTATACAAGAGAGAGTGCAAAGGAAATTCATGACAGGCCTCAAAATTGAAGCATCCTGGTAAATTACCTCTAATCCAGGCAGCATCCTAGTAATATACATCAAAGTTGCTGGTGAACGCAGCAGGCCCAGCAGCATCTATAGGAAGAGGCGCAGTCGACGTTTCAGGCCGAGACCCTTCGTCAGGACTAACTGAAGGAAGAGTGAGTAAGGGATTTGAAAGCTGGAGGGGGAGGGGGAGATGCAAAATGATAGGAGAAGACAGGAGGGGGAGGGATAGAGCCGAGAGCTGGACAGGTGATAGGCAAAAGGGGATATGAGAGGATCATGGGACAGGAGGTCCGGGAAGAAAGACGGGGGGGGGGTGACCCAGAGGATGGGCAAGAGGTATATTAGGAGGGACAGAGGGAGAAAAAGGAGAGTGAGAGAAGAATGTGTGCATAAAAATGAGTAACAGATGGGGTACGAGGGGGAGGTCTAACCAGGCTTTTAAAGAGTAACATTACCTTGTGGCCCTTGAACTCAATCCCTCGATTAATATAGGCCAACATGTCATACAGGTATGCCTTCTTATCAACCCTATCAACTTGTGTGGCAAATTTAGATATCTATAGATGGCAACTACAAGATCCCTCTCTTCTTCCACACTGGTAAGAATCCCACCACTAATCCCATATTGTGCCTTCAAATTCGACCGTCCAATGTCACTTCTCAGCTTCTCAACTCAGCTCTGCATCAGGATGGAAATAGTGACTAGTGTAGATTTAGTGTAGAGTCCTGACGAAGGGTCTCGGCCTGAAACGTCGACTGCGCCTCTTCCTATACATGCTGCTTGGCCTGCTGCGTTCACCAGCAACTTTGATGTATGTTGCTTGAATTTCCAGCATCTGCAGAATTCCTGTTGTTTACTAGTGTAGATTTGTTGAGCTCAGTATTGAGACCACAACATTGCTGTATACATAAATTTTCTGCAACAAGGAACTGATAGCACTGTGGCCAAGTTTTCAGACAATACCAAGATAAGTGGAGGAACAGGTAGTATCACAGAGGCAGGGAGTCTACAGAAGAACTCAGCGTTTGTAGAATGCCTCCCAGATGGTTTTTTAGAGAGCTGGTGGTTGACCCCACTAGCGGAAAGGCTATTCTGGATTGAGTGTTGTGTAATGAACTGGATTTGATTAGGTAGCATAAAGTAAAGTACGCTTAGAAGGCAGTGATCATGATACGATAGACTTCACTCTGCAATTTGAGATGGAGAAGCTAAAGTCAAAATGTGACAGTTTAACAGTGGAATGAAGAGGATTATGGAGGCAATGGAGAGGAACTGGCCAAAGTTGTTTGGAAGGGGACACTAGCACGGATGACAGCAGAACAGGAATGACTGGAGATTCTGGGAGAAATTCAGAAGGCACAGGATAGATACGTTCCAAAGAAGAAAAAAAAGTTCTAAAGGCAGGATAACATAACTGTGGCTGACAAGGGAAGTCAAAAAACAATATAAAAGCTAAAGAGAGGGTATCTGATAGAGCAAAAATTTGTGGGATGTTAGAGGATTAGGAAGCTTTTTATGACCAATAGAAGGCAACTGAGAAAGCTAGGAAGGAAAAGATGAAACATGAAGGGAAGCTAGCCAATAATATTAAAGAGGATACCAAAATATTTTTAGTGTAAAAGAGAGGCAAGAGTAGGTATTGGACTGCTGGAAAATAGCACTGGAGAGGTAGTAATAGGGGTCAAGGAAATGGCAGAAGAACTATATATTTATTTTGCATCTGTCTTCACTGTGGAAGACACTAGCAGTATGCTGGAAGTTCAAGAGTGTCAGGGGACGGAAGTGAGCACAGTTGCTGTACTCAGAAGGTGCATGGGAAGCTGAAAGGTCTGAAGGTAGATAAGTCATCTGGACCAGATGGACTACAGCCCAGAGTTCTGAAACAGGTAGCATTGGTTATGATCTTTCAAGAATCACTAGATTCTGGCATGGTTCAGGAGGACTGGAAAATTGCAAAGGTCACTTCTCTTCAAGAAAGTAGAAGGTAGAAGGAACAGAACCATAAGCTATTTTCTAAGCGTGCAGAAAATTCAAAAACCCGAGGTGCAAAGGGACCTGGGAGTCCTCGTGCAGGATTCCCTAAAAGTTAACTTGCAGGTTGAGTCTGTGGTAAGGAAGGCAAATACAATGTTAGCATTCATTTTGAGAGGACTAGAATATAAAAGCAAGGATATAATGTTGAGGCATCTAAGGCACTGGTGAGGTCTTGGAGTATTATGAGCAGTTTGAAGCTCCTTATCTAAGAAAGGATGTTTTCACATTGGAGAAGGCTCAAAGGAGGATCACAAGAAGGATTACAATGAAAGGGTTACTGCATGAGGAGCATTTGACAGCTCTCTGCCTGTACTCACTAGAGTTTAGACGAATGAGGGGGGATCTCATTTAAACCTATTGAATGTTGAAAGGCCTAGACAGAGTGGATGTGGAGAGGATATTTCATGTGGTGGCTAAGTCTGACCAGAGGACATAGACTCAGAATAGAGGGACGTTGGTTTAGAATGGAGATGAGGAGGGATTTCTCTTTGGAGAGTAGTGAATCTCTGGAACTCATGGCCACAGATGCCTGTGGGAGAAAAGTCATAGGGTGTATCTAAGGTTGAGTTTGATAGGTTCTTGACTGGTAAATGGGGTGAAGGTTTACAGGGTAAAGGCAGGAAAATAAAATTGGGATAAATAAAAACAACAGGAATTCTGCAGATGCTGGAAATTCAAGCAACATACATCAAAGTTGCTGGTGAATGCAGCAGGCCAAGCAGCATCTATAGGAAGAGGCGCAGTCCACGTTTCAGGCCGAGACCCTTCGTCAGGACAGTCCTGACGAAGGGTCTCGGCCTGAAACGTCGACTGCGCCTCTTCCTATAGATGCTGCTTGGCCTGCTGCGTTCACCAGCAACTTCGATGTATGTTGCTTGGGATAAATAAGCAGGCATGATTGAATAGTAGAATACAACAGATGTGCAAAATGGTCTAATTCTACTCCTTTGTCTTCTGGTCCCTAAGCAAACCTGTACTATTGTAAAACAAAGCTGCAGCTTTGGGTGGAAGGTATTTCATAGCAAAAGCTGATGCTGGGAAGGGTTCTTGAGCCAAATCTGACCAGAAACACTGATGAATGACACAACCCCAGACAATGGAATCGAAACCCGGAACCTCAGTGCTAGCTCTGAAGATTACTAGGGATGGGCTAGTGTGCTCTAGTGACACATCGTGGAGTCAGTGCGGGGAAGTGGCACTGATAAATGACGCCAGCATTCAAGGACACAGTGCAGCAAGAAAAAGGTTCAGAGACCTCAATAAGTGGTCAAGGTCAATTGTAGCCTCTTCAGATGCCATTCCCCATTAACTCTACCCACCAGCCTCAGTAATGCATGATTCACCACACCTTCAATTCTTATCTAAAGATAATCACTGGCAGATAACGCACATCGCACCTTTCCACACACATTGCTACTCCAAACCTCTCAGATAATCTGGAACAGTTATTAACCCTCAGCCATCAGGCTCTTGAACCAAAGGGGATAACTTCACTCAACTTCACTTGCCTCGTCATAGAAATGTTCCCACAAGCTGTGGACTCACTTTCAAGGACTCTTCATCTCGTGTTCTCGATATTTATAGCTTGTTTATTTAGTATTATTATTTCTTTGCAGATATTTTAAATCTGCAGGATTTGCCAGCCACTACTTCCTGCAAAGTGAAACCTAACAATGGCACTGACGCTTCACTCCCAGAAAAGCTCAATGCCTTTTATGCTCGCTTTGAAAAGGAGAATAAAACTACACCTTTGGGGAATCCCTGTGGCATCTGGCGACCCTGTGATCTCTGTCTTGGAGGCCGATATCAGGCTGTTTTTCAAGAGGGTAAACCCTGACAAAGAGACAGGCACCAATGATTTACCTGGAACGGCTCTGAAAACCTGTGCCAGCCAACTGGCATGTGTGTTCAAAGACATTTCCAATCTCTCGTTGCTACAGCCGGAAGCTCCCACCTGCTTCACAAGGACATCGGTTATAGCAGTGCCCAAGAAGAGCAGGGTGAGCTGACTTAACGACTGCCATCCAGTAGCACTCACCCCTCCGGTGATGAGGCACTTTGAGAGGTTGGTTATGGCTAGAATCAACGCCTGTCTCGTTAAGGATCTGGACCCACTGCAACTTGCCTAACATCACAATAGGTCTACAATTTTGCTGGACTATAAACTTGCTGATGACACAACTATTGTTGGCAGAATTTTAGATGGTGGCAAGAAGGAGCACAGGAGTGAGATAGATCAGCTGGTTGAGTAGTATCATAGCGACAACCCCGCACTCAACGTCAGTAAGAATTGATTGTGGACGTCAGGAAGGGTAAGATCGTGATCAAGGGATCAGAAGTGGGAAGTGTGAGCAACTTCCGGCCCCTGGGTATCAACATCTCTGAGGATCTATCCTAGGCCCAACATATCAATGCAGCTACAAAGAAGGCACGACAGTGGCCATATTTCATTAGGAGTTTGAGGAGATTTGGGATGTCACTGAAGTCACTCACAAATTTCTACAGAAATGCTGTGGAAAGCATTCTAACTGGCTGCATCACCGTTTGTTATGGGGGTCAGGGTGGGGGGGCGCGGGGAAGCAGTGCACAAGATCGAAATGAGTTGCGGAGTTGTAAACCCTGTCAGTTCCATCATGAATACTAGGCTCCCCAGCATCCTGGACATCTTCAAGGAGCGATGCCTCAGAAAGGCGGCATTCTTCATTAAGGACCCCCACTAACCAGGACATGGCATCTTCTCATCAGGGGGGACGTACAGAAGCCTGAAGACACACACTTAACATCTTAGACAGCTTCTGAATGGACAATGAACACATGAACGTTACTTCATTCTGCTTGTTCTCTTTTTCACTGCTTATTTTAGTTTGTTGTCTATAAATATATATATACACACACATATACATATATATATATACACACACACACACACACACACATGTTTTATATGTAATGTTCTAGATATATACTAGATATATACTTCTTACTGTAATGTATAGTTTTTTATTATTATGTATTGCAAAGTACTGTCACCGCATTACAACAAGTTTCACGATATACAGTATGCCAGTGATATTAAACCTGATTCAAATTCTGATTAAACATCCAAGTTGGACTGGTCTTTCATTGATTCTATTATGGCTATTTTTTCTAATATGGATTCTTTGAGTTTGCCCACAAGAAAATGAATCTCAGGGCTATAACCACATTCAAACCTGCTTTGAACCTTGGTTTGGATGGACCACTGCACAGCGTTGGAAAAAGCTGCAGTGGCTTGTAAATTCAGGCGGCTCTATTATGGGCACTAGCCTCCCTAACATCAAGAACATCTTCAGAAGACGATGCCTCAAAGAGATGGCATCCATCATTAAGGACCCTCATTAACCAGGACATGTAGATGTCCAGCAACGGGCAGCAAGTATGAAGAACTGGACATCACCAGGGCCTGATGTGATGCACGCCTATTGGCAGAAGAAATTAACGGTGTTACATAATCGGCTGGAAGCTCAAATAATCCAACTGCTCCCACCCTGACTGGCTAACTCAAGGAAAGACAGTACTCATTATGGAGCACAAAGGAGCAACTCTTTCAAACTACTGGTGTGTAATCTGCCTGTCAACAATATGGAAGTTCCTATCAGGCATCATAGCCACCAAACTGAAGGAACATGTGTGTAATTTCCTGAGCCTTGCTCAGAGAGAGATCGGTAATAGAACCAGAGGCTTCAAGTATCAACTACAGGTAGACAAAACAGTCATGCAAAATTCCAAGACCAGGCAAACCAACCTAAGCACAGCCTGGACTGACTACCAGAAAGCATACTTCTCAATGCGCCGCACATAGATCCTGGAAAGCCTGTCTCGGTACAAGGTCAACAAGACACTAAGGACCTTCAGCAAGAACTCAATGGGCCATTGCAGGACAACGCTAGAAGTTAACTCAAAACCAATAACACAAGTGACCATCAGATGTAGAATATACCAGGGAGATGCACTCTCCCCACTGCTGTTCCGCATAGGCTTGACGCCCCTCCCCCCCCCACCCCGCCCCCAGCCAGATCATCTCAAAGGGTGGATAAGGGTACGGGTTCAAGAGTGGAGTGAGCGTCAGCTATCTCCTGTTCACGGATGACATCAAGCTGTACGCCAGAAATGAAAGAGACTTTGACTCACTAATCCACCTGACAAAGGTGTATAGCAGACGCATCGTGATGTCATTTGGACAGGAAAAGTGCAGCTGGATGGTAGTGAAAAGAGGCAGATTCATTGATAGATATAGGTATAGATAGGGTAAATGCAAGCAGGATTTTCCACGGAAGTTGCCTGAGATTAGATCTAGAGGTGAAAGGTTTTAAGGAGGCATTGGTGGAAGTACTTCACTCAGAGGTGGTGAGAGGGTTGAACAAGTTGCCGGTGGCAGTGGTGGATGCAGGTCTGATTCAGAATTTAAGAGAAGCTTGGAAAAGTGTATAGAAGGGAGCGATATGGAGGCTATGGTCAGGTGAAGGTCAATGGGACTTGGCAGAATAATAGTTTGGCACAGACTAGATGGGCTAAAAAGCCTGTTTCTGTGTTGTAGTTCTCAATGACTCTGTGACTGACTCTATAACTCTTGCCTTATTTCTTTCTGTTACAAGGTGGGTGTTGATGGCAGACCCAAATGCAAGACACAGACACTGAAGTACTAGGAACAGGAAAAGGTTTATCAAGAAAGCAAGGGGAGTCAGGAAGAAATGACGCTGGACATTGACACAGGCCCGTGACGAGACTAGGATTCAAGGCCTGGGCTAGGACTTGGGCTAGAAACACGGGACCCGGACGTGGAACTAGGAACAAGGAGCCTGGACTAGGCCACAGACTGGTGGCATTGACCTCCCACATCATGAAGACACTGGAGAGACTTGTTCTGGAGCTGCTCCGGCCTATGGTCAGGCCACACTTAGATCCGCTCCAGTTCACCTACCAGCCCCAACTAGGAGTTGAGGATGCCTGCTGAACCATGTCTACGCTCACCTGGACAAGCCAGCGAGAACTGTGAGGGTCAAGTTTTTTGACTTCTCCAGTGCGTTCAACACCATCCGCCCTGCTCTGCTGGGGGAGAAGCTGACAGCGATGCAGGTGGATGCTTACCTGGTGTCATGGATTCTTGATTACCTGACTGGCAGACCACGATACGTGTGCTTGCAACGCTGTGTGTCTGACAGAGTGATCAGCAGCACTGGGGCTCCACAGGGGACTGTCTTGTCTCCCTTTCTCTTCACCATTTACACCTCGGACTTCAACTACTGCACAGAGTCTTGACATCTTCAGAAGTTTTCGGATGACTCTACCATAGTTGGATGCATCAGCAAGGGAGATGAGGCTGAGTACAGGGCTATGGTAGGAAACTTTGTCACATGGTGTGAGCAGAATTATCTGCAGCTGAATGTGAAAAAAACTAAGGAGCTGGTGGTAGACCTGAGGAGAGCTAAGGTACCGGTGACCCCTGTTTCCATCCAGGGGGTCAGTGTGGACATGGTGGAGGATTACAAATACCTGGGGATATGAATTGACAATAAACTGGACTGGTCAAAGAACACTGAGGCTGTCTCCAAGAAGGGTCAGATCCGTCTCTATTTCCTGAGGAGACTGAGGTCCTTTAACATCTGCCGGACAATGCTGAGGATGTTCTACGAGTCTGTGGTGGCCAGTGCTATCATGTTTGCTGTTGTGTGCTGGGGCAGCAGGCTGAGGGTAGCAGACACCAACAGAATCAACACACTCATTTGTAAGACCAGTGGTGTTGTGGGGATGGAACTGGACTCTCTGACGGTGGTGTCTGAAAAGGGGATGCTGTCCAAGTTGCATGCCATCTTGGACAATGTCTCCCATCTACTACATAATGTACTGGGTGGGCACAGGAGTACATTCAGCCAGAGACTCATTCCACCGAGATGCAACACAGAGCATCATAGGAAGTCATTCCTGCCTGTGGCCGTCAAACTTTACAACTCCTCCCTTGGAGGGTCAGACACCCTGAGCCAATAGGCTGGTCCTGGACTTATTTCCTGGCGTAATTTACATATTACTATTTAACTATTTATGGTTTTATTACTATTTATTATTTATGGTGCAACTATAATGAAAACCAATTTCCCCCAGGATCAATAAAGTATGACTATGACTATGACTATGACTATGACTGGGAACACGGAACTCTGGAACCAGAGCCTGGACAAGGACCCGGAACCTGGGTCTTGGTTGGGACTTGGAACCTGGGTCTAGGCTAAGACTCAGGACTAGGATCTTGGCAAGGACAGGACGAGGTACCCCAGCACAGGACGAGGAATCTCCAGCACCGGGCTGGGCGAGGAACTCCTGGGCTGGGAGAAAGAACTGGAACTAGATGAGGACACGAAGCGCAGATTTGGACAGGGCTAGAACACGGCGCCTGGACTTGGTCTTGGAACACAGGAACACAGAGCCTTGGATTTGGACTGGACACTCAGAGCCTTGGACGTGGACTGGACGAGGTACTCCAGGGCAGGTCGTGGCTCTTGGACTAGGTTTGGCTTGGCTCTTGGGCTTGGCTTGGTTAGGCTCTTGGGTATGAAGCCGGGAATCCTCCTTGGAGCGCAGAGCCGGGACCCTTTCTAGGACGCAGGGCCAGGATGCTTTCGCAGGATCGGGACCCTTTCTAGGATGCAGGGCTGGGACCCTTCTTTGACATGAACACTAAACATGGGGACACAAAGGTAGTTCCAAACTCAACGATAGATAGTTCCTTATCTTAGCAAGGCTCTGGTCTCACTCCAGCAGTTGAACTTGAGGGGGATACAGGTGAGGTTTCAGAAGGAAGGGGAAGGGAACAGTCCAGCAGGGAATCCTTGGTTTGAGAGGTATTTATGTGCCAGCCCAAAACAAGAATCAGGTGCCTCAATTAAGGCACACAATGGAACACGGAAAAACAGGAAAACCCGGATATAAGAAATTGATGGATGGGACCGTGAACCGGAATGCTGACTTCAGCATGACACTTTTAGGTAGCTGAGAACTGCAAAAAGAAATAAAGCATGCTGCAAACATTCAGTGGATCAGGCAGCATATGCAGAGAGAAAACCAAGAGATAATATCTTAGATCAGAGACCCTCCATTGGAACTGGGACAGAGAGAGAGAGTTATAGAGTGGGTATAGATGGGATGGATAGGGCAAAGGGAACACCTCCAATTTATTGAGGCTGAGGAGAACTTCAGCAGTGCCGATGGGAAAAAAAAACACTCAGGGATCTGTTGCCATGATATCAGTATCAAACTGGGGGCAAACCACTGTAAATCAACAGTGTTTTTCCTTTTAGATTTATGTTGCTTAATATATGTACATTTATACTAGGACACACACACTCACACACACAATCTAGCACGTTTACATGCACACAAAAACACACACACACACACACACACACACACACACACACGCGCGCACGCACACATGCATATTTCACACAGATAGGCACATAAAATGGTATAGATTATACATGAATTGCTTTGTAAAGAATTAATATCATGGCTTTTTTCCTGTAAGTGCGTGCAAGAAAAAGCATCTGGAAGCACACGTACTTTGATAATAAATTTACTCTATCTTTTTGGCTTGGAAATTAAAGCAGAGGTATGAATGAACTCCCAGCTAAGACTGCATGTTCTTCCTTTGACTTGGTTCCAGTTGCTGTTATGATGGCGTCCTTGGTTTTTCAACAGCAGTACTCTGTGATATGGCCAATTCTATAAGCCTTCCCTTTGGCTGTGTGTTCTGGTCCTTCATAACACAACTGGGCTTTGTTGGAGCAGATGAACCCAAGGCAGCATTGAAGACCCTACAGCAATGATCACCGCAGCAGTTGTGACCTCTTTCATCACTGGCCCGAGGGCAATATTTCAGCCATCCCGCATCTCCCTCCAGCACAACTACTTCATTCGTGAATGGCGCGGAACTCAACATCGTGCCTTTCTCTCCTTGCACAGAGGGACGTGCAAAGCATCCTGCACTCTAACCCCACGCCCTCTCTGCACCCACTGTCCCGTGATTATTTTTATGCCAGCTTAGTTAAGCACTTCATTGAATGCCACATGTTCTTATATACTTCATGAGTGAAGGATTTGTGCGCTCTCCCGGAGCATATCCACGTTGGGCCACAGCTCTGCCAGTTGTCCTGCCTCCTCTCAATCCTCAGAGCGAACCCTGCTAGTTCAGACTGCCCCATGCATGCACGAACGTAGTTGTCATAAGATATTCAAAAAACAGGCTCAAATCAGCAGCATGGAGGTGCCAGTCGGCAGAAGCAACTGAGGAAAGCGAAGGAGTCAGCCTCCACACGCAGCAGCTAAGCTGATCAGGGTGGGGGCTGGGTACTGGAGCGCTGAGAATGACTGGGTGACATAAGGAGCAAATTAAATAAAGGAGTCCTTGCAGAGCCAGTTCATCATAAAAGCAGGTTGACAAGGTGAAAAGTTAGATGTCATGAAAGATAGAAACAGAAGGCGTAACGCAAGGAAATGGCACTTCAGGTGGTCTCACAGTCACCATGCTGACAGCAAGTCATTGTTAGCAACAGCCCCTAATCCAAACTTTGAGTAATTTGTGTCATGCTTCATGGTTAGAGAAAGTGACCAGGACTTAAACAGCTTGCTGAAATTTAAAAAATGTTAGGGCATGTGCCCCATCTCTCAAGGATTAATCAAATCCGTTAGGAGAAACTGAGAACCAGAAGTAACTGAATAATGATTCACTTCAACCATTTCATCCTCATCTGCTGCTTCGCAAAGGTAGTCCAGCACCAAGATCACGTCACCTAGTATGTCCATGGTTACAGCTTTAACTGGAGTTGAGGAATAAGCTGCAGTCTGATATCCAAGAATCTTTACATTCATTGTGAAGACCACAGGAGCTTCTTAGAGTGGCAGCTGTGTATATGCAAGTTCAGATTTATTCCTAACTTCTGCAGAGTTCAAAGTAAATTTATTATCAAAGTGCATATACATTACTATATACTACTCGAGGTTTGTTTTCTTGCCAGCATTTACAGAAAAATAAAGAAATACAATAGAAATTATGAAAAACTATCAAGAAGAAAGATTAACCAATGTGCAAAAGAAGACAATTGTGTAAATAAAATATGCTGAAATATGTCCTTGAAAGTGAGTCTGTAGGTTGTGGTGAATGAAGTTGTCCACGCTGGTTCAGGAGTCCGATGTTTGAAGGGTAATAACTGTTCCTGAACCTGGTGGCATGGAACCTGTACCTCCTCCCCAAAGGTATTAGCAAGAAGAGAGCATAGCCTGGTTGATGGGAGTCTTTGATGATGGATGATGCTTTCTTGTGCTAGCGCTCCATGTAAACGTGCTCAGTGATGGGGAGGGCTTTGCCTGTGATGGACTGGGCTGCAATATCTAGGAAAATAAAACCAGTGTTAAATACATGATGAAAGTAATGTAAGATAAGCCTATCAATTAGCCACTGCATCTGCGAGGGGTGATTGATAACTTTGTGGCCTAAGGTAGAAGGAGTCAATTTTAGAAAACCTAGCACATTTATTTTTCAACATAGTCCCCTCCTACATGTACACACTTAGTCCAGCGGTCGTGGAGCATACGGATCTTGGACCTCCATCTCCTTGTACCTTAGGCCACGAACTTATCAATCACCCCGATGAGTTATTAACTGATGAGTTATTAACCTCAAACTTTCTGCATAATCATTCAAAGAGTTGAACTGCATGTGCATGTAACAAGAGCTGTATAACTCATCTCCTTCTACCTTAAGCCACGAACTTATCAATCACCCCTGCTGTGGACACTTTCTAGAGGTCCAAGATCCGTATGCTCCACGACCGCTGGACTAAGTGTGTAAATGTAGTCGGGGGACTATGTTGAAAAATAAATATGCAAGGTTTTCTAAAATTGACTCCTTCTACCTTAGGCCACAAACTTATCAATCACCCCTCAAAAAATATAGTATCTGATATACTCCTTCAGTAGGGAATTCTGTGTAAAGAAAATAGGAGTAGGCGTAGGTCATTCAATCCTTTGACCCCATAACTCAATCATTATGATCATCATTATTGATCATCTAAACTTAGCATTGTTCCAGCTTTCTGCCTATATTCCTCGATCCCTCTGGCCCTAAGAATGGTATTTAACTCCTTCTTGAGTACATTTATATTTTCGAATATGCCTCTCTCCATAAGCAATGTTTGCATATTCTATGAGCTATTAGAATCCAAGCTAGACATGAAACAAGCAAACACAACAGAAGTGCCACTGTGATATACTTTCCCTCACTCATCTACCGGATGTCTTGGCCTACACATTCAATACACAATATGTTTGCCATTAATGCATTTATTCAAAGCTTGCTTTCTCTCTCTTAGCTGATGTCAAGGCTGCTCCAGAGGAATCAAGTGCCACCATCTTTCTTTTTGGCCGATATAGAACTGAGATATGGGCAAAAGGATTTGCAGCAAATGAGAAAATCAGCCCACACTTTCACTGAGCTCTCCACCACATCTGCACAGAGCGAAGGTTCTTTACAGCCAAGAACTTTTGATGTGTGATCATTGTTGGAAAACTGGAATCATCACAATCCTTCATTCCCTCAAATGGAAATAATTGTTCATTGAAATGGTTTGATGCTGAATATTTGCAAATCTATTTAACAAATTGATGACAATTTTAAAATAACATACATTAGAACTGTAAGTTGATAACGATGTTAAAATAATTTACATAATTTTAGTGTAAACTATTAGCTGAGTGCAGGGGTAGAGTTGTTAAGTGCACTTGAATATATTTCTGAAGGGTTTGTTATATAACTGTCTGCCCCCTACTCTGTGCACTTGAACGTATTTCTGAAGGATTTGTTATGCAATTGTTTTCTTCTATACTCCCACCACACTGATACCAACCTTTTTGCCCATCCTTTATCCACATTAGTTCTGCTTCCTTCTATATATTGCCTATTTAAGTGTCTGTCTAAATGCCTCTTAAACCGAGTGACTGTATCTGATTTCATCACTTTCTCTGGCAAGAGTTCCAGATATCAATCTCTCTCGGTATGAAAAATTTAATCCCTCAAGCACCCCCCCCCCACTTAAAATTCCTTCCTCTGAACTTTAACCTCGGCCCTCTTGCTTTTAATACCCCTTCCATGGGAAAATTGATTTTGATTGCCTGCATTATGTAGGCCTCTCATAATCTTATGTACATCTTTCTGATACTACCCCCCAACCCAGCCTCCTCCATACCAGGAAAAACAAGCACAGTCTTTCCCAATACTCCCTCTCGCTAAAATCCTCCAATCCAGATACCAGCGTGCACAGAATCTGGTTATTTGCATATCCATTAGGACGGCGAAGGGTGAAAAGTTCTTCACAAAATAGAGCAGTCATCAATTTGGTGACAATACAGCCTGCAAGGTAAAACATTCTCAGCTTGCTCGTCCACAAGAACAATTCTTTCCTTATCAACCATTTTTGTTATCTCCTTAAAGCACTTAATCACGTTAATAGGAGAGTCCTTAATTAACCACTGAGAGTTTATAGTTGCACTCAAAATTTTTCCCATTAATTTGCTCAGCTTTGAAGCTTGGCTAAATGGCCTGTAATATCGGATCTATCACTTTTTGTATGATGGCACCACAATAACCCTGAAGACACAGGAGACTATGGATGCCGGAACCCAGAGCAATAAAGTCGACTGAAGGAACACAGTGGACCACACAGCATCTGTGGGAGGAAAGGAACTGTCAATGTTTTGGGGTTATTGAACTGCAAACTTCCTCCTACATCAGTTCCTCCAGCAGATTGCTTGTTGCATCACAATAACTATCTTGGCTTCCAGCCACATGATATGTTAGGGTCATTAATATGATACGCAGTATTTGAGGAGAGTATCTTGTGGTGCTATGCAATTTTTTTCTTGAACATAGAACACTACTGCACCATGTAGGCCCTTCAGCCCACAATGTTGTACAGACCTTTTAACCTACTCTAAGATCAACCTAGCCCTTCACTCCTACATTTTTATATCATCCATGTGTCTCACTAAGGATTTCTCATATGCCTTTAATACATCTGACTCTACAACACCACTACTTTATACTTTATACTTTATTGTCGCCAAACAATTGGTACTAGAACGTACAATCATCACAGCGATATTTGATTCTGCGCTTCACACTCCCTGGATTACAAATATTAAATATTAACAATATTAAAAATAGTTAAAATTAGTAAATATTAAAAATTTAAGTGCAAAAAAAACTGAGCGGCAGGTCCGGATATTTGGAGGGTACAGCCCAAATCCGGGTCAGGATCCCTTCAGCAGTCTTATCACAGTCAGAAAGAAGCTGTTCCCAAATCTGGCTGTACGAGTCTTCAAGCTCCTGAGCCTTCTCCCGGCGGGAAGACGGACGAAAAGTGTGTTGGCTGGGTGGGTCGTGTCCTTGATTATCCTGGCAGCACTGCTCCGACAGCGTGCGGTGTAAAGTGAGTCCACGGACGGAAGATTGGTTTGTGTGATGTGCTGTGCCATGTTCACGATCTTCTGCAGCTTCTTTCGGTCTTGGACAGGACAACTTCCATACCAGGTTGTGATGCACCCTAGAAGAATGCTTTCTATGGTGTATCTATAAAAATTAGTGAGCGTTTTAGGGGACAGGCCAAATTTCTTTAGCTTTCTCAGGAAGTAAAGGCACTGGTGAGCCTTCTTGGCAGTGAACTCTGCTTGGTTGGACCAAGTCAGGTCATTTGTGATATTGACCCTGAGGAACTTAAAGCTTTTGACCTGTTCCACTTGCGCACCACTGATGTAAATTGGGTCATGCGGTCCGCTACTCCTTCTGAAATTAACAACCAATTCCTTCGTCTTGCTGACATTGAGGGATAGGTTATTGCCTTTGCATCATGCCACCAGGTTCTTAATTTCCTCTCTGTACTCAAACTCATCATTACCCGAGATATGGCCTACAATTGTTGTATCATCAGCAAACTTATATATTGAGTTTGATGGAAACTTTGCTACACAATCATGGATGTACAGTGAGTACAGCAGGGGACTGAGTACACTAGCAGGGCGTTCAACTCATTCACCATTCTCAATGTAAAACGCTTACCTCTAACATCCCCCAGATACTTTCCTCTAATCACCTTCAAATAATGACCCCTGGTATTAGCAATTTCCACCCTGAGAAAAAAGAGTCTGGCTATTCACTCAATCTATGGCTCTTATTATCTTGTACACCTCTATCAAGACACTTCTTATCCTCCTTTGCTCTAAAGAGAAAAGCCTTAGCTTATTCAATCTATCCTCATCAGACATGCTCTTGTCACGTACCCTGTGACGAGTTAAAGAACCAGCAGAAATGGAAAACACTTTGGAGTCCAGTATTGTTATTAACTAATGGTATTTATTAGTAACTATGCAATACAGTAATATAAATGCAGTTAGATCAAACAGGTTAGCAATTATTATATATATAAGTAAGTGTGGAAATATATGAAAACCAAGCTTCTTCAAGCCTAGGGGTAAATAGATAGTCTTACAATGATAAGTAAAGTTCAGTTCAGTTCGTGGTATTGAGCTGAGTAGTGATGGAGAGAGGGAGAGAGAGAGAGAGGGAGAGATTTGAGTCTTCAGGTGAGCTGACGCCGTCGCTCTTCCCATTGTCCTCCAAAATCCTTTAGAAATCACCAACTGTGACCACAACAAAGGGGACCGTTCTTCTCTGGTGGAATTATTAACCCAGGCGAGGGTCGGACACACAAATAACTCCCCACCGGTCACACCCTTTTCACACTGTGAGAGCCACTGATTGATCCGCCTGATCAATCCCTCAAAACCCACCTTTTCTGTGGGCACAACAAAGCTCATTTTGTGTCCAAAACCATGTGTCTACAGGTCTAACAGCTGACCTTCTATTTATCTTGCCGTGCTGAACACCAACTGTCCATCAAGCATCCCCTCCCTTCTCTCTCTGTAAGATCTTGGAAGCTGCCAGCGTCCTTGCAGAAAGTATGAACAAATTGTGAACAGTCTTCGCCTCTCCAATACTCTACAAAAAGGACAGCTTGTACTTAAAGCCCAGGGGACCAATATCCTGGCGAGGAGGCTTGCTAAGGCTATTGGGGAGAGTTTAAACTAGAATCACTGGGGGGTGGGAACTGAACTGAAGTGACAGAGGAAAGGGAGATTAGCTCACAAATAGAGAAAGCTTGAAGACAGTGCAAAAGGGAGGATAGACAGGTGATAGAGAAGGGACGCGCTCAGTCCGATGGTTTAAGATGTGTCTATTTTAACGCAAGGAATATTATGATGGAAGCAGATGAGCTTAGAGCGTGGATCAGCACTTGAAGCTATGATATTGTGGCCATTACAGAGACTCGGATGGTGCAGGGGCAGGAATGTCTACTTCAAGTGCCAGGCTTTAAATGTTTCAGAAAGGACAGGGAGGGAGGCAAAAGGGGTGGGGGTGTGGCACTGTTGATCAGAGATAGTGCCACAGCTGCAGAAAAGAAGGAAATCATGGAGGGGTTGTCTACAGAGACTCTGTGAGTGGAAGTTAGGAATAAGAAGGGGTCAATAACTCTACTGGGTGTTTTTTATAGACCACCCAATAGTAACAGGGACATCAAGGAGCAGATAGGGAGACAGATTTTGCAAAGGAGTAATAATAACAGGGTTGTTGTGGTGGGAGATTTTAATTTCCCCAAATATTGATTGGTATCTCCCTAGAGTGAGGGGTTTAGATGGGATAGAGTTTGTTAGGTGTGTTCTGGAAGGTTTCCTGACACAATATGTAGATAAGCCTACAAGAGGAGAGGCTGTACTTGATCAGGTATTGGGAAATGAACCCGGTCAGGTGTCAGGTCTATCAGTGGGAGAGCATTTTGCAGATAGTGAACACAATTCCGTCTCCTTTACCATAGCATTGGAGAGGGATAGGAACAGACAAGTTAGGGAAACATTTAATTGGAGTAAGGGGAAATCTGACGCTATCAGGCAGGAACTTGGAAGCATAAATTGGAAACAGATGTTCTCAGGGAAACATACGGAAGAAATGTGGCAAATGTTCAGGGGATATTTGCATGGGGCTCTGCATAGGTACGTTCCAAAGAGACAGGGAAAGGATGATAGGGTACAGGAACCGTGATGTACAAAGGCTGTTGTAAATTTAGTCAAGAAGAAAAGAAGAGCTTAAAAAAGGTTCAAAAAACAAGGTAATGATAGAGATCTAGAAGATTATAAGGCTAGCAGGAAGGAGCTTAAGAATGAAATTAGGAGAGGCAGAAGGTGCCATGAGAAGGCCTTGGTGGACAGGATTAAAGAAAACCCCAAGACATTCTACATGTATGTGAAGAGCAAGAGGATAAGACGTAAGAGAATAGGACCAATCAAGTGTGACTGTGGAAAAGTGTATATGGAACCGGAGGAGATAGCAGAGGTACTTAATGAATACTTTGCTTCAGTATTCACTACGGAAAAGGATCTTGGTGATTGTAGGGATGACTTGCAGCAGACTGAAAAGCTTGAGCATGTAGATATTAAGGAAGAGGATGTGCTGGAGCTTTTGGAAAGCATCAAGTTGGATAAGTCACCGGGACCAGAAGGGATGTACCCCAGGCTACTGTGGGAAGCGAGGGAAGAGATTGCAGAGCTTCTGGCAATGGTCCTTGCATCATCAATGAGGACGGGAGAGATTCTGGAGGATTGGAGGTTTGCGGATGTTGTTCCCTTATTCAAGAAAGGGAGTAGAGATAGCCCAGGAAATTATAGACCAGTGAATCTTACTTCAGTAGTTGATAAGTTGATGGAGAAGATCCTGAGAGGAAGGATTTATGAACATTTGGAGAGGCATAATATGATTAGGAATAGTCAGCATGGCTTTGCCAAAGGTGGGTCGTGCCTTATGAGGCCGATTGAAGTTTTTGAGGATGTGACTAAACACATTGATGAAGGTAGAGCAGTAGATGTAGTGTATATGGATTTCAGCAAGGCCTTTGAAAAGGTACTCCATGCAAGGCTTATTGAGGAAGTAAGGAGGCATGGGATCCAAGGGGAAATTGCTTTGTGGATCCAAAACTGGCTTTCCCACAGAAGGCAAAGAGTGGATGTGGATGGGTTATATACTGCATAGAGGTCGGTGAGCAGTGGTGTGCCTCAGGGATCTATCCTGGGACCCCTACTCTTCATGATTTTTATAGATGATGTGGATGAGGAAGTGGAGAGATGGGTTAGTAAATTTGCTGATAACACAAAGGTTGGGGGTGTTGTGGATAGTGTGGAGGGCTGTCAAAGTTTACAGCGGGACATTGATAGGATGCAAAACTGGGCTGAGAAGTGGCAGATGGAGTTCAACCCAGAAAAGTGTGAGGTGGTTCATTTTGGTTGGTCATATATGATGGCAGAATATAGCATTAATGGTAAGACTCTCGGCAGGGTGGAGGATCAGAGGGATCTTGGGGTCTGAGTCCATAGTACACTCAAAGCTGCTATGCAGGTTGACTCTGTGGTTAAGAAGGCATACGGTGCATTGGCCTTCATCAATCGTAGGATTGAGTTTAAGAGCCGAGAGGTAATGTTGCAGCTATATAGGACCCTGGTCAGACCCCACTTGGAGTACTGTACTCAATTCTGGTTGCCTCATTACAGGAATGACGCGGAAACCATGGAAAGGGTGCAGGGGAGATTTGCAAGGATGTTGCCTGGATTGGGGAGCATGCCTTAGGAGAATAGGTTGAGTGAACTCGGCCTTTTCTACTTGGAGCGACAGAGGTTGAGAGGTGACCTGATAGAGGTGTATAAGATGATGAGAGACATTGATCGTGTGGATAGTCAGAGGCTTTTTCTCAGGCGCTGAAGTGGCTAGCACAAGAGGGCACAGTATTAAGGTGCTTGGAAGGTGGTACAGAGGAGATGTCAGGGGTAAGTTTTTTACACAGAGAGTGGTGAGTGCGTGGAATAGGCTGCCGGCAATGGTGGTGGAGGTGGAAACGATAGGGTCTTTAAAGAGACTCCTGGATAGGTACATGGAGCTTAGAAAAATAGAGGGCTATGGGTAAGCCTAGTAATTTCTAAGGTAAGGACACGTTCGGCACAGCTTTGTGGGCCGAAGGGC
This sequence comes from Mobula hypostoma, assembly GCF_963921235.1. Taxonomy (NCBI): domain Eukaryota; kingdom Metazoa; phylum Chordata; class Chondrichthyes; order Myliobatiformes; family Myliobatidae; genus Mobula; species Mobula hypostoma. The sequence goes on along the minus strand of NC_086116.1, from coordinate 8,739,217 downwards.
CTGTATTGTGCTGTAGGTTTTCTATGTTTCCATGTTTATATCCAGGTAGCATCCCAGTAAATCTCCTTTGCACTTTCTCTGAAGCCTCCAGATCCCTCCTATAATGAGACGACCAGAACTGAATACAATACTCGGTGTGGTCCAGTCAGGGTTTTATAAAGATTGTTAACCACGTTGGTCTGAATCATAGCTGCTGATGTCCACTCCCAGAGGAACTGCCCATTACCAATGTGGAATGTTTGAACCAGGTGTTATTTAAAGGAGCAGTCAAGCACTATATAAGGCATCCTATTGGTATGGTAACTACTCTGTCTAAGGCAGCGAGAAATTGCAAAGAGCAGCCCAATCCAAATTTCCTTCCATTGACTCCATCTGCACTTCCTGCTGCCTTAGGAAAGCAGCCAGCTTCATCTAGGATGCCTCCCATCCCAGTCATTCTCTCGTCTCCCCTCTCCTGTGAGGTGGAAAATACAAAATCTTGACATTATATACCATCAGACTCAAGGACAACCTCAACCCACTGCTAATCGACTTATGAATGGACCTCCTACATGCTAAAAGATGAACTAGTCCGGATCATTCCTCTTTATGTGTCTGCTCCCTCTCTACCTGATTCCGACACTACATTCCACATCCATTTTCTTTTCACTACCCTGCTGCTATTATGTGTGGCAAGATCTGTCTGGATGGCGTGTAAATAAATAAATTTTCACTGTCTTGCTGAAGGGTCTGAGCCATAAACGTCAACGGTACTCCTTTCCATAGATGTTGCCTGTCCTACTGAGTTCCTCCAGCAGTTTGTGTGTGTTGCTTGGATTTCCACCATCTGCAGACTTTCTCTTGTTTGTTCACTGTATCTTGGTACATGTAATGATAATAAATTGCTGCCAGAGCACTGCACAACTCAGCCAAACCAGCCTCAAACCAACTGACCTGAGCTGTGGTCCTGGTCACCGTACTGCTGGTTGCTTCAGCATCTGCATTTAAAGTGAAGCGGCTGGAAATGCCAGGAAAGGGCCAAGGTTTTGTGTTCATCAAATGAATAGAAAGCCAAAAAAGGGTTTCTGACCAAATAGACATACGCGACTGCAGATGCTGAAATCTGGAACAACATACAAAGCACTGGAGAATCCCACCGGGTCAGGCGGCATCTATGGAGGCTTGAACTGAAACGTTGATAGTCCATTTCCTCACAGATGCCGCCTGACCTGCGAGTTCCTCCACTTTCTTGTGTAGCCTCTGACCAAAGAGGTTTTTGCTTATTGAGGTCAAACATTGAAGAAACATGAGAGGTTCTAAGTGCAAAAGTGGAAACTCTTGCACTTCGTCTAGATACCTTGCCAACTTATTCTCATATTTATTGCTCTAAGTCAATAGTTTTGTTGTCTGATGCCAGTTCCATATTTCTGGAATCCTTAATGCACTGCCAGAGAAAGAGATGGAAGAGAGTCGCTGACAGAATTAAAGAGGGATCTAGATGAGCAACCTATCGCCAAGGCATTGAGGACTACAGGCCAGGTGCTGGAATTTGGGATTAATATAGATGGGCGATAAAGGTCAGCATGAATAGGGTGGGCCAAATGGCCTTCTTGTATTTGGCAAGACTAAATCTGACTTTGAGTCTATCTACTGGCGATATCTAAAACCTTAACAGTGATAATATGCTTAGGCTCTTTAGTAATCAGTTTATTAAAGCCCCACGTACCTGGATACAGTGAAAAATTTAGCTTTGCATGTCATCCATACAGATCATCCCAAAACGTAAGTACATTATGATAGTACAAATGGAAAAGCAATAACAAAATGTGAAATAAAGTGTTACTATTGCAGAAGAATAGTGCAGTGTGGGCAGATAATAAGGTGCCAGGGCCTCGATGAGGCAGACTGAAAGATCAGGAGTTTATCTTTACCATGAAAGAGATCCATTCAACAGTCATACCAGCAGGTCCCTGAGCCTGGATTGTAGATAGTTTCAAATTTCTGCATCTTCCGCCCAATGGAAGGGGATAGAATGGAGAAGGACTGGGGTGGGCGAGGTCTTTGATTATGTTGGCTGCTTTCCTGAGGCAGCAGGAAGTGTAGACAGAGTCCATGGAGGGGATGTGATGGACAGGGCTTTGTCTACAACTCTGTACAATTTCTCACAGTCTGGGCAGAGCAGTTGCTATACCAAGCTGAGATGCATCCGGACAGGATGATCTGCCTGGTGCACCTGTAAAAATTGGTGAGAGTCACGAGGGACATGCCAAATTTCAGACAGTGATTTTTATCCCCCTCTATGTTTCTGAAGTTCCTGGTGGTAGAGGTCCCATGCTCGGGAGGCACTGGCGGAGCAGACTAGTTGGGTGACTGCAGAGACAATCTATCCAGCGACAGAAGGATTGGTTACCAGAGGGCACAGTTTGAAATTAATTGCTAAAGAACCAAAGGTGAGGTGAGAATAGTTTTATGAATAAAGCAGAAGCAGCTTCAGTAACAAGAAAATTGGATATTAAAATAGAAAAGAAAAATAGACAGGGATGTGTGGAGAGGCCCGGGAAGTGGGACTAATTAGCTAGCTTTCCAAGCAGCCGGAACAGGATCGAATGACCTCCTTCTGTGTTGCATTATTCCGTGATTCCATGCCAATAATTCATGCAAACTCCTGAACACATATATGGGTAATAACATAATATATTAATATTTTTAATAGTTGACAAACTGAATATGTGCATTGCTTTAATGTACAGAGTACCAAGTTATTAATAACATTTCTACATTCTGAATCTTCAAATTATAATAACCTGTCAAATCACACGCAATGTTTCCCATATTTTTGTTTTGTGCCTCATTGCTTGTCTCATGATTTAAAAAGATAATCCCCCCTCTCAGTAGGAGATAACTGAAGCATATGCTGCAGAATTCATGGAGGTGAAGACTGCAAGTCCTCCTGCTGACGGTAAGGGCTGCAGTCAGAAGCTGTATCCTGAACACCTTCTCTGGTTTAGCCCCTTTCCTAACTTGTGCATCTCTCCAGGAAGTGTGACTGCATCCAAAAATAATGTGATTTGAAATGCCAACTGCTGATTGTGACTTGCTGGGTTAAATGAGAAGAATTAATGGGCACGCTCTGTAACTTGCATTGCCTTTAGACTGGGCTTACATGTCTTTGAGCTGAATGCATATGCGCTTATTTTGCAAGAAGTACGTGAAAGTTAAAGCCCTCCCCTTCAGCCCCCACTATTTTACAGGGGACTGCATTGTAGAAGGGCAATTGGTAAACTAAGGATTCAGTCAGTTCAGGTGAATTTCTGCTTGCCATCATTTAACACCATTAGGCTGGAGGTAACACTGAATGCTGAGTGCAGGAAGATCTGTGCCAGCTCCACACTAAAACAAATTCACTGCATCCCTCACTCTCAGCACCTTCCTCTCAAAGTTTACTTTGCCTGAAGGAGTCCTGATGATCAGCTTTCACATGCTTTCAGCCAAAGTGTGATTTCAGGGCGAGGATTTGAAAACAGAACAATTCCTGTTGTGTCTGTTTCTGGAGGTGAAGTGGACCAGGATCAGGAAAACCAGTCATCCCCTGTATGTCTTATCTCAGCTGCATCACCAGACCAGTGCCACTTGGTGCCAAATCATGGGCTGTCTTATGCTGTGTGGAGTTGCTTAAACTGGGAATTGAGCCAAGACTGTCCAAGACCATTTGCTCAGGACTCTTAACATCTGTCGCAGAGAAGAGACTTTCATTCCATCTGCCTGAGCTGGAGGGAGCCGCAGGTACCTGCCGTGAGCCCAGTGCATTGTTTGCATTCAAACTGCAAAGGGAGGCTCATCAATGATTGGCATTGAGAAGCCAGGTTAAAAATACATTTGTATATCCCTTCAGATGCAAGCAAATCCTCATAGGTGTTCCCTATTCTTCTGTTTTACAAGGGAAATTAGGTTAAAAGCGAGGGACCTACCATTTGAATTCATCCATCCAGAGAAGTGTTAGGCGTGCCTGCAGGGCTAGAGATAGCAGCTATGGGATTTTGTGCCAGGGTGTAGGAAACCAGAAGTAAATTGTGATGGTATTGGGTTTGCTGACCGCGAAGTTTTAAACTCAAATGAAGATTTTAAGCCCTATCGGATATAAATAGCCACATGTGCTTTCACTAAAGGGATATTATACTATATCTACCCAATCTTCAAAGACTAGTTTACTTCCCTGTTTATTCACTGCAGTGAGCTTAGCTGCCAATACCCCCTATTCGAGTGGTGGGTCCCCTCTCCCTACCAGCAGAAGATACTTCCAGCTAAGAAAGCAGCTTAAAACACAGTTCATTTATTTACAGTGATACACATTTAAATCCACACAACACTCTAAAAACACATTTAAAACTCACAGAGGATTTCTATCTTAAACATTTTCCAATTACCAACCATTTCTAAAACACAAACCATTTCCAAAGCAAAAAGCAGAAAGCTTTTCTCAAACATAAAGGATTAAGGATTTCCAAAACACAGGAACAATTCTATAAACTAAAAAGACATGCCAAAGATGCAGACAAACAAGTTGTCCGTCAAGAAACCAAAGCTGAAGGAATGGCTTCTAGCTCTTCCATGGTTCTTAATGTTCCTTACTCCATTCCTAATAAGCCTGGACTGCTCTCTACATTTATACCCTTTCTAGGCTCTTGCATGACTTCACAGCAAGTGACATTTCCTCAGATATCTTTTTGACACAACTGGTCAAAAAGCATTTTTGGAGGCTTGGATCTTAGCTAGCTACAATGAATGCTGTAAAGCTAACTTATGAGTACATAAAACTCTTCCAACTGTAAACATATTAGTTATTGATATGCTAAATGATATTATCCATCTGTTCTGCAAGTTTCCTTGAACTAAGCAACTTAAGAGTCAGCTTGTCTGTTGGAAACAACCTAAATTAACCAACCCATTGTCTTATACTCTACTCTTGAGCAATCATAAAGCAGGTGCAGTGACTCTTTTCAGACAGAAGATCTTCAAAATACAGTCTATTTACAAAGCTCTTCTATAAAGCGTGCTTATTTAACTTCAAGCTGCTTTCCATTTACATCTTAAGAACTGAAGACTGACTTCTATTTGCAACCAAAAGTTAAACAAAGCAATATAGTGGAAAGTTTACTTACAACTGTTTGTGACCTTTCAAATGGCAGCTGTTATTTAGAAAACAAGCTTAGCAAACATGAGATAGAAGTGAATATCTATTATAAAATCAGGCTGAGGCAATGGCTATACACTGCTTAGAAAGAAAACAGAAAGGCGTGCACAGCAGTTTGTGAGGAAGATCACCTTCTAAACATGATTTACAAGACAAGTGTACACTTCCCACATCTTGATTTTGTGTTAATATCAGTACCAGTGGTAAAGGACAAACAGATTGGTCACAAAGGATCTTGGCCTGAAACATTGACTTTTTATTCCTCTCAATAGATGCTGCCTGACTTGCTGAGTTCCTCCAACATTTCATGTATGTTACTACAGATTTCCTTACCTTGGGATGTCCCAAAGCACTCGGTGGTCAGCTAAGCAATCAATGTGAAATTAGGTGATGGTGGAAATTATCCCTGAAATTGCATCTAACAGGAGCACCTAAATCACCCAGGCATGGGGATCCCAGTTCAACTATTGGTAAATGTAATTAGTATGGACAGGTACTTGATGGTCAGCCTGGGCATAATGAGCCAAAGGATCACTTTCTGTTTCATATGACTTCTATGACTCTAAGAGCCAACTGCCACCCATTTTTTATCTTGCTCTGTATGTGATTCTGGTCTCACACTGTGTAATTCACATATAAATCACATGTGGCTGTAAGAACAATGTCCCACCTTCTCAGGAATGGCCACCACATGAATAGTCACCAACACTGTCTGCGGCTGAAGAGAGGAGGACCAATGACACCGGATTCTGAGGCACCAAATCACGCCACCAGTGTCCCCCTTCCTCCTTTCATTCTATTTGTTAATTATAAGCAGAAACAAGAAGACATCCAACCGTAAAGGTACATATAGGGGTAAGTCCAACTCACACAAGCTGGCTGTGGGTTAATAATTGGCTAAATTTGCTGGAAAATATACAGTATTCAGTATGTCGAAATGATTCTATCCCAATTGCACTGGCGGACATTCTGTGCAGGGAATATTCCCAGGAATGGAGTACTATATTGTTGTGGAGGTAAATGCATCAGCTTTGCCTCTAACTTCTACCTTGCCCTCAGATTTGCTTGGTCCATCTCTGTTACTTCTCTCCTGTTCCTTAATTTCTTGTCTCCATCTCTGGAGACCAACTGTTCACTGACGTACTTTTCAAGCCCACTGATGCTCACAGTTGTCTTGACTATATTTCTTCCCACCCTATCCAATGTAGGAATGTTATTCTCTTCTCTCAGTTCCTTTGACTCCACTGCATATGTTCTCAGGATGAGGGTTTCCATTCTAGAACATTTGAAATGTCCTCTTCTTTCAAAGAACTGAGGTTCTCTTCCATCACCATCGATGCTCCTCTCACTTGCATCTCCTCCATTTCCCATAATCTGCTTTCATTCCATCCTCCAACCATCAAATTAGGGATAGGATTCTCTTTTCCCTTACCTACGATCCTAAGAGCCTCCATATCCAGCACATCATTCTCTTAACTTCTACTATCTCCAAAGGGATCCTACTACTAAGCATTTCTTTCAATACTCCCCCAAACACCGCGCAGCCCTCCAGTAAAAATGATATCGTATTCATTAAATATGGGCCGTGGACAATTCTGATTTGATGGAGACAGACGTGAAAGCACAGAGGAACATCTGGAGAAATTTCTGAAACGCAGGATCGCTGCCGCTGTTACTGGGCGATCGAGAATCTTCCAAGGGTAGGCCCCCAAATCCCCGGCTTTGCCTGCTGCTGGCGACCAAGATTGAAGTCGAATCGTTCGGTTAGAGATGGTGCTTGGTACTCGGTGTCGGAGAGCTGATCGGAGGCTCGAAGTTCTCGGACGGCTCAGAGTCGGACTGTGGTCGGGCATGGCAGGGAGGGTTTTCTTCCTTCTCCCGTCTGCGTGAGATGTGCGACATTTGAGAGACTTTGAAATTTTTACTGTTCACCATCAAGTTAAGGTATTGTTGCACTGTTGTAACTATATGTTATAATTATGTAGTTTTGTTAGTTTTTTCAGTCTTGGTCTGTCCTGTATTTTGTGATATCACACTGGAGGAAATATTGTATCATTTCTTAGTGCATGCATTACTAAATGACAATAAAAGAGGACTGCATGTCTTCATAATCTAAATCTAAATCTAAAAACTTTTCATAGGGATTACTCTCTTCGTGATTCCCTTGTCCACTTGTCCCTCCCCAATAATCTTCCTCCTGGTTCTTACCTCTGCAAGTGTGACAAGTGCTACGCCTGCCCGTACAACTCTTCCCTCACCACTACTGAGAGCCCCAAAAAGTCCTTCTAGGTGAGGAAATTCTTCACCTGTGAATCTATTGGAGTCATCTATTGTATCTGGTGCTCCTGGTGTCAAACCCAGTTAGGGTTGGGCACTGTTTTGCCGAACTCTTATACTCTGTCCACTGCAAAAGATAAGATCTTCCGCCGACTACCCTTTTCAATTCAACTTCCATTTCCATTCTGATATGTCTGTCTACGAACTCCACTGCAGCCACAAGGAGGCCAGACTCAGGCTGAAGGAGCAAGATTTCATATTCCCACTGGATAGCCCCCAACCAGCTGGCATGAACGCTGATTTCTCCAACTTCTGGTAAGCTCCCCCCCCGCCCTCTTTCTTTTTCCAGTCCCCATTCTGGTTACCATCTCATTCTTTTTTTTCTCCTCAACTGTCCATCACCTCCCTCTGGTTCCCCTCCTTCCCTTTTTCCATGATTACACTGTCCTCTCCTAATACATTCCTTCTTCTTCAGCCTTTTACCTCGTCTACCTATCTCCTCCCAGCTTTTTACTTCATCCACCTCCTTCGCCCACTGACCTCCCCCCCACCACCTGGTCGCGCCTATCACCTGCCAGCTTGTTATCCTTCTCCTCCCCCACTGTATTTTGGCTTCTGCCCAATCCTTTCCAGTCCTGAGGAAAGGCCTGAAACATCGACATTGTTCCCCTCCATAGATGCTGAGTTCCTGCAGCATTTTGTGTGTGTTACTCAAGATTTCCAGCATCTGCAGAATCTCCTGTGTTTATGATAATGTTGGTAAACTCTGCTCCCTCTTCATGGATTTGAAAAATCTTGACACTTGTCTTAAAAATCTCCCTTCCTTATATAGCAAAGGGGTATATAAGATTTCAATTTAAATAAGAAAACTTGGTAAAAATAAATGCTTACACATTGTGGGCTTGTATTCACTTTCACCATTTCATTCACTGAGACAAGCCAAATAAAATAAACTCAACGAGTGCTGTGGTGCAATGCATTAGTTTAGTATTGACTCATTGACTGCACATTGTTAAGTACACCGAGATGGCAAGCACATAAAAAGTGAAGGAACAAAGGACAAATCGTGCAATGGAGCTGTCAGTAATGATAGCAATTCTTGGTCAGAGCATGGCATATTATTGTGTCCAACAACTGTCATCTCACTATCAACTTAAAAGTTGTAGCTTCTAAGCAGATGCAGTAATATTTCAGTTAAGTGACAACAGCAAGCCTGAAATGCATGGTGTCGATGAATAATCAGTGCAAGTATCACCGTTAGAAAGGAGGAATAATTGTTTCAGGAGCAGGCTTTCTTTCAGAGGAAATCAACTAAAGAGATAAAGAAAATGTATTTCATTGTTTACTGGAGGCTTGAAGCTGACTGATGCATTGAGTCATTATGAAAGAGCAAGGGTTGATACAATATGTATCAAACTAGCCTTGTAAAATTTGGAAGTACATAATTATCAAGTCATTTAGCAACGCGAGTCGGCAGCACATGTGATGTGGCCGAGAGTTTCAGGATTCATAACGCAACCAGTCATAAGGTCAAACGAAATGCAACAGCTTAGAAAGTACCAGGAGTTAGAAGTTGCTTTTTATCTGAAAAAAGGAATGTTTGAATCAATAAAGTATAAAGAGCTATAAAATAAATGCACTTGATATTTTACAAGCAGATAAAAAGATTAAGCAAATTATCTCTTAGTGCTGTTGTGTGTTACCAGTACTAATAAATCATCTATTCCACTACCTCGGTGTATAATGGATTTTTACAATGTAATATTTCAATGCATGATGCCTCAAAGAATTTAAGATCAAATTATTTTATTAATAAAATAGCACTCATTGGAATCCAGGGTAGAATAAGCTATTGCAACAAGTTTACAACAACAACGTTATCTTGTTTAGTTCCTGATTGAGGAAATGCGTTCAGCTGCATGTTGTACAAAAGTATGAGTAGAGGGAGTAAAAGGTTTTAGAAGATGATGCGGAAATTAAATCTTATCCTTTTCAAGAACAAGAAAGCTGAGGGTTATGGGAGAATGAGCCCTGTGTAGCTGCGGAGCAATCGAGCAGGCTCATGACAATGCAGTTAGGAAGAGAGATTAAAGAAAAAGATGAGCTTTATTTGTCACAAGCACATCGAAACATGCAGTGAAATGCGTTGTTTGAGTCAAATCATATCAGCTGGGCAGCCCCCAAGTGTCACCATGCTTCCAGCGCTATCATAGTATCCTCACAACTCACCAACCCTGAATGTATGTCTTAGGAATGTGGGAGGAAACCAGAGCATCCGGAGGAAACCCACTTGAGCATGGGGACAGCGCAGTAAAATGACTGAGCCAAGCTCTACACTTCTGTGCCAGCACTGAAAATGAAACAGTGAATAGCAGCAAGAAGATAAGGGAATGAGAGGATGTTTTATTCAGCCAGGATGAAGAGGGATGGGAGGATGTTAGTGTGGAGCCTAAGTAACACCACAGGGCGGAAGAACCACCTGGCCATTTGCTGGACTTCGTTGTCCATTGAGTACTCTGTGACATTATTGGGATACACATTTTGTGTCGTTCAATGTAATAAAATTACATTACTACATCATCGAAGACACATGGTGCAGTACTTATGTAACCAGGAGGGTGTCAAGGTAACAAAGGAAGGAGTTGCATTTATATCAAAACCTACAGGAAAGATGTAAATGGCTGAAAGAATACAGAGAAAAGTTACAAGAATGTGTCATGGCTGGAGGATCTGAGTTATAGGGAAAGATTGAATAGATTAGGATGTTATTCCTTGGAACATAGAAGACTGAGGGGATATTTGATAGATGTATACAAAATTATGAGGGGTATGGATAGGGTGGATAGGGTAAATAGGGGAAAATGGCTTTTTCTACTGAGGCTGGGTGGGATTTAAGGGGATCATGAGGGGAAACTCGGAAATGTCAGTATTACAGCTGAACAAAAGGAAATATGATGCTATGAGGGAGGAGCTGGCCAAAGTTCAATGGAACAATACCCTAGCAGGGATGACAGTGGAACAGCAATGGCAAGTGTTTCTGGGAATAATGCAGAAGGTGCAGGATCAGTTCATTCCAAAGAGGAAGAAAGATCCTAAGGGGAGTAAGGGGAGGCCGTGGCTGAGAAGGGAAGTAATGGACAGTATAAAAATAAAAGAGAAGAAGTATAACATAGCAAAGACGAGTGGGAAGCTGGAGGATTGGGAAACTTTTAAAGAGCAACAGAAGGTAACTAAAAAGGCAATACGTGGAGAAAAAATGAGGTACAAAGGTAAACTAGCCAAGAATATAAAGGAGGATAGTAAAAGCTTCTTTAGGTATGTGAAAAGGAAAAAAATAGTTAAGACCAAAATTGGGCCCTTGAAGACAGAAACGGGTGAATTTATTATGGGGAACAAGGAAATGGCAGATGAGTTGAACAGGTACTTTGGATCTGTCTTCACTAGGGAAGACACAAACAATCTCCCAGATGTAATAGTGGCCAAAAGACCTAGGGTAATGAATGAATTGAAGGAAATTTATATTAGGCAGGAAATGGTGTTGGATAGACTGTTGGGTCTGAAGGCTGGTAAGTCCCCGGCACCTGATGGTCTGCATCCCAGGGTACTTAAGGAGGTGGCTTTAGAAATCGTGGATGCATTGGTAATCATTTTCCAATGTTCTATAGATTCAGGATCAGTTCCTGTGGATTGGAGGGTGGCTAATGTTGTCCCTCTCTTCAAGAAGGGAGGAAGGGAGAAAACAGGGAATTATAGACCGGTTAGCCTGACATCGGTGGTGGGAAAGATGCTGGAGTCAATTTTAAAAGATGAAATTACGACACATCTGGATAGCAGTAACAGGATTGGTCCAAGTCAGCATGGATTTACAAAGGGGAAATCCTGCTTGACTAATCTTCTGGAATTTTTTGAGGATGTAACTATGAAAATGGACAAGGGAGAGCCAGTGGATGTAGTGTACCTGGACTTTCCGAAAGCCTTTGATAAAGTCCCACATTGGAGATTAGTGGGCAAAATTAGGGCACATGGTATTGGAGGCAGAGTACTGACATGGATTGGAAATTGGCTGGCTGACAGAAAACAAAGAGTAGTGATTAATGGGTCCCTTTCGGAATGGCAGGCGGTGACCAGTGGGGTACTGCAGGGTTCAGTGCTGGGACCGCAGCTGTTTACAATATATATTAATGATTTAGATGAGGGAATTAAAAGTAACATTAGCAAATTTGCCGATGACACAAAGCTGGGTGGCAGTGTGAAATGTGAGGAGGATGTTATGAGAATGCAGGGTGACTTGGACAGGGTGGGTGAGTGGGCAGATGCATGGCAGATGCAGTTTAATGTGGATATATGTGAGGTTATCCACTTTGGTGGTAAGAACGGGAAGGCAGATTATTATCTAAATGGAGTCAAGTTAGGAAAAGGGGAAGTACAATGAGATCTAGGAGTTCATGTACATCAGTCACTGAAAGCAAGCATGCAAGTACAGCAGGCAGTGAAGAAAGCTAATGGCATGCTGGCCTTCATAACAAGGGGAATTGAGTATAAGAGCAAAGAGTTCCTTCTGCAGCTGTACAGGGCCCTGGTGAAACCACACTGGAGTACCGTGTGCAGTTTTGGTCTCCAAATTTGAGGAAGGACATTCTTGCTATTGAGGGAGTGCAGCGTAGGTTCACAAGGTTAATTTCCGGGATGGCGGGACTGTCATATATCGAAAGATTGGTGCGACTGGGCTTGTATACTCTGGAATTTAGAAGGCTGAGAGGGGATCTTATTGAAACATATAAGATTATTAAGGGATTGGATACACTGGAGGCAGGAAGCATGTTCCCACTGATGGGTGAGTCCAGAACCAGAGGCCACAGTTTAAGAATAAGGGGTAGGCCATTTAGAACAGAGTTGAGGAAAAACTTTTTCACCCAGAGAGTGGTGGATGTAAGGAATGCTCTGCCCCAGAAGGCTGTGGAGGCCAAGTCTCTGGATGCTTTCAAGAAAGAGATGGATAGAGCTCTTAAAGATAGCGGAATCAAAGGTTAAGAGGATAAGGCAGGAACTGGATACTGATTGTGGATGATCAGCCATGATCACAGTGAATGGCGGTGCTGGCTCGAAGGGCCGAATGGCCTACTCCTGCACCTATTGTCTATTGAAACTTCACTCAGAGGGTCGTGAGAGTATGAAACAAGCTGCCAGTGCAAGAGTTCTAATTCAATGTTTAAGTGAAGTTTGGATAAGGACATGAGTGGTCGGGGTATGGAGGTGCAGGTCGATGGGAGGAGGCAGTTTAAATGGCTTGGCACAGACAAGTTGGGCCAAAGGGCCTGTTTCTGTTCTATAGTTTTCTATGATTCTTTGACTGTCTGACTAAAAATTGCTGGAGGAACTCAGCACGTCAGGCATGTACATTTTTTACTTCTACATCCCATTCCCATTCGGACATGTCGGCCAATGGCTCCTCTCCTGCTACAATGAGGCTACACTCAGGTAGGAGGAGCAAACACCTCATATACTGCTCGGGTAACTTCCTACCTGGTGTCATCAACATCGACACAAAAGATTCTGCAGATGCTGAAAATCCAGAGCAACACACACACAAAATGCTGGAGGAACTTAGCAAGTCAGGCAGCAACTGTGGAAATAAATTGAACAGCCGACATTTGGGTCAAGACCCTTCTTCAGGGCTGGAAAGGAAGGGCAAAGAAGCCAGAATAAGAAGGTGAGGGGAGGGGAAGGAACAGAAGCTGGCAGGTGATAGGTGAAGGCAGATGGAAGGGAGGAAGCAAGAAGCAGGAAGGTGATAGCTGGAAAGGCAAAGGGCTGGAGAAGAAGGAATTCAAAAGGAGAGGAGAGTGGACTATAGGAGAAAGAGAAGGAAGGGGACACCAGGGGGAGTGAAAGATGGGTCAGGAGAAGAAGAGAAATGAGAGGGGCACTAGAGTGGGGAATGGAAGAAGAGGGAATGGGAGGGGGGCATGCATATTGACTTCTTCAATTTCTGATAATTTCTCCCTCTCCTCCCTCTCTTTTTTTTCATTGCTCATTCTGATTGCCCGCTTACCCCTTCTCTTCTCCTCACCCGCTCAGCACCTCCTTCTGGTGCCCCTCCTCCTTCTCTTTCTCCCATGATCCACTCTCCCTTCCTATCAGGTTTCTTCTACTTTAGTGCTTATCTTTTCCACCTATCACCTCCCAGTATCTCACTTCATCCCTTCCCACCTTCCTTAGCACCTGGCTTCCCTATCACCTGTACTCCTTTCCCCTCCCACCACCTTCTTATTCTGGCTTTTTCTCCCTTTTCCAGTCCTGATGAAGGGTCTGAGCCCAAAATATTGACTCTTTATTCCTCTCCATAGATGCTGTCCGAACTGCTGAGTTCCTCCTGCAGTTTCTGTGTGTTGCTCTGAATTTCCAGCATCTGCAGAAACTCTTGCAGTTATATGGAAAGTTTTGCAATCTCGCTGATGTTATCAAGGATTCAATAGGAAATTGCCCCCTTTTTGAAAATTCTACAGGTTATTCTTTAGCATCTGGCATCAACTCTTCACTCATACTGGCTCAGCAAGATTGCACTATCAGCAATGAGGCAAATGTCTGGATAATTAGCCAACAATACTGCTGGGCCACAGACCCAAGTAGCTCATAAATGAACTACCCAGCAGGTGAGTGATGTATCTCAATCCTGCTGTCACTAATCTACCCACAGAGGCAATTCCCTGGAGTTAATCGGGAGTTATGGAATGTGTAGTCAGATGTAACTCGGGAAGATGGCTGGGAGTTCTCAGCGAAACTGCTGTGTGCCTAATGGAGGCAAATGGATATCCAACATTACCAAAGGGATTGGATGATTATGTAGATGGTAGGACCGCTGTCTCATGGCTCTCGTGACCTGCATTCAGTACTGACTTCATGTGCTGTCTGTGTGGAGTTCTCATGGAATTCAGGGAGAAATGGCTTACTGAAAACACAATTGGCTTGATGCTGCATAGCAGGGAGCAAGGCTGAAAGGTTGTCACTCAGACTGGAGACCCATGGCAAGTGATGTGCCTCAGCAATTAGAGCTGGCCCATTTTTCTTTCATCCTCTCTATCAACAATTTGGATGAGTATGTACGAGGCATAGTTAATAAGTTTACGGATGAGACTAAAATAAGTGGTATGGTGGACAGTGAAGAAGCTTATCAAAAATTACAAGGGGAACTTGATCTGCTCAGTAAGTGGGCCGAGGAATGGCAAATGGAGCATAATACAGTTAAGTGCAAGGTTTACATTTTAGAAAGACAAATTGAGGTGGGAACTTTACAGTGAATGGTAGGGTCTTGGGGACTGTAATAGAACAGAAGGATCTTGAAGTTCAGGTAACACACATCAAAGTTGCTGGTGAACGCAGCAGGCCAGGCAGCATCTCTAGGAAGAGGTACAGTCGACGTTTCAGGCCGAGACCCTTCGCCGTGTTGAAGTTTAGGTACATGGTTCCCAGGTAGACAAGATGGTAAAGAAGACTTCTGGTATGCTGGCCTCCATTAGTTAGGGCACTGAGTCCAGGAATCAGGAGAATATGGTGTGGTTGTTTAAGATGCTGGTGACACCCAGTTGGTGTATTCTGTTCTATTTTTGCCATCCTGCTTTAGGAAAGATGTCAATAAATTGAAATTGTGCAGATAAAAATATTACAAGAATGTTGCCAGGACTCGACAGACTGACTTGGAGAGAGATTTAACAGGCTAAGACTTGTTTTACTTTGAGCGTAGGAGACTGAGAGGTGATTTTACAGAAGTATATAAAATCATGAGGAGCAGAGACAGGGTGAACATACAGAGACTTTTTCCCAGGGTTGGGGAATCATGAGCTAGAAGCATATGTTTAAGGTGAGAAAGAAAAGGTTAAAGAAGAACTTGAATGGCAATTTCTTTTTAAAGTGGGATATATGAAATGAGCTACTAGAGGATGTGGTTAAGTTGTTACAATCGCAACTTTTTTTAAAAGACAGTTGAATAGTTACATGGATAGGAAATGCTTAGAAGGTAATGGGCCAAATGAGGGAAAATGGGATTAACTTAGATGGATATTTTGGTTGGCATGGACAAATTGGGCCAAAGTGCCTGTTTCGATGTTATATGTCTCAACATTTTCTGCATCATTGTGTGGACGCCCCCAGGTGCTCCAGTTTCTTTCCACATACCACAGCCTTGTGAGTTAGTAGGTTAATTAACCATTGCAAATTGACCACCTAACCTGGGTGTGAGGTTGTATCACTCCAACCGCTGAAGTGATTTGGTGAGATTGAGAGTGGCTTCGGGCTGGTTGGCCCATTTGCAATGGGGTCTGGGTCCTAGAGTGAGGCACGACCATGTGCTCGGACAACTTAGATGCTGGTCCAGATGTGTAAACTGGAAAGCTTGAGTGTCAGGACTGGAGACGAAAGATGAGCTGATTCTGCTCACTCTCCCGCGATGTTTATTCATCTCTTGGCAGTGAACCGCTGCGCTACTGAGACCAAGGCTTGGGCCTACTCTGCCGCTCTGGGGAGCAGACCTAAGGATTCAATCTGCTTCAGAATGCTGTTGCTTGCTTCTATTGTTTGTATAATTGTGTTATTTTTTCCTTTTTCTTTCTCTGTGCAGTGGTTTTGGACCTCCTTCCTCTTTTAATTGGGTTCCTCGGGTTTCTTGCTTGGTGGCTGCCTGTAAGCAAACAAATCTCAAGGTGTATAATTCGTACATTCTTTTATAATAAATTGTACTTTGACTTTGTCCCAAGCTTGTAGGTGAGTGGTGGAATCTAGGAGAAGATGAGTGGATTGTGGGGAGAATAAAATGGGAATTGTCTAAATTGGTAGTCAGTATGAACTTAGTGGGCTGAAGGGCCTGATACCAAGCTGTACGATTCTGTGACTCTGAAATGATAACACTCAGAGAAAACGGACACAGATCCAAGGAAAAACGCAATGGGAAACCACAAGTATTAAAGATGTTCAGTTACGACAATGAAGTGCAAGCATGTTTAAATTTACAGCCAGAAAGGTCAAATGCTGCCATTTAAAATCTACATTGTTAAGATTATTGTAGATATATTTCTGGAGTAAAAAATGAAAGTAATTGTTCTTCACTTACTTGTGTGGTCTAGAGACTTTACAGAGCAGCTGGTTAACAGCCTTGCTCCATAGACAGGGGGAACACAGTCTTCCTCTTGTTTAATTTATTTGATGCTACTGACATATTCTCATTGAACAACCACTTTTTAAAATAGTTTTGGATCATTAAGAATAACAGTGCACGGGTTTTATTAATAGCTGCGGGGTTACTGCCAGACATGTCCACATATCTTCTCAGCCATCAGAAGCTATTTTAATTTCACTGTGTACTTTATATATTAGGGAAGGCATTTCAGCTTTGAGGCCAAATGGCAAGAACGGGCTGAATTTCCCAAATATGGTGATTGTGTCATTCTAAAGACACGATTTAGTCTCATGGGAAAACAAAATAAAAACACGAGGCCACATATTTTGCTAATTTTGCTGTTTGGTTTAAAGAAGCTGCTGAGAATTGCTTTTATCCATTGTAAAGTCAATGGGTAAGTGCCTTTATCATTATACCTCTCTGAACTGCCGTGTCGCCGCTATAAATTCTGCTGAGATTACTGCATACACAATGTTCCAAGTACTTTTCCTTGTATGCACAAGGACAGTGAAAAAGAGATCGCAGTAGATGAACACCATCACTGAAATCTTTAAAGTATTTAATTTTAGGGAAAACTCTTGAGTAAATAGATCTACATAGTCAAAGAGTTTCACAGAATGAAAAAACAGACTTATCGGCCCACCGCAATCATGCTAACATCTTTATTCATCTACACTAATCCTATTTGCTTGCATTACATCTGTATCCCTCTATCCCACTTTGACTGGTAGGCTAAACCAGGCGAGGGTAGCTGGCAGGCCTCATACCCTGGTGAGATAGGGATGAGACCGTCCTAACATGCAAAGTCAACTCCAGCAACTAGTCAGATGAGATCAACAGTGAGATCCAATGCCCAGAAAGGTAGTTCTGCAACGTTTCATGGACAGTGAAGCAAAAGACAAGGCTCAGCAGAAGTTATGTCCATCTACTGCAGCAAAGGAAGACTCCAGTTCTGATAATACACGTAACACTGGGCACAAACTTCCGACTGAGCTCCAGATAGTTGAATTTCCTCAGTGCAATGGCTTCTCCACTTTAAAAACTCTCCTGCACAGGTTTCAAAGCTGTCATTATCGGATACAATGGACAACCAAACAATCAAATGCCTCTTAAACATAGTGACTGTACTTGATTCCACCACCTCCTCTGGCAGCGAGATCCAGATTTCAACCTCCCTCTCAATTAAAAACATTCCCCTCAAATTCCTTTTAAAGCTCCTTTGGCTCACCTTAAATCTATATCCTCCTGTTTTTGATGCTCCTGTCATGGGAAAAGTAATCCTGTTATCTACTGTATCCATGCCACTTATAATTTTACATACTGTACATCTATCAAGTCATTCCTCAGCCTCCTTCATTCCATCCTGCTGAATCTCCTCTGCACTTTCTCCAGTGCAACCACGTCCTTCCTATAGTGTGGTGAACAGAATTGTAGACAATACTCCAGGTGCTGTCTAACTACTGTCTTGTAAAAGCAACAACATTATGACCCAACTTTGGTATTCTATACCCTGTCCTATGAAGGCAAGCAAGCAAAGCATTTATCTTTTTCTTCTTTGTGCCCATTTTCATGGAACTACAAACTTGAACCCAAGGTCCCTCTATTCATTGACTTGGCACCCTACCATTAAATGTGTATGTCCTACTCCCAATTGACTTCCTAAAATGCATCATGTCACACTTGTAGCGATTGAATTTCACCTTCTACCTCCCTACCCAACTTTCCTCTGACCTATACAAAATTATGAGAGATAAAATGCAAACAAGTTTTTTCCACTTAGGATGGATGAGACCAGAGCTAGAGAACGTAATTTAAGGGTGAAAGGAGCAATATTTAAGGCAAACATAAGAGGGAGATTCTTTGCTGAGAGGCTGGTGAGAGAGTGGAATGAGCGGCCAGTGGAAATGGTGGATGTGGGTGCAATTTCAACATTTAAGAGTAATTTGGATATGTACATGGATGGGAGGGACATGGAGGGCTATGGTCTAGGTGTGGGCTGATGAGACTAGGCAGAATAATAGTTCAGCAAAGACTAGATGGGCTGAAGGGCCTGTTTCTGTGCTGTAGTGCTCTATGACTCTGTAACCTGACGTAGTTTTAGACAAACTTGCCTGTTATCCACAACACTACCAATTTTTGTGTCATCTACAAACTTGTTAATTGTGCCTCCTGCATTCACATCCAAGTAGGTAATATTTGTCATAAGCATCATGGGACCTAGCAGTGATCCCTGTGCTATATTAATAGTGACAACCATCCCATCAGAAAAAATTTCTTCCATCACTACCCGCTGTTTCCCAACCCCAATCCGATTTTGGTTGCAATCAGCCAGCTCACCTTCAGTCCCAAGTGCCTTAATTTTCTGGGCCAGCCACCAAGCAGAATCTTGTCAAATATCACACTAAAGTCCATATAGACAAAGTCTACCACACTGCCTGCACCAATTTTCTTGTCCCATCCTCAAAAAAACGCAATCAAATTCATCAGATAGGAATTCCCCTGCACAAAGTCACACTGACTGTCAGAAGTCAGCCCATCTTTACAATTATGTACAAATCCACCCATGGGGATGTTGTGCAATAATTGCCGTACCACTGATACAATAATTATCCAGCTCATCATTGCTGTCTTTGTTAAATAAAAGAACAACATTAACTATCTTCTGACACATCACCTGTCACTAACTAAGATACAAAGTTGTCTGTCAAGACTCCAGCCATCTAGACCCAGGGATTTAGATTAGATTAGATTCAACTTTATTGTCATTGTGCCGAGTACAGATACAAAGCCAATGAAATGCAGTTAGCATCTAACCAGAAATGCAAAGAATAGTGTTATTTACAAAATAACTGTGAATAAAAAGTAAGTGCTACAGCACACAAATATAGAGCTACTGAGACAGTACAATATGGGTGCAATACTGCTTAGCGCTGTGATGTGAGGTTCAGCAGGGTCACAGCCTCAGGGAAGAAGCTCTTCCTGTGCCTGCTGGTACGGGAGCTGAGGCTTGCGTCCCATAACACCTAACACTTCCTCCTTCTCGATTATCCCTGTGTCCCTCTCTGATCTTAATCCTTCTCCTTCAACACAAAGAGTCATTACCAAGAAAGCACGACATTGCCTCTACTTCATTAGACGTTTGTGCGGATTTGGCATGTCATTGCAATCCTTGACAAACTTCAGTGGAAAGTATCCTGAAATGTTGCATAATGGCTAAGTATGGAAAACCAATGGCCATAAATGGAAAAGGCTACAAAAATGATAAATGCAGCCATTCCATCACAGAAACAAGCAACCAGAATCCATCTATCAAGGCCATGCTCTCTTCTTGCTACTACCATCGGGCAAGAGGTACAGGAGCCTTAGGTCTCACACTACTAGGTTCAGGAACAGGTAGGACAATAAGATATAGGAGCAGATTCTGCCATTCAGCCTACTGAGTCTATTATTACCCATCAAACATCAGACTCCTAAACTAACGTGAATAGTCTTAACTCGGAACTGTGTCCACAACCTATGGACTCACTTTCAACTCAGAATTTATTTATTTATTTGTTTTTGTGTTTGTACAATTTGTCTTCTTTTGCTTGTTGGTTATTCGTCAGTCCTTGTTTGTGTGTAGTTTTTCATTGATTCTGATGCATTTCTTTGTTCTACTGTGAATGCCTGCAAGAAAATGAATCTCAGGGTAGTATATGGTGACGTATATGCACTTTGATAATACATTTATTTTCAATTCTGATGATTAAAGAGAGGTCTTCCTTTAGGACCTAGTACATATTTCTGGGGTCCACACATACTACAGATTATCCCTTCCATCTCTAAGAGGACTCAATCTTTTCCTGGTTACCCTCTTGCTCCGGATATGCAGTAGAATGTCTTGGGTTTCTTCCTAATCCTGTTTGTCTAGGTTATTTCATCACCTTCATATTTTCTTTCTTAACTTCTCTCTTACACCCTCTTTATTTCTCAGCAGGTAATCTTGGCCAGGTAGCTGGGTATATTTACAGCTGGGGTTGATGGGTTCTTGATTAGTAAGGGTGTCAAAGGTTACAGGGAGATGGCAGAGAACAGGATTGAGAGGGTAATAAATCAGCCAAGATCGAATGGCAGAGCAAATTGGATGGGCTGAAATGCCTGATTGTGGTCTTATATCTTATGGTCTGATGGCCTTGAATCCAGTATTCATAAGCTTCTTATTTTTTCTCCTCATCAAAGTTTCAATGTCCTTTGTCATCAAAGGTTCCCCAATCTTGCCATCTTTGCCTTTCACCCTTCCTCAAAAATGCTGCCCCTGTGGGTTAATCAAGCATTTAGATTGCCTTACTCCGGGTCAGTTTTCACTTAAGGAGCATGGTTTATAAGCAGGGAGGTCAGGGGGATTCAGGTTTGCACAGATCAGGACAGTCATAGTTTGTCCTGTGTTCACTTGTCACTATAATTACAACTAATGGAACATGCATCAGAAACTGTAAGTCACAGTTGCCTGTCACCCACTGAACATCGTAGTCGCGGTCAATCCGAAATACACTGGACAATGTAGTTACAGTTACACTGAATACAGTAGTCACAATTGCTTGATATGCACTGAACACTATACTCACAGTCATTCTGATATACATTGGACACTTGATTCACGTACAGTCTGATGTACACTGGACACTTCCATTCACCACCTCCTCTCATCTCCCTGGACTATTACATGAAGAAGATGGTGCTAGCGAACAACATGACCAAAGATGACGACTTAGATAGTTCACAAAACTACTTCCTTTACTTTTTCTTCTTCTTTCAGATATGATTCTGCTGCTACTGGAACCTGTGATTTACATTTTGATGGTGTAACTTTGGGCCAATTGAAAGACCTGGTGCTTTGCCGTCTCCGAGGGAGGCCAAGAAGCCTGGAGACAGGGTGCAAGCCCAGGATCGACTCCATTTCTCGCTGATCTCACATTGAGCAAGATGGAAATCAATGAGGATAAGAGCGGAAGGCAATGCAGGTGTTCAGCCCTGTCTGCCTGCATTTGACCGGACTCTATTGCTCTCTCCCTCTTGCTCAATGGTGCTGGAGTCTTGGGTCGCGGGCAAGGTTTAATCAACCTAGTTTGTGGATTGGACTCTGTATTTCATGCTGTGATGTGTTTCTAGTTTCTGATTATTCCTTTTTAAAAATTGCTATTTTGTGCAATGTTGGTCAGGAGAGACCGGCTCTACGGTCTGCAGTCAACAAACGACACAGTGCTGAATTGAACTGAACAATCCTAGATCTTTTTAATGACTCTATGGTTTGATGTTTTATATTCTGTGTTTCATTCATTTCGTTCGTTTTTTGCCTTTTGTGCAATTTGTTCTTTTTTTTTTGCTTGTTGGGTGTTTGATGTTTTCTTTGAACAGGTTCCATGGTGTTTCCTTGTTTCGTGGCTGTCTGCAGGAAGATGAATCTCAGGGCTGGGTACTGCATACATACTTCCATAATAAATGTACCTTGAATCTTTTTGAATTAATGCTGAATAAAGAAATTTCAGAAGGACTCTCTAGGTCTCTAAAATTAATTCTCACTTCTGTTTTCCTTTTCCCTCTTTAAATTTCATTTGCCTGCAAGAAGATGAATGTCAGGGTAACAAGTGGAAACAATATACACACCTTGATAATAAATTTACTTTGAACTTTGAGCATTCAATGGAGTCAGTCATGAGTCTCCAGTGAACCAACACAGCCTTGAGCTATTGGAGGAAAAGTGTTTGAAGACATTCAACCTAGCACGAAGCTCTTGGTCCACCTGACAGCAGTATTCCCACTGTCCTGTGTGCTTTAAGTATCTCAGCAGTAGGTATCCCCCGAGCCATCTCTACGAGACTCACCAGATTCAGTGGCAGGAGTGAAATTACATTAGTAACCTATCCCAGACTGACCAGGGCACTAAAAACAGAAAGTGCTGGAAAATTTCAACAGGTCCATGGCATCCACAGAGAGAGAAACAGTTAATTTTTAAGGTTTGGGTATCCTTTATCAAAGTAAGAAGAGAGAAACCATTTAGACTAGGTAGTAGAGAAGTTTGGGGAGGGAAATAGGTGGATCATGAGGGATATCTGTGATAGGGTGAGATGGCTATGTGGTAGGTAAGGAACAGGTATGATCAGATTTCATTGTTTGCGTTACGCTTTATTGGTGGAAGGCTTTGTGAAGTGAAAACTGAGTCAAAATTACAATGGCAAGCAGAAATGGCCATCTCTGATTCAAACAGAACAAAAGAATGAGCTACCTAAAGTTGGAGAATCACTATTGTGCCAGGCAGGCTGCTACCTTCCCAGAATGAAATCAAACTTGCTCCTCAAGTTTGCACTGGGCCTTGCCGTAGCAGACCAGGAGACCACAGACTCATAGGTCAGAATGGGAATGGGAAAGCTCTCAGCAAGATTTGATGGGCAGGTCAAGTCTTCTAAGAGATTTCCAGAAGGACAGAGAAAAAATCCTCAAGAATGTTCCCAGAGTCTCCTTGAAAGACGTTGCACCCTCATCAATTGCTGGACATTCCTGTCCCACAAACACTGAAAAGGGAGGGGGAGCAGCTGATGAAGTGTTGGGATCTGGAGTCTGTTCCGTCGGGTCTGTGCGCTCCCACAGCGATGTCCCTTCATTTGTCCAGGGGCTCCAATGATGCTGTCCCGATGCTGCCCTGGAAATCCCTCTGGTTACTGGAGCCTCTCCATTAGCAGTGGTAGATAAGCAAACTTTTACTGTCTAATGACCAGAGATGATAGGTTGCCATTTTATAGAATGAGATCTTGTGTGGGTAGGATTTGACATCCACTGGGATTGGGATCAGCACTATCACACATCTAACATGGGCAAAATAGCAGTAGTGTGATTTACTGTTGGATTGGGCTGCAGAACTGTCATTTTTCTTGTCGTTTAACTTTACTGCGCTTGCTTGTAATTTTATATAACTACCTACATACATGTAATTGTTCAGTGAATTTTCCTGTAATTATGTTTGCAGTTGCTTCTGTATTTTTCAAGAAACCTAGTTTTCTGTAGCAGGTCTCACAGTATTTACAGCCCTCAGGATTTCCTCACTTGCAGACCCCAGTCAATTCAGAATGGCAAAAACATCTCCTCCACTATCTTTATCAGCACAGGTACACCACAAGGCTGTGTGCTCAGCCTCCTGCTCTGCTTGTTTTATAGTTCTACCTGTGAGGCTAAGCACAGCTCCAATGCCATATTTAAGGCTGTCTGTGGGTGAATCAAAGGTGGTGATGAATGAGCTATTGCGAGAGACATTGAAAACCTGGATTAGTACTGCCACATTAATAATCTCTCACTCAATGTCAACAAAACCAAAGAGATGATTACTGATTACAGGAGGAGGAACCCAGAGGTCCATGATCCAGTCGTCATCAGGAATCAGAGGTGGAGGGGGCCCAGCAACTTTAAATTCCTTGGTGTTGCTATTTCAGGAGATTTGTCCTGGATCCAGCAAATATGTGCTATTACAAAGAAGGCATGGTAGCAAGAATTTGCAAAGATTCGGCATGTCATTTAAAACTTTTACAAACTGAAATAAGTGCAGAGTGAAGCGTATACTGACTGGTTGCATCATGGCTGGTAGGGAAACATCAATGCCCTTGAATGGAAAATCAAGTCAAGTCAAGTCAAGTCACCTTTTATTGTCATTTCGACCGTAACTGCTGGTACAGTACACAGTAAAAATGAGACAACATTTTTCAGGACCATGGTGCTACATGACACGATACAAAAATTGCACTGAACAACGTAAAACAACACGAAAACTACCCTAGACTATAGACCTACCCAGGACTGCATAAAGTGCACAAAACAGTGCAGGCATTACAATAAATAATAAACAAGACAATAGGCACAGTAGAGGGCAGTAGATTGGTATTAGTCCAGGCTCTGGGTATTGAGGAGTCTGATGACTTGGGAGAAGAAACTGTTACACAGTCTGGTCGTGAGAGCCCGAATGCTTCGGTGCCTTTTGCCAGATGGCAGGAAGGAGAAGAGCTTGTATGAGGGGTGTGTGGGGTCCTTCATAATGCTGTTTGCTTTTACAGATGCAGCGTGTGGTGTAAATGTCTGTAATGGTGGAAAGAGAGACCCCGATGATCTTCTCAGCTGACCTCACTGTCCGCTGCAGGGTCTTGCGATCCGAGATGGTGCAATTTCTGAACCAGGCAGTGATGCAGCTGCTCAGGATGCTCTCAATACATCCTCTGTAGAATGTGGTGAGGATGGGGGGTGGGAGGTGGACTTTTCTCAGCCTTCACAGAAAGTAGAGACGCTGCTGGGCTTTCTTTGCTATGGAGCTGGTGTTGAGGGACCAGGTGAGATTCTCCGCCAGGTGAACACCAAGAAATGCGGTGCTCTTAATGATCTCTACGGAGGAGTCGTCGATGTTCAGCGGAGAGTGGTCGCTCCGTGTCCTCCTGAAGTCAACAACCATCTCTTTTGTTTTGTTCACATTCAGAGACAGGTCCTGCAAATCCTGCAAAAAGTAATGGATACAGCCCATGGGTCAAGGCCTTTCTACCACATCTACATGGAGTGCTGTTGCAGGAAAGCAGCATCCATCATCAAGGACAACCACCATTCAGACAGAGCTCTTTTCTCACTGCTGCCACCAGGAAGGAGGTACAGGACCCTCAGGACTGACTCCACCAGATTTAGTAACAGTTATTACCCCTCAACCATCAGGTTCTTGAACCAGAGGAGATAACTTCACTCAACTTCACTAACCCCAACACTGAAATGTTCCCACAACCTGTGAACTCACTTTCAAGGACTCTTCATCTCATGTCCTTGATATTTATTCCTTATTTATTTATTTTTCTTTTTGTATTTACACAGTTTGTTGTATTTTGCACATTGGCTGTTGCTTCATCTTGTGCACATTTTTTCATTGATTCTATTGTGTTTCTTTGTAATCTCAGGGTAGTACTGAATATGGTAACATATAGTAAATTTACTTTGAACTTTAACTTTGAATCTGGCTATTTTATGGGTAATTGTTGGCACTAAAAGTTTTGGTTATCTCCATTTTGAGTATGATATGACTACAGCTATTTTTCCTTTGTCTTTCTTTGTTCTTTGTTCATGTAACACTTAATAAAATTGCTAACAATAAATTTTTCCCTTATTCTTGACTTCTGAATATCCTTTGGATCACAAAAACATCAAGATCTAATACTACCATTAAACTATCTTGAAGACTGGGGTAATGGGAGTGAGAGATTCCTTGCTGCAAGTTAAGTCAGACCTGGGAAGCTTTCCCCAGTGTTTCTGCCATCACCTCTCTCCTAACCAGCAGCAAGACAAATAGGCTGTGTATAGTTCATTATCTGGAAATTAGGCAAAATTCAGTTTTATCTGAAGTGGGTCACCCTGGAGGCCATCTTTTGATAAAAATCGACCAATTATAAATACTTCTTGGCATTTCTGGGACTGACTGTTACCTGGTGGCTGGTGTGTAACTAATGACAAAACCTGTTTCTGCCTGTACTAAGGTAAACAGGAGTTCAGTTCCCTACACCATATCTGTTGTGGAACAGCAACAGGCGGACCAGGAGGATAGAATGGTAGCTTGTTCTTCTTCTCTCTATTGAAGGAAACTCACTGGCATTGAGAGGTCTGATTGGGCAGCTTCATAGCTCTTTGGTGACTGTGAGAGCACCTCTAAAACTGACTGTCTGATAGGGAGTGTGTTTCCAACGTTTTATGGGTTTCTCCATAGAGTCACTGCTGGAGGTGTTATCTCAGTCCCTGCTTGGTCACGCAGTGGTGGGTTGGGGATAGAGAGGAGGAGGAGGCACCTGCCAATAGCCCCTCACACACCGCGAGTAGCTGGTTGGCCATGTACTGACAATCCTGGATGTGGCATCTCCAGAAACCCTGTGTTCTCACTCTCTCTGATGAACAACACATTTACCTTATAAGCTCTTCCATATTGATCATCATGAGTGACCTCCCACAGGGAGACCTACAACCTCACTCTCATTTCTGGGCTCTTCTCTCTGAGGTAACAGCCTCCTCAGAGGATCATTCCAGGTGGCCGGAGACAACGTCTGCCTTGTCTCACTGCAGTATCGGTGAACTCACCCTGGAAATGTACTTGGGCAGAAAGTACTTCCTTTTGATTTTGATTTCACAGTGAGGGCTGGGGACATTCCACAAGTGTTGCCTCACATCCTGTGACATCAAAGCATACCCACAACTTACTAACTCTAACCACATGCTTTTCAAATGTGGGAGGAAACTGGAGCAGCCGAAGGAAACCCATGAAGCCCACGGGGTCATATGGAGAGAACACAAACTCCACTTACAGGCAGCAATGGGAATCGAACCCTGATTTTATAGCTGTTGCTGTATTAGACTGGTGATAACCACTACACCACCATGCCACCTTTTCAGGGAGCAATCACCACTGCTCCAGCTTAAGTATGGACCACACTGCCCTGATCTTTTGTGGTCTTTACTGCCCGGATAGATAGATGCTGGGAAACGAGGGCTACCCCTAACATCCAGCAGTAGAATTAGAAATGGTTGGAATTGGTTATTATTGTCACATATATTGATGTTAAGTGAAAAGCTTTATAACGTATTCACTTGTGGGCTGCCCCAGCATTTCCCGAGGTTGTGCTGGTTGTTTACACAAAAGACACCTGTCACTGTGTGCTTCGATGTGAATCTGAATCCATATCGGTAATTTCATTACAACAGTGCAACCCGAGCTAGTCCCACTTGCCTGAGTTTGGCCCGTATCTCAGCAGGTCAAGCAACATCTATGGAGGGAAATAGACAGTTGACATTTCAGGCGGAGACTCCTCATCTCAACTGAAAGATAGAAGGAGATAGCCAGATAGAGAGAAGGGATGGAGCAATCTCTCCTCTATCCTTCAGTGCAGATGAAAGGTTTTGATCTGAAACATCGGCTGTCCACTTGCTCAGATGCTGACCCAATGAGCTTCTCCAGATTAATAAAAATTTGCTTTATTTGTCACATGTACATCAAAACATCGAAGCATACAGTGAAATCTGCCATTTGCGCAGAATCAAATCAATGCGGATTGTGTTTGGGGCAGCCCGTGAACATTACCACAATTCAACTGACAACACAGCATGCCTACAACTCACTAGCCCTAATTGTATGTCTTTAGAATATGGGAGGAAACCTCTTACAGACAGTGAGGGGAATTGAACCCTGATCTTGCAGCTGATGGCTGTAAAGCGTTTCTCTAACCGCTATGCCACTGTTCTGCCCGCATTGTACTGGGTGCTTTATGTGTTGCTCCTGATACCGGAATCCACAGTCTCTTGTGCTTGCAACTGTGATTGGACCTGCTCATACAAAGATTGCCCCTTGATTAGGCGGTGAGTGGGAGAAGGTCATGTTTGTTATGTGAAGCACCAATCCCTGGAATGAGTCAGTTTCAGGAGAGCAAAAGGAAGAGAAAAACAAAAGCTGTGAGAAAAAAAGACTGGAATAACTTTTAACACATTGAGAAATAAAAGGAAACCTGCGGTGAAGGAATGGAAATAACTGAAAAAAACAGATTGCAGGGAGTGATTACTCTGCAGGAGAGATCAATGGCAGACATCAGCCAAACAAGCATCTATGGGGAAGGACAAGACAATTTATTCCATCTCCTTATCAGCAATTGGGCATTAACACATATGATAAATGAGAATTCATTCTTGTAATGGAGTCAACGAAAGGTCAACTTGTGCATATCATTTTAATTTTTTATATACTTCACTGGCACAATGTTTATTAGACAAAACTAAATTGAGTAGGAGCACTTGCTGCTTTCTCTATCGTTCTTGCACTGTGCACTTGTTCCATTCTGTGTACATGTGCAATCGCTTGCACTGTGTAACGGCAGAATGAGTTCTCTCAGACCGGACAGAGAGCCTTGCTTATGTTGTTGGAACCAAAGCCTTTTTACTTTTTTCAATCTGCTGTTGCTTTTTTTGCAGCCTTCTGATTTTAAAATCAGGTCTTTGTATCGTTCCTTTGATTTGACTTGATTAGCCGAATATTGCTGTAACTCCTGATCAAAGGTGCTAAGAGTATTTCATCTTTAGTTGTTTTTTGTTAGAGACAGTAAAAAATCTGAGGTCCCTGTTTATCCAGTTGGTGTTTAGGCTTTGTGCTCCAGAGTAAAGAGAGACAGTGGTGCCTACGTAGTTCATTTAATGGTTCACACTAAGAAATTTCAGCATGCCCCAATGACCATCAGCACATTTTATAGATGTTCTATAGAAAGATTCTTATCTGCACCCATTGCAGCTTGGTATGGCAACCACTGGTCCCAAGAAGTAGCAGAAGGTTGTCAGCACTGTTGTCAGTCTATTAGGAAAAGCAGCCTCACCCACATCGATCCTGTCTACACTTCCTACTGTCTTAGGAAAGCAGCCAGTGTAGTTAAGGACCCTTCCCACCCTGCTTAGTCTCTCTTCTCCCATTTTCCATTGTGAGAAAGATACAAAAGCTGAAGAACACGTGCCACCGGGCTACTATCCCACTGTTAAAAGACTCCTCATGTCTTATACGAAAAGATGAATCCTTGGTCTCTCAATCTGCCTTGTCACCGCCCCTTGCACTTTATTTCTCTACATGAACCTGCAGTTTTCCTGTGACTGTAAAAATGTATTCCGCATTCTGTTATTGTTGCTTTGACATGGTCTGTCAAGGTGGCATGCAGACAATATCTTTTCATGATATCTCAGTACGAGGCAGTAATAAACCAATTACCAATGATCGGAATAGAAAGAAAGTGGTGCCTACAAAGAAGACTGGCTTTACACAGCTGGACAAGTTTATTTTTAAATAATTCTTAAATGTTGCACACTTTTAGATAATCCTTTAAAATTACAGGAAGTTTGTTGCTTGTTGCATGTTGCACCCTGACCAACACACCACAGCAAATTGCTAATGCTTGTAAATGTTTATGGTTAATAAACATGATCTTTGATCCTTAGTACTTGCATGTCATTAATGATCCTGACATTGATTACCCATCGTTAAGGTGCTGTAATCAGAAGGCAATTAAGAGTCGAGTACATTCGTACTGGGACAGCATGCAGGCTAAGTATAAATGGTGGACGCACTCAGCACCTGTGGAAAGGGAAACAGAGCTAACACTTCCTAATGAAGGCCGTGTGGCAGAACTGGGAATTGGTAACTGATGACGTCCTCCAGCAGTGCCTCAGACAGGAGCAGTATGTTAGGTGAAACATACGGCAAGGAGGCACTGTATACTGGACATAATTCAAAGTAAGTCAATGCAAATTTATTATCACGGTACATATATGTCACCATATTCTACATTCATTGGCCTGAGATTCATTTTCTTGTAGACATTTACAGTACAATAAAGAAATACTATAAAATTTGTGAATATTATATATATATATATATATATATATATAAAACAATTAACAAATAACAAATGTGCAAAATAAAATAAATCATGCAAATTTTATATATATGAAATATGTATATTTTATATATATATATATACTGTACATACACACATATATAAATAATTCTGACAACGAGTTGTAGAGTCCTTGAAAGTAGGTAGGTTGTGAAGTAAATCTGGCAATGAGGTGAGTGAAGTTATCTGAACTGTTACAGGAGCCGAATAGTTGTAGGGTAATAACTGTACTTGAATATGTGAGCAAATGGAAAAGATAATTGGAGTGCTTATTTTAATTAAGTATGTATTGAGGTCGGTGATTGCTTACATAAATTCTATTGTTATAAAGAATACTTAAGACACCAGCATTTGTTGAAAAAAATTTCTTGTTTAGAACCAAAGGCAGATTAGTTGTGCACCAATATGTCACCCGGGTGTGGCAGCTGCTGTCATTGTTGCATAAAGCCATAAGACGATGTAACACAGCAGCTGAATTAGGCTATTTGGCCCATTGTGTCTGCTTTGCTGTTGAATCATAGTTGAATTATTATCACTCTCAACAACATTCCCCTGCATTCTCCCCATAGCCTTTGATGCCCTTACTAATCAAGAACTTATCAAGCTCCACTTTAAATATACCCAATGACTTGGCCTCCGTAGGTTCACTTCCAATTGGCTAAAGAAATTCTTCCTCATTTCTGTCTAAAGATACATCTTTGTGTTCTGAGGCTGCTCCCCCTGCTCCTAGACTCTCCCACTATTGTAAATGTCCTCTGCATGTCCACTCTATCTTGTTATGCCTCACCTAGAACTGTTGCTGAGATCACAGATGTCATGGAATTATGCATGGGTCTGATTGTGTTTTCACATTGAATTGTTCATCCTCCTTAAAAATCATAGCATAGCCTGAGTAGACAAAGTGAATGAGATGCTAAGCTAATGCAAGTTCTTCCACATTACTTTGGCAATAAGAGTATATTTTACCTTAGTGCTGAAGTTCATTGCTACATAATGATTTTTAACTCTGTTCATTTTTCTTTATAGTAGATACCCGTGAGATGGGAGTTCTCACTAAAGACAAGGTAATTAGTGGCAAATGACACACTGAGCTGACGCATTCACTTTTCATTGTCCCTGCTCTCTGAACACTCCAGTCCAGTTATGTGAGGGATTCAAAGGGGCAGAATTATGCGAAGTTACACTGGTGTAAAGTGAAGACTTGTGCAGAAGAACGTGACACACAACAATCAAATCCAACATGCAAGATGATGAGATTTGGGCCTTCTATAACAGTCCAGTCATTTATGGATATTGTTAATAACAACCAGTTTTGTTTTAACTCCACAGATTGGTGGAGGAATATAACAAGTCAGGCAGCATCTACAGAGAAGAAGAGTCTTTGGGCATGCTATTTTGGCGCCGAACATGGGCAACACTTGTGAGTTGCCTCAGCATAATCTTCACAGATTTGACTTGATGTAGATAATACATTTCACTGTACACATGATAAATAAAGCTAGTCTTTATTTTGCTTATAAATGTCCCACTAACAGAAACCATACAAACAAGAAAAACATTACCCATTAAAAGCAGGAGGAACTCAGGAGTTCAGGCAGCATCTAGAGAAGGAAATGAACAGTCATTGTTGAGGGCCGAGACGCTTCATCAGGACCAACCTGACAAAGAGTCTCAGCTGCAGACGTTGACAGGTAATTTCCCTCCATTGATGCCACCTGACCTGCTATGTTCTTCCAGAATTTTGTATGTGTTGCTCAAGATTTTCATTATCTGTTTGTTTCTCTGTAAAGAGGAAGATTTCAGATTTGGCCTTCACTTAAGACATGATGCAACTTGGATCATTCATTGTTTTTGCTTGTGAGTTAAAAGATTATTGTTGAAAATTAAGGAGTCACACATTCGTGAGAGTTCAGATGATTTTTTCCCCAGAGAGTTGTGAGCCTTTGGAACTCTCTTCCTCAAAAGGCAGTACAGGCAGAGCCTTGGAATATTTTTGAAATGGGGTAGATAGATTCTTGATAAGGAATGATGTGAAAGGTTTTTGTGGTTGGACAGGAATGGGGAGTTACAACTGGATCAGCCATGATCTTATTGCATGATGGAGCAGTTATGGGAAAATGAAGGGCCGACTTGAGCTCCTAATTCATATTTTCCTTCACAGATGCTGCAAAACCCACCCAGCTTCTCCAGCTTTTTGTGTGCTGCTCCAGATTTGCAGCATCTGTCGTCTCTTCTGTCTGTTAATCTATATGTTTCTGTTTCCACCTGACCCAAATATTGATGGCTGGTCACATCTCCCTGGTTTCTATTGAAGGCTGGGGAATTTGTTTGAATGGAAATGTCTCTTTTTTTAACACTAGCAAGGATGTATTCCGTCTCCTGGGCAAGCACAGTTGGAAACTGGATCATCCCATTTAAGGCCCCTGTGTAAAAAACTCTTGATTGATAAATTACAACAATATTGCACACTGGCAGTTGATGTTAATCATAGTCTTTTCACCAGTACTCGATGCAATTTAACTTAAATTTGAATAAACAGAGTCCTCGGAAGCCAGGCTGTTGATTGTTTGGCCTTTTGATTAATTGAATGACATCTCTTCAAAGTGTTGGAGTTGCAGTACAAGCTGTAAATTCTACATTTATAAGGTTACATTTGCATTGCCAGACAAAACACATTAAAAAAAGATAAAGGGCAGTCCTATATTCTCACTTGATGCAGTTTAGCCATTTATTGGTTTGTGAAGAACGAGATTATCTTCAGGAATGCTCGTGGATGAGTAAGGATTAGACTTTCTGGGTCTAGCAATTTAGCAATGTACATAAAATATTATCCATTTGGAGACATTATGGAAAGCTACATATCATGCAGAACAAACTTAAATTGCGTAAATGCTTTCAGACGTGTTTTTTATGTTTAATTATGTCAACTAATAGATGAGAAATGAGTGCTAAGATTAAAGTGAAGAGGAGACAATTATTTGATGGTTTGAGAGACAAACTATAAAAATCTATATTTCAGTTTTTGGCTTCAGCAATCAAACACAGTTCATTTGCTCCTTTACTGCTTCCCATAGTATGTATATAATCATTTTTATGGAGGCAATCAGATTGCAACAGTGTAATATTACTAACAGATAGTATTAGCAAAATTACACTAGCTTATCTAAATATAAGTTTAGATATTTATTCCTTTTTTTATTTCTGGAACATCAGTTCTTTACTTTCAGGACGTTAAGTGGCAAAACCCCAGGCTCGGTAAAGTCTTTACTTAAAGACAGCTTGAATATCAGAATCAGATTCAGATTCAGGTTCAGAGTCAGCTTCATCTTCACTAACATATGTCGTGAATTTGTTGCTTTGTGGCAGCAGTACAGTGCAATACGTAAAATATACTATAAATTACAGCAAGAAATATTTATTAAGTAAGTTAAGTAGTGCCAAAAGAGAGCAAAAATAATGAGGCAGTGTTCATTGGTTCATTGTCAGAGGGAGGAAGGTGTTCTTAAAGCATATCCTGGGCGATGGGGGGTCCTAAATGATGGATGCTGCCTTCTGGAACCTAACTTAAATATAAGCTGGCATGAAATCAGGTTCATAGTAAAAACTGGGAAAGCTGGTATTACTCATCAAGTCAGGTGGTATCTAAGGACAGAGGTGCAAAGTTAATGATTTATGTTGAAAACCTTTCAACAAACTGGAAAAGGTTAGCGGCAGGGCAGATCTTCAGAAGCAGAGTATGGCAGGAGGGGAGAAGAGAATTGAGCGGAAGATCGGTATTAGGCTGGAATCCATGAGAGGTTCAGCGTCAGAAACGATAACGAAAAATGTTAGTGGGGCAAGCAAGGGACAAAATTTAGGTCAGAGACATAATACATTCAGTTTGGTAACTGGTAATTGGGACATTCAGGGGAGGCCCAATGGTGTCACGGAGTCATAGAGCACTACAGCACAGAAGCAGGCCCCTTGGCCCATCTAGTTACCCAGCTTAGGCCCGTTGACCCCACACCCGGATCATACTCCTTCCATCCAACTTCTTATCCAAGGGTCAGAGGTAAGTTTTTGACACAGAGTGCTGGATGTGTGGAACACCCTGCCAGGGGTGGTGGTAAAGGAAGATACATTAGGGCCATTTAAAAAAATCTTAGCAAGGCAGACGGATGATAGAGAAGTAGAGGGGTATGTCGGAGGAACAGTTTAAAGTAGATTAAAAGGTTGGCACAACATCGAGGGCCAAAGGGCCTGTACTGTGCTGCAGTATTCTACGCTCTAAATATTATCATCAAACTTGCATCCACTGGCAACTTGTTCCACACTCAGGTGCCTCTTAAATATTTCACCTTTCACCCGTAACCTGTGACCTCTAGTTCTCATCTTGCCCAATCCCAGTGGAAAAAGCCTGCTTGCATTTTCCCTATCTGCATCCCTCATAATATAGTTTACCTCCATCAAATCCCACCTCATTCTCCTATGCTCCAGGGAAAAATATGCTAACATATTCTTCTCTTAAATTTGATGTTTATAGGGTACAGAGTTTGAAACTACTTACTCTACAGAGGAATGCTGAACCAGCAGATAGTTGATAAACATAGGTAATGCAAAATTCTATCAGGCGTGTGGAGAATCTCGAATTCTCTCCTGCAACAGCCTTTTGAGGATGAGGTCAACTGGACATTGAAATCCAAGGCTGAATATTTCTGAGCTGGGAGGATTTAACACGGACAGACTATGGTGGGTAAATGAGCTTCTGGTATTGACCTACCAAGCGCTAAATGGACAGTGGTTCAAGGGTCTCCTCTCAGGCAGTGAAACTGAACAACATCAGGAAGTAAGTGAGAAACATGACAGTTGAGAGTGTCCACAATTACTACCTCATCTGCAACATCAGATCTTTAGATATTTGAGAAAATAACAAACAAAGAGACAGGCTTGCCAACATAAACTAATTTATCAGGCAGGGAAGATCTGACATGGCTGGAAGTCAGGCTTGAGTGCACACTCCCTGAAGAGTATGGCAGGCCGCCAAGACAATGCAGCAATGCATCGCTGGAGCTGACCCAGGTGATGCAAACAGGCGCATGTGAACAGAAAAACAAGCTGAAGTTCATGGAGCTATATTTGTTCTGTGCTTGGATATGGGTTTAAGCAAGGCACAGCCAATTATCTTCAAGTTGCAAGGCACAAGTCCCTTCCTCTTCATTAAACTTCATGGCAGATAAAATGCACACTGATGCCACATTATTAATAGCATGCATTTAATATTGTCCTAGATATGTTTGCTTTAAGTAATTACCTGGTTAAGAATAGATTACTCTGATTATGGTGTTTTTTAATCACCAAGCATGTTGCAATTTTCTGACTATTTGCCAGTAATTTTTAGTCTAAGAGGAGATCCAACTTACTTGACAATGCTGTATGTTTGTCCAGCATAAACATCAGTAAGAGACCAGGAGTTCATCTTTGTAGCCTAACACACCACAAGGAGGGATCAACTTTATTCACCATATACATTTACATATATTACCAATTTGCCGTGTAACAAAAAACAAAATCGTAACAAAAAATAACTTTCAACAATTATAAAGAATAAACAATTATATATAAAAAGCTAACAAAATTAGAGGCAAAAGGATGGATACGGAATAAAATCTGCTTAAATAAATAAATACCAGCGTGTAAACAGCATTTAAAAAGTGACTTAAAGTGTCTACAGTGCAGTGAAGGGGGCAATAGATAGAGGAGGGCAAGAATGACAAGAATAGCTGATCAGATTAACTGCCTAAGGAAAGAAACTTTTAGTATGAAGTTTTGTTTTAATAGAATAATTGCTCAAAGCTGGAAACAATGGCCACAGTTTATCAATCAGTCCAAATGAATTTATGATTACTCTGTCTTTTCTATTATTACCCTGTCCTTTCCTTAATCTGTATAAATAGCTGCTCTACCGCACTATTTAGATGTACATTTTTTCATGGCTGGTGCCCTTTATAGTTCTGGTGGGGGCTTCATCAACTATAATGATACAAATTCACATTTTGATATTGATTCTTTAATTGAATTTCTCGGGAAAAGAAAACAGAAACTGCTGGAGATATATAAGAGGTCAGTCCGCAACTGTGGGAAGAGAAACCGGGCTAACATTTCAGGTTGAAGAGGCAATAGAACCTTGTTAAGCCACAGGAAGGTGGTGAAGGGGGAATGTCTTTGAGAGAGCAAATCTGGGATCAAAACTGTTTTCCTTCCCATAGATAGGGCTTCATCTGGTGGATATTTTCAGAATTTTTAATTTTTGATTTCTAGCATTTCAAAGTCAAAGTCAAGTTTATTGTTATATGCGCAAGTACACATATGCATTGTAGTAATGAGATACTTACTTCCAGCAATATCATAGGCATATAACATCAGATACAGAGCATCATAAGAAAAATATAAATTATACATAAATTCTACACAATTTTTACAAGAAAGCACACAATTAGAGCAAAAAAAGTCTACTTCAGTACAAAGAGATAAAAGTGGTCATAGTGTTTCTCAACTGTAGTGATTTAGAGTTGTGCTGGTTTATTCAAGAACTGACTGGTTGAAGGGAAGTAACAGTTTTTTTTTAATTTTTAGGTTAAACCAACATTTGCCAACTTTTTTGTTCTGATCTCCTGTCTTTCTGGCTATTTTGCCAGCAACAATAAAAAAAAACAAGAAATTACACTATGAGGAAGTAATTTCTTTACCAGTTGAAAAAGATCCAACGCAGGTAGTACTTGTGTCTATGCTTGAATAATATTATTCCAAATTCTGAATTCTTTAAAACATTGAGCTATAACGTTAATGCAGGAGACCATAGTGATTGAAACTTTGTGAGTTATTGGGATCTATCCAGTTTACACTGAACTCTGCAAATCCAAGGAAAAGTAGGCATCTAACCAGTCAACTTAACTCATTGCCACCTCTCCAACCGATGATTTCAATGAACCATCACATCATCCCTGATGCAATGCACTGAGGAATCTAGTCTCATCATTCCCCTCCAGGCGCCGGGCAAGTCTCTTGTATCAACTGTGCTCCCCAGGAAGACAATTTCCTGCTTCAGGTTAATCTTAATGATGGTTTTTGTGCTGTAGGCTTCTGTGATTTATGATCCAGACTCTGCAGGTAGACAGATCATGATTCACCACTAATCCATGTCTCATGATGAACGCCCTGGTGGACATACCCTGCTTCTCGATGGTTAGTACCACACTCCCTTCCAAGTTCTGCACAATCGTGGACTGTGGTAAATACTGGATATACTTAAAATAAAAATTCGGCCTGCTTCATGTCTTATGAGGATAGGTTGAGTGAGCTCAAGCTTTTCTCTTTGGAACAAAGGAGGATGAAAGGTGGCTTGATAGAGGTGTACAAGATGAATCAAGTGGACAGCCAGAGACTTTTTCCCAGTGCAGAAGTGACTCATATGAGGGGGCATGATTTTAAAGTGATTGGAGCACGGCAGGGAGTGGCGAGTGTGTAGAATGCCTTGCTAGGTGTGGTGATGGAGCAAGATACATTAGGGCCATTTAAGAAACTCTAAGGTAGATGATAGAAAAATGAAGGGCTATGTAGGAGGGAAGGGTTCGCTTTATCTAGGAGTAGGTTAAATGGTCAGTACAACATTGTGGCCTGAAGGTCCTGTACTGCACTGTTCGATGTTCTGCAACTTTGCTCCTCTCATGTATAGAAAAGAACCTGTAGTGTTAACTTGCAAAGCTACATTCAGAACTTTACCCATCTGCGGTGTGATAATCATTATTCTCTAGCCAGAATGAAGGTGTTACCAGCATTTGTTGCCTGTGCTGTGAAGATGGACCATCTTGTCTGCTGCAGTCCTTTGGCTGAAGGTCTTTCTCTCGAGTGGGGTCTTCCATTATTTAGATCCAGATGAAAGACTGTCAAGAGAAATACAGAAGACTGCAAATGCTGGAACCTGGAGCAACAAATCTTCGGAAGGGATCCAGTGGGCTGAGCAGCATCTGTGTGTGTGGGGGAGTGGTGGCCGAGAATCATTGATGCTTCATGTTAAAACCCTGCATCAGATTTAGAAAATATAACGGTCATCGTGGTGCACCAAATAACATTCTGGAGCAACTGATGCAGGGCTTACACATATCATCAGTGATCACCAGCATCTGGGTCATGCCATTTTCTCATTGCTCCTGTCAGGCAGTAGCCTGAAGCCCCACACCATCAGCTACAAAGAACAGCTATTCTCCTACAAACAACGGTTTCTCGGACCTACTTGCATAACCCTAAGCTGACCACAGTAACAAAACAGAGCCGAGCACCTCTTGCCATAGACTTGTCTCTCATTGTGTTTTATTTGCACAAAGGTCCTGCTTCCAGCCGTTTTTCTCTTCATTGCTTTATATAATTTGGGTGCCATGGTAGTGTAGTGGTTGGCTTAATGGTAGCGACCTGGGTTTAATGTCCTTCACTGGCGTAAGGAGTTTGTATATGCTTTCTATGACTGCTTGGGTGTCCTCCTTCTGCATTAGAAAGATGTATGGGTTAGTAGGTTAATTGATCACATGGGTTTAATTGGGATGCAAGCTTATTGAACTGAAAGGCCTGTTACTGTACTGTTCTCTAAATAAACATTGCAAAATATTAAATGTATGTACAGCTTATGTTCTATGTGGCATCTGAATCTATGTTTCTGTGATCCTGCCATTAGCAAGCTTTGCAATGTATCTGTACCTCAATAAAATTGTCACTGGCCAATGTGGAGGAAAATCCCAGAGTATTCTATGAGGCTAGGCTAATCTCAGCAAACATTCCAGGTTCCCAAAGGCCATCTTCAGCAAAGTTTTCTGTTCCTGGCTTCGGACGGTGTTAATCACAGTTCCAATGAAGGGACCAGACCATGAAATGTGAACCATTTCTCTTTCCACAGATGAATTCTTAATCTCTCAGTGTAGCTCATCGTGACCCTTGCATTTAACTTGTCTACCTGCACTGCACCTTCTCTGTAGTTGTAGCATTATCACCTGCATTCTGCCTTGGTTTCATTCTGCAATACCTCGATGAATGATCAGTCAAGATGGAACACAGAAAAATACTTTTCACTGTATCTCTGTAACAATAATAAATCAATTTCCAATTACCAATATTGTTTAGGAATCACGTACTGTACACAAAATGCTGCTAGGAACTCAGCAGGCCAGGCAGCACCTATGGAAAAGGTTAAACAGCCAACGTTTCGGGCCCAGACCCTTCATCAGAACTCAAGGAGTACAAACTGGCAGGTGATAGATGAAGACATTTGAATGAATGAGTGAATGAATGAAATTTATTTCCGTCAGTACAAACATAACAAAAAGCATCATTTTCAATGATGATTTCATAAGACAAAATTACAACAAAAAAAACATAGATATTCTTTAAAACAGACCGAAAGGGTGTAGGCTGAAGCTACCCCCTTACTTATACAACAACATATTTGGCATCAATCATCACATCAAAACAAAAAAATTCATAGTCTTTTAACACAAAATCCAATTCCAAGTATCATTTATTTACATTACTCCCATTCATTTTAAATCATGTATTTTATATTTGTTCATTAAATTATTTTTAAATAGTTTTTTAAACTTGTTAAGTGTGGTGCATTTTTTAAAATTCTCACTACAACTATTCCATAGATTTACCCCTCTGACAGATGTCATGGAATTATGCATGGGTCTGATTGTGTTTTCACATTGAATTGTTCATCCCCCTTAAAAATCATAGCATAGCCTGAGTAGACAAAGTGAATGAGATGCTAAGCTAATGCAAGTTCTTCCACATTACTTTGGCAATAAGCGTATATTTTTTACAATGATTTTTTACATTTGTTCTTATCCTTTATTTTTGAAATATACATTTTCCTCTCAAATCATGTTGACTTTCTCTCATTTTAAACAACCTTTGGATACTTTGTGGTAGCTATCCATTTTTTATTTTATACATAATTTGTATTATTTTAAAACCTACAAAATCTCTGAATTTTAAAGTGTTTAGTTGAATAAATAGCGGATTAGTTGGCTCATAATAACTTGTCTTATTTACAATTCGTATGACTTTCTTTTGGAGTAGAAAAATTGAGTTTGTATTTGTTTTGCATGCATTTCCCCATACCTCTACACAGTAAGTCATGTATGGGACTATAAGTGAACAGTATAATGTATACAAAGATTCCTGATTTAAGAAATCTTGCACTTTGTATAGTATTGAAATAGATTTTGACATTTGGGGGGGGGAGGTCGTGTCTAGGGGAGAGGGACTGAAGTGAAATGCTTGGAGGTGATAGACTGAAGATATAAAAGGCTGAAGAAGAAGGAATCTGATAGGAAAGGAGAGCAGATTATGGGAGAAGATGAAGTGGGGGGGCACCAGAGGAAAGTGATGGGCAAGTGAGGAGAAGTGAAGAGGTAAGAGGGAACCGAGAAGGAGAAATTGAAAAAAAGAAGGGGGGGGGGATAAATTACAGGTTCATGTCATCTGGTTTGTGGCTATCCAAACAGAATATAGGATGTTGCTCTTCCAACCCAAGAGTGGCCTCATTGTGGGTGTAGACGAGGAAATGGACCAACATGTCAGAATGGAATTGAGATGTACAATTAAAATCAGTGGCCACCAGGAAAACCCTCTAAGAATGAACTTGTAAATGCTTCTAAAGGTAGTAGTGTTAGTTTTGCATGTTTCAGGCTTATAATTCTTTCAATCTATGGAAGTAACAGTCATAACAAAAAGAGAATAGGGCATAGGTATATACAATGCCTTTCACAACCTCAGGACCTGGCTAATAATGAGGGATGTTTGAAGTGTAGTGACCATCCAGCAGATGGACTAAACAGAGAATTGGAGCATCTCTTCTCTTTGATCGTCCTAAGTATAGTAGTAAAATAAATTCACTCTGAAGTGACTCCACTGTGCTGAATAAATAACTCCTTCAGGATCTCAAATGTATCAAATGGCACAACATATCCATGTGCCTACCAGTAAATTAAACATGGCTGAATGTTAACCCACTGGGAAGGGCAGGCCCAGGATAGCTACTATGTAGTTCCATGAGCCTACTTAATATTTTGTGGCAAAAACAAGTCCTTTAAGGATGTCCTAGCCTATTAGGCCCTACAGGAGGTAATGACCCACCAGTCTTAATATTAGCCTCAGTATTTTGAAAGAGATTTGCAAGAATGAAACTGGTGGATTTTGAAACTAGTTACACAAAACAAATGGGCTAAACACGCGGGATTCTGCAGATGGTGGAAATCCAGAGTGAAACATGCAAAACGCTGAAGGAACTCAGCAGGTCAGGCAGCATCTATGGAAAGAAATAAACAATTGACATTGTGGGCCTGATGAAGGATCTCAGCTAGAAAGTCTTCAGCAAAGTTGCCAAACTTGCTCTGAGATTCAATGCCTCTGTACTGGAGGTACACTCAACATTTCAGGAACAGCTTCTTCCCTTCTGCCATCAGAGTTGTGAAAGGATAATGAACCAATGTACATATATATATACATCACTATACATATATTTTTGCTCTCTTTTTGCACTCCTTATTTAATTTATGTTTTAATATATTCTTCCTATTGTAATTTAGAGTTCTTTTTATTACGTACTATAATGTACAGCTGCCGCAAAACGATAATTTTCATGACAAATGCCAGTGATATTAAACCTGAGTCTGATTCTGAAGACTTGATAACATAGGCTGAAAGCAGCATGGTTTCCTTAAGGGGAAACCTTGCCTGACAAATCTATTGGAATTCTTTGAGGAAATAACAGGCAGGATAGACAAATGAGAGTCAGCGGATGCTGTTTACTTGGATTTTCAGAAGGCCTTTGACAAAGTGAGGCTGCTCAACAAGAGTCTAGGACATTACAGGAAAGATACTGGCATGGATAGAAGATTGGCTGAGTGGCAAGAGGCGAAGAGTGGTAATAAAGGAGCTTTTTCTGGTTGGCTCGTGGTGTTCTGCAGGGGTGTTCGTTATATGTCAAAGAATTGGTATCTTCTTTGTAGGCAAGTTCACAGATGATACAAAGTCAGGTGGAGGGGAATGTGATTTTGAGGAAGCAGAGAACTTGCAGGACTTAGACGGATTAGGAGAATGGGAAAAGAAGTAGAGATGGAATACAATGTAGGAAAGCGTATGGTCACGCACTTTGGTAGAAGGATTAAAGGCGCAAACTCTTTTCTCGGTGGAAGGTAAGTTCAGAAATCAGAGTTTCAAAGGGACTTGGGAGTCCTCACTCAAGTGCTAAAGGTTAACTTACAGGTTGAGTCGATGGTAAGGAAGGCAAGTTTAGTGTTAGCATTCTTTTCAAGAGGACTAGACTAAACGCAGGGATGTAAGGCCTAGGCATTATAAGGCATTGGTCAGACCTCACTTGGGGTATTGTGAGCAGTTTTTGGGCACTGACCTAAGAAAGGATGTGTTGGCGTTGGAGAGAATCCAGAGAAAGTTCACGAGAACAATCCCGGAAATGACAGGGTTAACATATGAGGAGATTAGAAGAACGAGGAGGGGTCTCCTTGAAACATATTGAATATTGAAAGGGTTAGAGTGGATGTGGAGTGAATGTTTCCTACAGTTGAGGAGTCTAGGACCAGAAGGAGCAGCCTCAGAACATAAGGACATTCCTTTAGAACAGGGATGAGGAGGAATTTCTTTAGCCAGAGGGTGGTGAATTTGTGGAATTCATTTCCACAGATGGCTGTGGAGGCCAAGTCATTGGGTGTAGTTAAAGCAGAGGTTGCTAGTTTCCTGATTAGTGAGGGCATCAAAGGCTACAGGGAGAAGGTAGGAGAATGGGGTTGAGAGGGATAATAAGTCAGCCATGATGGAATGGCACAGCAGATTCACTGGGCCAAATGGACTAATTCTGCTCCTATGTCCTATTGTCTTATGGTCTAAGCCGACTTTCCCTGGAGGGAGGTTGAAGCCAGGAGGTTGCTTCAGAAGAAGGCAACAAGGTTATGGTCACAGAATCATAGAGACATTAAAGTTTGCACTGACCATCAAATAACCAGTCACTCTAATCCCTACATTATTTTCTGCACACACCCGTCAACTGCATATCGTATCTAAACACTATAGACAATTTACAGTGACCTATTTACCCACCAAAACACACTCTGTTGGGATGTGGGACGAAACTAGAGCACTCGGTGGAAACCCACATGGCCACAGGGAGAACGTGCAAATTCCACACAGACTGTAACCAATGTCAGAATTGAACCCGTGTCTCCGATGCTGTGAGGCTACTAGCTGCGTCACTATGCCGCCTGCAAGTAATTAGGTGGAGAATCGCTATACAATGATATGCCTGTACTGTCTTACTTTAAGAGTTGGAATTTGTGTCCTGAATTTCCCATTGATTCCATTGTACAGGCAGAAGGAAGAAGGCAAGCCACTCCCTGGCACTATGTGGTGTCAGGACTCGCAGTGCAGATACACGCTCCTTGGTGGATTTGCTGGCCTACATATCATACTGACAGAAAACAAAGGACAGAAAGGGACACCTCCCCCCCGACTCACCTGGTCTCACCTATCATCTGCCAGCCTGTACTCCTCCCCCCCCACTCACCTGGTTTGACCTATCATCTGCCAGCTTGTACTCCTCCCCCCCACCTCACCCGGTCTCACCTATTATCTACCAGCTTGTACTCCTCCCCCCGCCCCACTCACCTGGTCTCACCTATCATCTGCCAGCTTGTACTCCTCCCCCCCCCCACTCACCTGGTCTCACCTATCATCTGCCAGCTTGTACTCCTCCCTCCCGCCTCACCTGGTCTCACCTATCATCTACCAGCTTGTACTCCTCCCCCGCCCCACTCACCTGGTCTCACCTATCATCTGCCAACTTGTACTCCTCCCTCCCGCCTCACCTGGTCTCACCTATCATCTACCAGCTTGTATTCCTCCCCCGCCCCACTCACCTGGTCTCATCTATCATCTGCCAGCTTGTACTCCTCCCCCCCGCCTCACCTGGTCTCACCTGTCATCTGCCAGCTTGTACTCCTCCCCTGCCCCACTTATCTGGTCTCACCTGTCATCTGCCAGCTTGTACTCCTCCCCCCCCCACTCACCTGGTCTCACCTGTCATCTGCCAGCTTGTACTCCTCCCCCGCCCCACTCATCTGGTCTCACCTGTCATCTGCCAGCTTGTACTCCTCCCCCCCCCCCACTCACCTGGTCTCACCTATCATCTGCCAGCTTGTACTCCTCCCCCCCGCCTCACCTGGTCTCACCTATCATCTGCCAGCTTGTACTACTCCCCCCCCCCCGCCTCACCTGGTCTCACCTATCATCTGCCAGCTTGTGCTCCTCCTCCCATCTCCTTATTCAGGTTTCTGCCCGCTTGCTTAACCTTCCTGATGAGAGGTCTCAGCCCATGCATCGACCGTTATATCCCTCCACAGATGTTGCCTGACCTGCTGAGTTCGTTCAGCATTTTGTGTGTTGATCGAGATTTGCAGCATCTGCAGGATCCCTAGTGTCTATCGAAAAACTCTTGACTGCCTAAGAACACTTGGAAACTTTGAAAAGGATCTAGTCTCATTATAAGATTTTATCAAATGTAACATCACTTAAAAAGAATAAAGTTAAGACCAGGCTTGATGAAATAGTGCTTCGACAGGTTTTTCCAGTC
Source organism: Mobula hypostoma (assembly GCF_963921235.1). Classification (NCBI taxonomy): domain Eukaryota; kingdom Metazoa; phylum Chordata; class Chondrichthyes; order Myliobatiformes; family Myliobatidae; genus Mobula; species Mobula hypostoma. Next base: position 8,694,473 of record NC_086116.1, on the reverse strand, counting down.
CTGTGCCCCGACATTCTAATATTTATATTTTGCAGATGGCTGCCATTGAACGATTGATGACCAGTTTTGGAGGATAGTAACTGCACTTTAGATCTGAGTTACTCAAAAGCATTTAGATTATTTGTGATCATTGTGTTCGTAGAGGCGTCTCCCTGTCTGAGCATAAACTCATAAACATGAAATAAATTTCTAATACTTACAGAGAGTTCCTCTGAGTAAAGCAAGACATGTTAAATGTGGAGAGTGGGAAGATCAAGTGAATGTTTCCATCTTTTCCCTCCTTATGTTTCCCCACATTCCATCACAAATTCCTATATTCCAATCAAGTGCCTGCCAATCATCCTCCACGTGTCAGCCATACCACCCTTCGTAGAACATGGAAGAGTACAGTACAGTCCCTTCGGCCCACAATATGGTACTGACCTTTTAACTACTCTAAGATCAATCTAACCCCTCCTCCTACAGTGCCCTCCACTTTTCTATCATCCATGTGCATATAGAAGAATTTCATAAATATCTCTAATGTATCAGCCTCCACCACCGCCCCGGTAGGGTGTTCCACATACTTCGTGCAGTATATCCTGTACACCGTTCGCTTTCCCAGTCCTTAGTCTTCATGGTCGGAGAATAGTTGCACAGAACATGTGCCAAACTGATATAAAAAGAAACTGCCAGCTCTTGATCCAAAGCGTTCTATGTGGTTCAGCCTTGCAAAGGTGCAAATGCTGTTTAAGCTCACATTTTCTCTTTTGCCTCTTGACAGTAGCTGGAACCGAGGTGATAACGGTATGTAGCTGTGAGAGGTTAGTGCCTCAGGCAGGCACTTCGCTGTGCTGCTCCATGGAGATCTGGGTGTTTATTCAGGTCCGCGATTCCACAGACTTTGCGAGATTCCCATCCCAGCTCAGATGTTCAGGGAGGTGCTGAAGAGAGGTGTGAAACTCTGCTATGAAGAGGCACGGCACCACTCTGCACCCTTCAATGCAATGTCTAGCAGTTACTAGGTGAGTGCTGTTTGTTGGGGCTTGCAGTGAATAGCCTCGCTGGCCTCTCATTTGGTTGAGGGCACCAACTGTGCAGAGGCTCCAATAGAATTTGAAAGGTTTAAGAACTGAATTAAACTGATGGTGCCTGGAGAGATTTTAAACAAAGCAGCAAAGAAATAAGTAAAACAGAGAATGCTGGAAACACTCAGAACGCCAGACAGCATCTGCGGAAGAGAAATGGTTATCGTTTGCGGTATGACCTGCTTCATCGAAAGAGAGAATCAAGTTAGTCTAGGGAGCAAAGAAGCTGGGGGACAGTGATGGGTGGAACAACGGGAATTTCTCTGCTAAGGTGAAATACTGTGGCTTTTGAGAGGCAGTTCAGCTCCTTTGACTGTTTAATATGTCGCTAATGCTGTTAAGTCTGGCTAATATTGTATTGATGGCCTATTCAGACATGCCTAGTAAGCCAGACTATATAGAACATAGAACATAACAGCACAGTACAGTACAGACCCTTCAGCCCATGATGTTGTGCTGATCTTTCAACCAACTCTCAGAGCAATCTAAACCTTCCCTCCTATATAGCCCTCCATGTTGCTATTGTCCATATGGCTATCTATGATTTTCTTTAATATCCCTAATGTATCAACGACCATCCCTGGCAGTGCATTCCACTCCCCCGCCACTCTGTATAAAATTATAAACTATTTAAATTAAAGCAAAAGGAGTAAAGGAATGCAGGAAAAAAATCAACTGGTTCTAATACAAATGTGTGTGCATGAAAATCACTCTTTCTGTAGTCTTCAATAAAACTGGACTGGGTTCACAGCACAGGTACATGTGCATGTATTTCAATGCATGGGTATAGTTTCTAGGCCCTCCATTCTCTGCTCTGCTTTGTTGGGTAGCTATTTTGTATAATTGGCCGTGTGTGTGTGTGTGTGTGTGTGTGTGTGTGTGTGTGTGTGTGTGTGTGTGTGTTGTCTGCTCTGAAGAAATGGTATTCACCCTTCAAAACAAGATTTGAGATACTGCAGTAGGAATAGTCCTTTTGACTCCTCATGCTTGCCCTGATCTGTTGCTTTAGCATCATTTTCCTGCACTAACTCTATATCCATTGGTTCCTTTAATATCTAAGAATCTACAGATCTTGGTTTTGAATATATTTAGGAATTGAACCATCATGGCACTTTTTCAGCAGGTGTGGGGGTGTGGACGCTCTATTGGTCTTTTGTGCGAGGGAATGGGTGGGGTATTGGGGTTTGTGAGTTTGGTTTCATTATCTTTTTTGTGTAGGGAGGGGGTGATGGCTTTTCTTTTCAACAACTCCCATGCTTTCTCTGTATTTCATAGCTATCTGGAGAAGACAAATACCGGAGTTGTATTGCACATGCATACATTGACAATAAAATGAACTTTAGAACCATTGAAAAATGAACTGCAACTCACTGGTTGAAGAAAAGGTTTCCCAACACTTTCCTGAAGGGCTGACTCTTGATGATTGAGTTTGTGATCCCTTGAAAGAGTCAATTTATCTATGGTAAGACAGGGAAATTCATTAAGTGCAAAATTCTGTATTTAAAGAAGGGAATAGTTGATGAGTTAGTCATGGTGCTCCTTGAACACGGGTGACATTCTCTTCTGTCAAGTCTTAGAAGGGAATTCAGGAGGACTAAGAGAGGGTATGAGATGAATTTAGCAGGTAAGATTAAAGAAAGTTCCAAAAGGTTCCATAGCCACCATTGAGCACATCACCAAGGAGCACTGCCCAAGAAAACAACATCCAACATCAAAACCCCACCAACAGGCCTTGCTCTCTTTTCACTGCTGCCATCAGGAATGAGTTACATGATCCTTAGGTCCACATCCTCCAGGTTCAGGAACAGTTATTACCCTACAACCATCAGCCACATGAACCAGTGTGGATAGCTTTACCCACTTCAACATTGAACTGATTCTACAACCTATAAACTCACCTTCAAGGACTCAACAACTCATGATCTCAAGTTGATTTTTTGATTGCTTTTTTCATTTTGTGTTTGCACATTTAGTCTCCTTTTGCATATTGGATCTTTGCCAATCTTTGTGCGTAATTTTTCATTGATTCGATTGTAATTTTTGTTCTACTGTGAATGCCTACAAGAAAATGGATCTCAGAGTGGTATATGGTGACATACAGTGTATGTACTTTAATAATGAATTCATTTTGAATGCTGAGGAGTATTAAAAGGATGGCTAGGGTTGGATAATCCAGGGAGGGATAGTTAGTCTTCCTGAAAATGCTGAAGGAAGGCTGAGCTTAGCCTACCAGGAAGTTTTAAATTTAGGGATAGTGGTGGGTTCGACTTACTCTGCAATAGTTTTATGGGCTAGAGAGGTAGACCAAAGAAAGTGCAAGGGAAATTGTAAGGTGGCTATAGTGGCTGTACCTGCTGTGATGTCCCGGAGGGTTTGCTATGTGTGCCAGCATCCAGGGTACCTAGCAAAGGACTGCTGAACCATGCATAAAGCAGTAAAGGAGTTGATATGCTACAACTGCGGCCTATTGGGCCATGGTTGGAGGCAGTCTCCAGAAGAGGAGAAAGAAAAAAGAGGTGAAAGTCACGTGAGACATGTAATCTCTCACCCCATCAGCGCCCGGTCTGACTAAACTGAATGTCGATCAGATCATAGGGCTGGTGAAGGTGACTTCTAGGTCAGAAAAAGAGGTGGTGGCGGCCCCCACTGCCGGTGCTGGTGACCCATGGGTGCACACAACAGCTTTGTTAGGGGGCCAGCAATGCAATATGTTAGTTGTCACATCGGTATTGATAACTGACCATCCCTACCAACAATCAGACAGGCTATTTATATCACAGGTGTAGGAGGAAAAATGGAGAAAGCAAAAAGAAGAGAATCACAGATACTCGTAATTGGTGGGATGTAGCTTCCTGTGTATTTGACCAAATAATGAGGGTACTATCCTTGGACTAGACATCTGGAGGGAAGCAGGGCCAAAGGAAAGAGAGAAATAATATGGAAAAGTCAGGAGCAGTGAACACGTACAACCAACAGAGTACACAGCATAGCCAGCGTAGCTGCAGCTGTTCCAATTATCAGAGACTGGAGCCAGGTCATTGTCCATAAATTACTTTGCCAGCAGTTCCCAGTAGTGTGGACTAAACACAAGCAAGACTGTGGTCAAGTACAGATAAAACCAGTTAAAATTCAGGGGGGACTGCATAAACCCCATGAGCAGTACCCTATAAAAATTGACACACAGACAGCTGTTCACAAGACAGTAACGATAGTTAGGGACACTGGAATGCATCCCGTGAGCACCATCCTAACAGAGGTGAGGGCATATGAGGGTCAAATGGAAATAGAGCAGGAAGAAGATATCCTCTGGAAGGGGCAGCAGAGGAAATTTTACAGATGGATCTCAGACGTTCACAGACAGCAAATCACGGACTGGGTGGGCCGTGGTGAAGGAAACAGGTGAAGAATTAGCTTCAGGAAGACTGCCAGGGAATTGTTCAGCTCAGGTGGAGGAACTGGTGGCCCTGACAGAAGCACTGAAGCACTGTGCTACAGTGAAGGCAGATGAGCAAATATATTTACAGACGGAGGTATGCCCTTGGGGTGGTGCGTGATTATCTGATTGCATCGACACAACGAGGATTTGTAACCTCAACGGGTGCAGGTATTCAGCATGGGCACCTAAGTCAAGAACTACTGGAAGCAGGGAGTCTGCCAGGCAGAGTTGGCAGTAATTAAACTAAAAGCTCACCAGAAAGGGGAGAGTAAGGAGCAGAACGAAAATGAGTGGACAGACATCAGTGTGAAGGAAGCAGCAGAGGAACAAGAGGGAATTGAAATTACAAGCGTGCAGGAAGAAATGACTGAAGCCAGTCCAGTAAAATTATGTGGAGGCAGATGAGAAGGAGAAAGGGAGGAAAGAAAACTCTCCCAAGGTGGGGAATCCCATTCCAGGTGATCTTGGATCAGGGAGCACATTTCACAGGAAATGTGTCGACTGTTAGGGATTCGACAACGGTTACACATGACCTACCACTCTCAGAGTTCAGGAATGGTAGAAAAGATGAGCCAAACAATCAAGAATGCCTTTTCCAAAGCTATGACTGAGTTGGGAAAGATGTGGATTGATGTATTACCAGGGATCCTGATCCGATTGCGGGCAACCACACGCTGGGTCTCAGCCCCTACGAGTTATTGATAGGGCGAGCAATACAACTGCCTTGTGAGGTAATTACGGGTTGTGGTGAGCCTGGGATTTACACGGACAGTATGTGAAAGACCCTTGTAACCAAATTAAAGTGCTACAGGACCAAGCAAAACAACAGCAACACATTACTGATCAGAGACAGCCCAAGGGAAAGGAGAGAGTCCTCCCACAGCTGGGTGACCATGTCATGGTGAAGGTGCTTGCCTGATAGGGCAGGGGTTACTCCCAGATGGATAGGACCACAGATGGTACTTCTAACAAATGAACTTGCAGATTCAGCGAGGCTGCCAGTGGAAACTCAGGTTAAACCATACCACACACCTTCTTGTTGCCCCCACAGACATAATGGGATATCAAGTGTACCCAGTAACCAGGTAATTGCAGAGATTCTAAGAGAGGAACACCAGCCGGCCACACCAGAACTGACCGCAGTAGATGGAAACACACCCACAGCAAATGTGAATGCTAAGTGTGATGGCGAAGGTACTCTGTAATGAAGACTGGTTGATGAAGATAGATGATTGAATAGCATAGAATAAAAAAGTTATTGGGGAAAATGATGGGGAGCAATTTAAGTTAAAGTAGAGGAATCAGGTTCCACAACTTCAATAGCATGGCCGACTGAGAACCCCTCAGCCTGAATTGGGGTGTGAATACAAGTGAGCTGGGCCCTTTCAGTAGTTGGGGCCAGTGACCAACTGGACCATTCAGAAATGTGGTGCCACCAGGGAGAGGTCCTTGCAGTCATTCAAATAGAGACCACCCCAACCCCTTCCTGTACATCGATGAGAGGGCCTGTGAGCCTCATGCACTTACCTTACTGGTGCCCCTGGAAAGAGAGTTTTAGCAATCAGAGAATGAAGGGGTGAAGACAAAGAATGTGATTAAGCTGTATTTGGCCAGCAGGGAAAGAACCAAAAGGAATACAAACAAAGATGCATTTCTAAAGACAATTATTCACATTTCTAGACCTATCTCTCTGCTCAGCATTTTGTATGTAGCAAATAGGAATGATAGCGTAGATGTAGATGTAGATGCACATAAAATAATGGGGGGGGGGTGGATTCTGAGGCAGGACATTTCTGCTGTACTATTTGAGTAGATCCTCCCTAAGGATGGACTTTCCTAGTACAAATTTGTTTTTGTCCAGCAGGGACAAGAGGAGGGACCGTTACAGCAATTTTTGCGTTTAGCACATATACTAAATAACTTTAGCTACCAATCTTCAAATCTGAATATAGATTGTAGATTAAATTTAAAATGCAGCTCTGAACAATAGGTTCCTGAAAACCCTGAATCACACACCAGATAATGCTGATTAAAATTCATTTAGATGGCTGAGTGAGGGTGTGAATTGGGAGGTGTGAAGTATGTTTATAGTTTCAAAGAAAGCATTGCGAAGGCACTGAGAGTATGGAATTGTCCTTTGATGTTTAGTTGGGTAGTGATGGGCCAGCCAGAAGTTTTTCCAACCAAAAGGATCTCCATATGATGCCTGCTATATCTTGTTTTGTTGAAAAAGAGGCTGTCTCATATCTACCAGTACTTTTCATTCATGCAAGAACAATGTTCTGTTGTCTCAGTTCTGTAACAGTTCCTCAAATCCTAAGATCCTTACTGCAAATTAACAGCAGAATATCAGATATATTGTTTAAGTATCAGATGTATAATTTGTATATCAAGCCTTACAATCATACATTGCAATTTACAATTTTCACAAATAAAGGACTTCAGTTCTAAACATCCCAACCAGGTGTGCAATCATCAGCCATGTATAGATTCAACATAGAGTCATATAGTTACTAAGCAATACTGTTGAGGGCATGTGGCCAAGTGGTTAAGGCATTGGACTAGTGACCTGAAGGTTGTGAGTTTGAGCCCCAGCCAAGGGAACGCGTTGTGTCCTTGAGCAAGGCACTTAATCACACATTGCTCTGCGACGACACTGGTGCCCCAAGCTGTATGGGTCCTAATGCCCTTTCCTTAGACAACATTGGTGTCATGGAGAGGGGAGACTTGCAGCATGGGCAACTGCTGGTCCTCCATACAACCTTGCCCAAGCCTGCGCCCTGGAGAGTGAAGACTTTCCAGGCGCAGTTCCATGGTCTCGTAAGACTAATGGATGCCTTTACTGGTCCTTCAACCCAACTAGTTGATGTCACCCACAGCATCCTCACTGCCCATTCCAGTTCCCACATTCGACCCTCCCAGCCCCACCTTTTCATTTAGAAGGCGTTTCCACATTCAAAATGAATGAGACAGCTGGTTCACTAATGTCCTTTCTGATGTTCTCTGGCCCATATGTGTCTCCTGACCCACCAAAGTAACTGATTCCTAAATGCCCTCTGAAATGATCCAGGAGACTATATGGTATTTCACGACTGCTATAGTGAAACACAGAATGAATGAGACCAAATGTACTTCCAGCATTTCAGATCCAGTGGTCTTTTCCAACCTGGTTGTCCTTCCAAAGTCCACTATGCATGGTGGAGTACTGGCTAGCACAACACTTTACAGTACCAGTGATCTATATTCAATTTCCATTGCTGCCTGTATGGAATGTGTACATTCTCCCTGTGACTGAGTAGATTTCCTTCTGGTACCAAAAGACGTACTGATTTGTAGGTTAATTGGTCATTGTAAATTGTCCTGTGATTAGGCTAGGGTTAAATAGGGGGGTTGCTAGGTGGCACAGCTTAAAGGGCTGGAAAGGACTGTTCTACGCTGAATATTAATAAGAGCAAAATAAAAATGCAAATACCTGGAAGCTATATTGATAGAGAGGTGCCACCAACTCATCTTACACTGTTCTGCATACTGCTTTGGATTTCTAGCATCTGCGGACTTTCTCATGATTTAATATTATAGTACTGAATAGGCACTAGGACAGATCCAGAGAGAAGTAAGAAGGAACAGGACTGGAATTTCTCAGCATTGACTCCACAGTTTGTTTATTCCCAAGATTTTCATCCTTCAGCAGATGAATGAACACTTCTCCATGATCAGTAACTTGTGGAAGCAATACTGAAAGAGGTAAAGGCTAACAACATACTCTGGATGGGGAGACTTCTATGTCAATCATTGACAGTGGCTCTGTAACACCACATGACAAACAAGTTGGATGACAGAGAATATTTCCTCCATTTTGTGAGCGGACCAACACAAGAGATAAACCTACTTGCCCTTGCCTTTGCCCTCAATAGTCTGTGTGGCAGATGTGTCTGTCTATAATAGTTTTGATAGAAGTTATTTTTACACAGTTTTAAGACCATAAGAACATAAAATATAGGAAGAGAATCAGACCTTTTGGTGCTTCTAGTCTGCTCCACCATTCCATCATGACTGATTTGTTATCACCCTCAACCCCATTCTCCTGCCTTCTTCCCTTAGCCTTTGACACCTTTGCTAATCAAGAACAAATCAGCCTCCACTTCAAATATACTCAATGACTTGACATCCAGAGCTGTCTGTGGTAATGAATTCCACAGGTTCATCACCCTCTGGCTAAAGAAGTTCCTCCTAATCTTTGTTCTAAAGGGACATCCTATTCTAACTCTGTGCCCTCTGGTCCAAGACACCCGCACAATAGGAAACAATCTCTCCACATCCACTCTGGGCCTTTCGATATTTGATAGGTCTCAATGAGATCTGCCCTCATTCTTCTAAACTCCAGTGAGTACAGACCCAGCGATATGAAATGCTCCTCATACATTAACCCTTTCATTTCTGGGATCATTCTTACGAACCTCTTTTGGACTCTCTCAAATGCCAGAACAATCTTTCTTGGATCAGAGGCCCATAAACTGTCATGATGGCATCAGCACCAGATGCATCTAATAACATGGCTGGTACCAACCAGATGGAGTTGAAATACAAGACTTCATGTGTGCTCAACAACAAAAGTCAGCATACAATGGACATTGCCAACCACAACCAAATCAATAGATCAAACTCTGCAGAATCTCTAGAGATAAATTGGGGGGGGGGGGGTTGTTGAGCTCAAGAGCTGCAAGGTAATTTTGGAGCTCTATGAAACCCGGATAGAGTACATAGGGATATTATGTTTAGATCTGGTCACCTCATTATAAGAAGGGCATGGAGGCTTTAGAGAGGGTTTACAGGAGATTTTTAGGATGCTGCCTGGATTATAGAACATGTCTTATGAGGAAAGGTTGAGCAAGCTAGAGATTTTTTCTTTGGAGTGGAGGAGGATGAGAGACAACTTGAGAGAGGTGTACAAGATGATAAAAGGCACAGAAGTGGCTATCCAGAAGCTTATTCCCAGGGCAGAAATTACCAATATGAGGGTTATGATGTTAAGGTGTTTGGGGGAGAGTACAGAGGAGAATGTCAGAATTATTTTTTCACACTGAGAATGGTGAGTGTGTGGAACACCCTCCCAGGGGGTGGTGGTAGAGACAGACACATTAGGGACATTTTAGAAACTCTTAGATGGGCAGATGGATGATAGAAAAGTGGCGGGATTGTCATGGTCCCGTCTGGCAATTCCCCATATTGCTATTACCTCCTTAATTGGGCCTTAATCCCCTCATCTGACTTCCAATTATTCCCAGTACCACTAATTACAGCACACCTGGTTCCCATTAGTGAACATAGGATAAAACCCAGGTGGCACTGCCATGCTTTGCCAGTTTGTTGGTTGACTCCAGTGTGAGTAAACCTTGTTTCCTGATTCCTTGGGACTGTCAGTTCTAAGCTCTGCATCATTTCCTGGGTACTCTATGTAAACCTTGTCACTGTGTAAAGGCTCCCCTGGATACCGGTTCCCTGTTCGCGGGGGTGCTAACACCTCACGACTCTGCCTCGGTGCCTGTGTCCTGCACTTGGACTCATCCTCAGCCTCGTCCTTGCCACAGGGATATGTAGGAGAGAAGGGAGAAGTTGATCTTAGAGTAGGGTATAAGATCCGCACAACATCATGGCAAAGAGTCAGTACTGTGCTGTGATGTTCTATGTTCTAAGTGATGATGGGCAGTTAAGCAGCCAATGAGAGGAGATGATTCCAACCATATCCTTGGGCAACATGTGAGTGCTAAGGGTGAAGGTGAAGCATTCACAACTGTATTTAGTCAGAAGTCCCAATGAGATGAATCATGTCTGCTTCCTCCTGAAATCCACACCCTTACAGGAGCCGGTCTGATTCACTCCACGTGATATAAAGAAATTGTTGAGATCAATGAAAACAGTAAAGGACAAAGGACCAGTCAACATCCTAGACGTAGTACTTTGCACAACTAGCAGTGCCTCTGACAAAGTTGTTCCAATAAATCTGCAACACTGCCATCAACCTGACAATGTACGAGATGCCCATGTATGCCCTATTTAACACTGGCATCAACCTGACAATGTACGAGATGCCCAGGTATGCCCTATTTAACACTGGCATCAACCTGACAATGTAGAAGATGCCCAGGTATGCCCTATTTAACACTGGCATCAACCTGACAATGTACGAGATGCCCAGGTATGCCCTATTTAACACTGGCATCAACCTGACAATGTAGAAGATACCCAGGTATGCCCTATTTAACACTGGCATCAACCTGACAATGTACGAGATGCCCAGGTATGCCCTATTTAACACTGGCATCAACCTGACAATGTACGAGATGCCCAGGTATGCCCTATTTAACACTGGCATCAACCTGACAATGTAGAAGATGCCCAGGTATGCCCTATTTAACACTGGCATCAACCTGACAATGTAGAAGATACCCAGGTATGCCCTATTTAACACTGGCATCAACCTGACAATGTACGAGATGTCCAGGTATGCCCTATTTAACACTGGCATCAACCTGACAATGTACGAGATGCCCAGGTATGCCCTATTTAACACTGGCATCAACCTGACAATGTAGAAGATGCCCAGGGACAATGTAGAAGATGCCCAGGTATGCCCTATTTAACACTGGCATCAACCTGACAATGTAGAAGATGCCCGGGTAAAGCCTGTTCACAAAATGCAGGACTAATCAGCACTCATCAGTCACAATCATCAGCAAGTGATCTAACCTGCTCACTGATGCCTAGTTTTGATTGTGCCATGTTCATGCTGATCCAGGAGACATCCCAGCCTTGGTCTGACCACGAAGCAAAGGGCTGACTTGCAGAGGTGATGTGGAAGTGAGTGCCCTTTACATCAAGCCAGCATTTGACCAAGTCTGGCATCAGGTTGGTGTCCCAGGCCCAGCCATCTTCTGTTCATAATTCTCCTTCCACCATTAAGTAAAAAAATTGTGTCAGTTCTGATGAGAGATCAGTGACCTGAAATAGTAACTTTGTGTCTCCTGAACATTTCTTGGGCCTTCGCGTTTTATTTCAGAAATGGGGATATATACTGATGTTCGCCTAATGTTCAAATCTGTTTGCATCTCTTCATCAAATGAAATGGCAACAGAATCTAGGCAGCATACTAGCACGGGCTGGTGTGGCAAGTTTTTCTCTCTGCCAGAGAAATACCTGATAATGAATTAGCAGTAAGAAAATAACTAAATAGGAACCTTACGATACAGAAGCAGGACAATTGCCCTTCAAGTACGTCTGATCTAAGAACAATCCCATGTCCTTTCCCTCATTTATTTCCCTGTAACTTATTCGCTGTCCCATGTCTATTAACTCCTTCTTGATTCTTCCTCCAATGACCTGACCTAATAATTGCTCTAGTTTTCACCCTCCTTTTCCACAGGTTTATTCATTGATTACACCATGGCATTGTTAAAATACTACGATATTCCACTTGCAGATTCAAATTATACTGTAACACACTCATCTCTATTCAGAATGAACTCAAGCCCCCTTAGTGCGCATCGATCCCAGAAAGTGCCCAGTTTATCCATGGACATCATGTGCTCCTTCTCCAGGGACACATGGGTTTGGACATAACCCTGGAAGAGGGACAGGCAATCAGCTTGGGCAGAACCCACGACTGCCACCTAGATACGTGGATGGCCACCTTTACCAACCCAGGAACAAACCACCCAGGGGATTCCTAAGCAGCCCACCACAGCCCTACACTTCTGGGTGACTAAAGATCAGGGGAGGTGTGCTGAAGGGCAACCAAATAATTGCTGCTATTGACATTCAATGACACTCCAATGCCAAGTCGCTGGCCTTCCTGCTGTTATGTAGTAAGGTAGAAAAGCAAGATTTTTATACCGAGAATAGAGGAGCCTGGAGTAGGCTGGTAGGGGCAGTGGTGGATGCAGAAACAATCATGGCACTTATGATGCTGGTAGACATACACATGAGCATGCAGGAGATGGAGGGATAAGCACAGGCAGAAGAGCTTTAGCTTAATTCGACATCATGTTCAGCACAGACATTGTGAGCCGAAGCTTCTGTTCCTGTGCTGTATTGTTCTATGTTCTAGGTGTCTCCGAAACCCTTGGCTGGCTTCTTTAGCTAAGGAGGAGAATTTCATGAAACACCACCAGCTGCAGATTTCTTTTCGAGTCACACCAGATCTTCACTTGGAAATATATTGCTAGTCCTTTAATATCTCTGGGTCTAAATCCTGGAACCCCCTTCCCAGTAACACTGTGGGAGCACCTATACCAGAAGGGCAACAGCTCATCCTAGTCTTCTCAGGTGCAATAGACCTTGCCCTTGCCAGTGATGTCAAAATCCTCAAAGGAATAAGTAAGAAGTCAACGTGTCACTAATAGAGTCAGTAAAGAAACAACTCACCCAGAGAATGTAGAACACTGTAGCACAGTACAGACCCTTTGGCCCACAATGTTGTCCCAACATTTTAACTCACTCTAAGATAACCTTTCCCTCCATTTTTCTATCATGTATGTGCTTATCAAAGAATGTCTTGTATGCCCCTGATGACAAGGTCCCGCATGGGAGGTTAGTTAGGAAAATTCAGTCGCTAGGTATACAAGGAGAGGTGGTAAATTGGATTAGACATTGGCTCAATGGAAGAAGCCAAAGAGTGCTAGTAGAGAGTTGCTTCGCCAAGTGGAGGCCTGTGACTAGTGGTGTGCCACAGGGATCAGTGCGGGGTCCATTGTTATTTCTCATCTATATCAATGATCTGGATGATAATGTGGTAAATTGGATCAGCAAATTTGCTGATGATACAAAGATTGGAGGTGTAGTAGACAGCGAGGAAGGTTTTCAGAGCCTGCAGAGGGACTTGGACCAGCTGGAAAAATGGGCTGAAAAATGGCAGATGGAGTTTAATACAGACAAGTGTGAGGTATTGCACGTTGGAAGGACAAACCAAGGTAGAACATACAGGGTTAATGGTAAGGCACTGAGGAGTGCAGTGGAACAGAGGGATCTGGGAATACAGATACAAAATTCCCTAAAAGTGGCGTCACAGGTAGATAGGGTCATAAAGAGAGCTTTTGGTACATTGGCCTTTATTAATCGAAGTATTGAGTATAAGAGCTGGAATGTTATGATGAGGTCGTATAAGGCATTGGTGAGACTGAATCTGGAGTATTGTGTTCAGTTTTGGTCACCAAATTACAGGAAGGATATAAATAAGGTTGAAAGAGTGCAGAGAAGGTTTACAAGGTTGTTGCCGGGACTTGAGAAACTCAGTTACAGAGAAAGGTTGAATAGGTTAGGACTTTATTCCCTGGAGCGTAGAAGAATGAGGGGAGATTTTACAGAGGTATATAAAATTATGATGGGTATAGATAGAGTGAATGCAAACAGGCTTTTCCCACTGAGGCAAGGGGAGAAAAAAACCAGAGGACATGGGTTAAGGGTGAGGGGGGAAAAGTTTAAAGGGAACATTGGGGAGGTTTCTTCACACAAAGTGGTGGGAGTATGGAATGAGCTGCCAGACGAGGTGGTAAATGCAGGTTCCTTTTTAACATTTAAGAATAAATTGGACAGATACATGGATGGGAGGTGTATGGAAGGATCTGGTCCGTGTGCAGGTCAGTGGGACTAGGCAGAAAATGGTTTGGCACAGCCAAGAAGGGCCAAAAGGCCTGTTTCTGTGCTGTAGTTTCTATGGTTCTATGGTTCTATGTTTCTCTCTCTGGCCATGCACCCACCGCTCTCTGTGTCAAAAACTTTTCTCTGATATCTCCCCTATGCTTTTTGCCAATCACCTTAAATCTTTCGAATAGGGGAAAAATGCAAGCCTAGCTACCACAGTGACTGGTTGAAGTATTTGAAAGGGAAGTGAGATTAACTGTTGAGGGAAGGCTCTGTTGTTTAGTTAGATAAGGATGAGAAGGGGTTCGTGTGGTGCCTTTGCACCATGTGGATAATTAGGTTGAATTTCTGCACTGCAAAATTCTGTGTAATGAGTTAGGAAAGTGATCTCTCAGCAGGTGTGCTGTGTTGGTTCCCTCTCTGGACGGTTAGGAGCTGTATCTCGACAATGCAAAGACAGGTAGGAAGGAACGCCTGTGGTCTGATCAGGTAGCGTCAGTAATGCTTGCGCTCTTGGGGAAACAAAGTGGCTGAGCCAACATCACAGTGAAAGAGTTAATTAGAAACAACAGGAAGTAATATTTGGCTGTTGGACTACCACAGAGTCTGGGATAAATTAATTTGAGGAAAATTGCGTTAAAGAAGAACTGATGGATAAGCAGTCATGGGAAATCTGTCTACAGGGAGGACAAATGAGAATAACTTGACTTTCATGTGACCCTTAATCTATTTATAGGAGGAAGGATCAGGAAATGAAGTACCTATCAACAGCAGTTTAAGTCAACAACTAAAATTAATTGCTTTTACTTTCAAACTCTTTTCCAGGCCACTGCAGACTTCATGTGAAGTTTCACACCCTATCTGTTTTACCCCACTCGCCACCCACCCATCCCAACTGGACGCACATGTTTCTAATACATTCAGCAAAGGTTTCCAAGCCAGACCATTTGCCCTCTATTAGGGAAGCAATTAATAAGGGGACCCACTGATACACAAAGAAGTTTTGAATTCCATGCAACAAACAACTAATTCCATCAGTTGTGAGATTTTAGTACAGCTCAGTGTCTGTAGACATCTGAGTGCAATGGATAAGAAGGCAATTGACAGAAGAAGTGGGAGTGGTGGGATGATTTGCTCTAAATCCTGTTATTTTATATCACAGGGTGAATGAGCTTCAATAGAGGAACATCAGGTGACTACAGAATAGAGACTAGGACTCACTGATGTCACTAACTGTAGGCTGCACTTGAATGAGGAAAACATTGCCCACTGTATCATTATGTGGGGCCTGTATAATGCCTTAATTGTAGGCCTTTAAATTTGGATGGTGTCGGACTGGTTGTTTCCGAGGAGACTCGATGTACAAAATTGGCGTTCCTTTGGTCTCTTTTTAAGTGTCACATCATGTTCTGTGGTGTGTTATTTTGAAACAAAAACCTAAACCCTTCATTGCACCACATGTCTGTGACAGAGTCTACTGCATTGTCTCATAGCCAGTTCTTACACTGCATTATGTTTTTAAAACACTGTGTTCAGTCTCAGGATTTGCGCTTAGTTGGAATTTATTATACACCCTTCATTGTTCTTGAGAAGTGGTGGTTGGTGTTCTTGCCCGAGTATTATTAGGTTAGTAATTCCAGGATTCTGACCCAGCCATAATGAACAAACTGGCCAGTACATGATACACTGTCTTTAGTCATCTGAGATATGCACTTGTTGGGCTTTGAGTCTATCCCAGTGCTACAGCACTTGTATTCCAACAAGTCTTTCAAGTGGGAATTGGGTAGGCACTTAAATAGGGCCATGGGGAAAGATCGGGGAATGGGACTGGAGTATTGCTGCTCTAGGAGTTGGCAAAGCCTGAATGGGCCATATTACCTACTGTTGCTATGTTTGTATTTATGAGAACATGCAAGAATTGGCAAATGGACATTCTACACTATAGCAGTGTGCTGCACTAGCTGTAAAACATGTTGGAACATCCTAAAATCATTAATGGTAGTATAGAAAAGTCAAAATCAAAGTCAAATCAAAGGCAAATTTATTGTCATATGTACAAGTTTATGTATACACAGGTGCAATATATAAGGCTACGTATACACGGTGCATGAAAAGCTTACCTGCAACAGCATCACAGGCACATAGCATCAGATGTACAAGGTTCACAAGAATATACATATATTATGCAAGAAAGAACAGAAAACCCAAAGTCCACTTTAGTGTCAAGTATCAAACTGGGCATAGTGTAGCTACTGAGGCAGTGACTAGAGCACTACAGCAGAACAACAAGCACTTCAGCCCATCTAGGCCATGCGAAACTACTATTCTGCTTAGTCCCGTCACCTTGCACATGGACCATAACTCTCCATACCCCTCCCATCCATGTACTTACCCAAATTTCCGTTTATTGTTGAAATCGAACCCGCATCCACCACCTCCGCTGGTAGCTCATCCCACACTCTCACCACCCTCTGAGTGAAGAACCTCCCCCACATGTTCCCCTTAAATATTTCACCTTTCGCCCTTAATCCATAAGCTCTAGATCTAGTCTTAGGGTTGTACAGTTTGGCTCAAGAAGATCAGGAAGTCAGTGTTAAATATTGAAATAAAGTAAATCTTGGCTGTGAGTCCAGAAACTGGAGGGATGGAGTTACATCATGTATTGGCCAAGGTTGAATTGAATGGTACAGCAAGGGAAACCAGCATGGATCATGCGACATTCCCAGGCCCTATGACAATGGAGAAAATGGGAGAAGTTAATGTTATAGAGACTTAATGGTTCTTACAGGGCAAAATTACCTACTCATATTTTCATGCCCCTGTGTTAGAAAAAGACCCTTTGATCTACCCAGCATTTCTCGCATAATTTGTCATTCACAGGAACATAACAAGTTTGTTAATACACCTGATGTAACAGGTAAAAATCTCAGAGCCAATATGGAGAAATATATATATATATATATTAAGGAAATTCTTCTCCAAAACCCTTGGGTAATTAAAATTAATTCAGGAGATCAACTTGAACTGGAGTTGGTTGGGAAGATTCCAACCTTGTAAGGGGGTTGAGATCTGTTGTATGGATTTATTTTCCACAAGACCCAATCACACCTTTTTTAATGGGGTTAATTTTTCTCAGAAGTGCTTCAGAACAGCAAGGATTCAGGTGAATCCAATTGAATTATACTTTATACTTTATTGTCACCAAGCAATTGATACTAGAATGTACAATCATCACAGCGATATTTGATTCTGCGCTTCCTGCTGCCTGGATTACAAATCAATAGTAAATATTAAAAACTTAAATTATAAATCATAAATAGAAAATAGAAAAATGAAAATGATCTTGAATTCAGCTTGATTCAAGATCATTTTGATCCCTTCCTTATAAGGAACAATAAACATCTGGAGTAAGGGCAAAGAAACAGATGGGCAATGAGAACAAATAAGTCTGTAAATGATTAGAGACAATGTCTTATGAGGATAGGTTCAGCGAGCTGGGGCTTTTCTCTTTGCAGAGAAGGAAGAGGAGAGGTGATTTGATAAGAGCCATAGGTCAAGTGAATAGCCAGAGACTCTTTCCCAGGGCAGAAATGGCTAATACAAGGGGGAATTATTTTAAGGTGATTGGAAGAAAGGATAAGGATAATGCCAGAAGTAAGTTTTTACAGAGAGAGTAGTGAGTGCGTGGAATGTCCTGCTGGGGGTGGTTTGTGGAGGCAATTACATTGGAGGCATTTAAGACTCTCTTGAATAAGCTCATGGATAATAGAATAATGGAGGGCTATGTAGATGGTCAGATTGGTCTTAGAGTTGGTTGAAGGGTCGGTACAACATTGTGGACCGAAGACTCTATAATGTTTTATGTTCTATTTTCTATGTAAATGGAACAGTCAGACAGAATTAAAGGAACACCCTGAATCTCCATTTAAGGTTCTGTACCTTTACTTTCTCCAGAGTCCCCTATTGTTAGAGGGTCTGGAGATGTTACATGTTGCATACCTCTCACACCACTGGTTATAAAGCTAAGTATTAACCAGCAACAGGATTTTTGTAACAGTAATAAGTTACTCTGACTAACAATCCACTTAATCTCCTTCCCAGTATTCATGCAATTTATTTTTCTTTCAATCATTTATCTAATTATTGTTTGAAACCATGGCTAAGTTGGCTTCCACTAGCCTTTAGGTCATTGATTATCTACTCACTGAGTGAAGAATTCGCTCCTTATCAACTTTTGTGGGTTTTTGCTGGTCACTCAGAAGTCAACCTGCATGGGAGGTTGGTCAAGAAGGTACAGATGCTCAGCATTCAAGATGAGGTAGTAAATTGGATTAGACATTGGCTTTGTGAGAGAAGCCAGAGAGTGGTAGCAGATGATTCCACTCTGAGTGGAGGCCTGTAACTAGTGGAGTGCCACAGGGATCAATGTTAGGTCAGTTGTTGTTTGACTTCTATATTAACAATCTGATTGATGATGTTGTTAACTAGATCAGTAAGTTTGCAGGTGACACCAAGTTTGGGGGTTCAGTGGGCAGCAAGGAAGGCTACCATGGCTTGCAGTGGGATCTGGACCAGCTGGAATTTAATGCGGACACGTGTGAGGTGTGGCACTTCAGTAGGACCAAGCAGAGCAGATCTTCCACAACGAACTGTAGGGCACTGAGGAGTGTGGTAGAACAAAGTGATCTGTGAATACAGGTCCATAATTCATTGAAAGTGGATTCACTGGTAGATAGGGTCGTGAAGAAAGCTTTTAGCACATTAGCTTTCATGAACAGAAGTATTGAGTCAGGAGATGGGATGTTATGTTGAAGTTGTATAAAATACTGTAGAAGCCTAATTTGGAGTATTGTGTGAAGTTTTGATCACCTACCTACAGGAGAGATGTAAATAAAATTGAACAAGTACAGAGAAAATTTACAAGGATGTTGCCGGGTCTGGAAGACCTGAGTTATAAGAAAAGGTTGAATAGGTTAGGACTTTAATCCTTGGAACATAGAAGATTGAGAGGAGACTTGATAGAGGTACACAAAATAATGAGGAGTATAGTTAGGGTAAATGCAAGCAAGAATGAGGTTGGATGGGACTACAACCAGAGGCCATGGGTTAAAGGTGAATGGTGAAAAGTTTAAGAGGAATATGAGGGGAATCTTCTTCACTCAGAGGGTCACGTGAATGTGGAACGAGCTGTCAGCACAAGTGGGGCATGCAAGCTCCATTTCAACATTTAAGAGACATTTTGATAGGTACGATGATGGGACAGGTAAGGAGAGCAGGTCAATGGGAGTAGGCAGTTTAAATGGTTTCAGCATAGATGAGATGCAACACAGGGCCTGTTTCTGCGCTGTACTTTTCTATGTCTCTATGACTCCCAATATTGGCTGGCACCAGAGAGTAAGTGACAAATACTGTTTGTGATGTGATCTTAATGGTACTTGTGGTTTTAGGGAGATTTGAGGTTATTCTTGGGAACTTTCAAGTAGCATAAGGTCAAGCCCCACATAATGGACTGATCAACAAACTGAAGCTCAAAGTTAAAGTTAAAGTAAATTTGTTATCGAAGTACATATATATCACCATGCACTACCTTGGAGACATATACTGTACTTGCAGGCATCTACAGGAAATAAAGAAATTGAATAAGATGTATGAACAAAAACTATATATAAACAAAGAGTGACAAACAACCAATATGCAAAAATAGACAAAGTGTACGAACAAAAAAGAATTCTAAGAACATGAGTTGTAATGGAGTCTTGAAAGTGAGTCTGTAGATTGTGAAATCATTTCAGAGTTGTGGCGAGCGAAGTTATCCACACCAGTTCAGGAAACTGACAGATGTAGGGTAATAACCGTTCCTGAACCTGATAATGTGGGACTGTACATCCTGGCCAATAGGAGCAGCATGTGATGAGTATCAGGGTTTATGCTGGCATAGATAATGGTGTTGGGGGCAGGAAACTAAGAGAAATTAATCTGCTGCCACTTTAAATCTCTGTTTTCTAGATCTGTTTTGTTCCGCCACTGAGAACAGCTTCACTTTATTCATTCTATCCAGGTCATCGGTCATCTAGAAAACTTCTGTCAAAACTCCTTTCAACCTTCTGTAGTCTAAGGAATACAAGTCCAACTTCTCGAGTCTATTAATATGACTGATGTCCCTCATCCCTGGGATCATTCCTCCAAACATTTCCTGCACCTCCACTCTGGACTTCAGATGCTAAGTCAAGAGACAGACACTTTGCTTTAGATGCCGCTATGCCTCTGTTTTATAGAGGTTTGTTTTGTGGGATCACAGCATAGCTCATAAAGCCAGTGTATACTGTCCATTCCACACCCTTCTTCAACTGAGTGGCATGCTAGTCTACCTCAAAGTTAACCACCTGGAGTGGCTCTGGAATTATTTATATTGCACCCCATGTGAGGATGGCAAATTTCCTTCTCTAAAGGGAACTAGGTGAATCTATTGAACAATTTGGTGGTGATTCTTATTTATAGCAATATTCCTTTCCCCTGAATTACTGATCATTAATCTGAATCAAATTTTCACAGCGGCAGTGGGGAGATTTAAACTCAGGTCTCTTGGTTGCTGGTACAGACCTCTTGTTCTGTAAATTACTTACTATAGCCCAGCTTTATGCTTTATTCCTCTAAATATGAAGCCCAGGATTCCTAATGCTTTCTCAAACAGTCCTGCAAAGAACTGTGCATATACACTTGGTTCCTCCACTCCTGCACTCACTTTCAAAATATGCCCTTGACATTTCATCTCCTCATTCTGCCTTAATAAAATTAATAACTTTTCACTTCTTGGCTCTAATTTCATCACACGTTTGCTCAGTTCACCAGTCTGTGTTCAATTATGAAGTCTTTATTAACTTTCAACTAGCCAGACTCTCCAGAACTAGCTGCGTTCATTCCAATACAGATACAGTAATGGCATTGCCCAACCATGTGGAAAATGTGTCCAGTGGTTTCATACAGCCCGACAGAACAGAAGCAAGCTCTTCAACGCACTGTGTGCATGTCGACACCATACCTTTCTACGCTAATTGCATTTTGCAGCATTTGGGCTGGAGCCCATAGACTAGATACTGCCTCAACAAAGCAGCCAACATGATCAAAAGCCCCAGTCATCCTGGACATTCTCTCTTCTCCTCACTCCCACCAGCTAGAAAATGCAAAAGCCTGAAAGTATATACCACCAGGTTCGAGGACGGCTTTCTATCGTGATGTTATAAGACTATTGAATGATGCCCGTATGATAAGATGGACTCTTAACCTTACAATCTTCCTCATTATTGTCAGGCCTGTCTAGTCTCTATCCAGGTAACAGGAATAACCACCACTCAATTCCAACTCGTCACCTGCAGCCTATTTAAATCCGGCTCTCATCCACAGTCCTTTATTCACCCAGTGTACCAGCCAACCTCAACCGGTTACTCTCAGTCCTCAGTAACCTTCCTGCCTGGCCGTGCTAAGTATCTGTTCTCTCTTGTTTTGTGGCCCCTCGTGGCTTGTTGTTTTACAATTTATTAGTAAGATATCATAATTCGTCTCCACTGCTGTGCTTTCAGGTTGAGCTTCCTCTACCTTTCCTGACAATTATGGTCTTGCAACTTATTGCCTACCAGCACTGTACACTTTCTGCAACATTTTATTCTGTTGTTGATTTTCCCTTGAGCTACCTCAATGCACTGATGTGATGGAATGATCTTTATGGGGTGGCATGTAAAACAAAGTTTTTTCATTGTAATTCCGTATGTGTGACAATAATAAACCAATTTACTATCTGGCCTTCACTCCCACGGTGATTCAAATACTTATTACATACACACCATGAGAGCCTTCGCCTCAACTGACTCCTCACGAGGTGTGTTTCTGATTTGAATGAGAAACATCTTCTGGAGATCTCCTCTAAATACCCCACTTTTCACTTCTGGATTTAGATAGCTCTGCTATGGGAAATATTTTCCTGCTGTCTTTGTCCTTCGTAATTTAGTGTAACGCTGTCAGGACTCCCTTAGCCTCCTTCACTGAGAAAAAAACTGAATCCAGCCTAAATGATCTTTCCTGATAACTGGAAGCTCCATCCAAGGCAAAATCCTGATAGATCTCTTCTACACCATCTCCAGTGCAATCATGTGCTTCCTGGGGGAGAGGAAAACAAACTGCTGGAGGAATTCAGTGGGTTGAACGTCATCTGTGGAAGCAAAGAGATGTTCAATGTTTTGAGCGGACACCCTGTTATCAGGACTGAATGGGAGGGGACAGTAGGCTATAGGTGGAAGTAGCTGAGATGGAGGATGAGGGGCAGATGAAGCCGGGGGGGAGGGGGTGATGGGAGGATCTGGCAACCATCCTTCCAATGGTTTAGTGACCAGATCTGTGCACAATAATCCAGTGTGGCCAAAGAAACACACACAAAATGCTAGAAGAACTCATCAGGTCAGGCAGCATCTATGGAGAGGAATAAATGTTGATGTTTTGGGCCGAGAATTTGTCAAAGCTTGTGGCCAAAGTAAAGTTTTATGCAATGGTAATATAATCTCCCTTCTCTTGAAGTCAAGTTTATTGCCATTTATGCATAAATACAACTATGCATAATCTTGGAGTAGGTATTGAGAATGGTAATGTGGAATTGAATATCAGTCACTTGGACAATGTAGAACATAGAACATTACACCATAGTGCAAGTCTCTCATCCCATGAAGTTGTACCAACTTTTCAATTCTGACATCTAACATCTATCTAACCCTTACCTCCTTTTTAGCCCTCCATTTTTCCATCATCCATGTGCCTATCGAAGAATTTCTTAAAAACTCTTAATGCATCTGCCTTTACCACTATCCCTGGCAGGATGTTCCAGTACTCACCATTCTCTCTGTGCCAAAAAAGGCTACCTCTGACATCCCTCTATACTTCAGTCCAATCAGTATATAATTATGCATCCTTATATTAGCCATTTCTGCTCCAGGGAAAAAGTCTCTGGCTATCCAATCAATCTATGCCTGTTAACATCTTGTGCATCTCTGTCAAGGTGACTTAAGTGTTGGTTAACCACCATGTTTGCTGAAAGTAGATTGTTTTATAGCATAGGGGTACATGATACTGCCTCTTCCAAGCTGAGGTGAGAGTCTTTAAGGAAGACCTGGAGGAAAGAGGAAAGACTCAATCAAGAGGATGGATCCTGGGAATTTATGACTAATCACAATACAGACTAATCTTCCCAGCTCTCCTTCCAGATAGAACCAAAAGATAAATATCAAGAGGGGCTTTAAGCACAGGTTTCGTTAACGAAGTAGAAAATCCTCCTGCTGAGAAGTGGACAACAGTGATACATTCAAAGTAAATACACCTTATCGAGACAGACAAAACTGGACGATCTTCCTTTAATTTGATGATCTTTCCCTCTTCCTTTGATAATGGCAGTAACGATCTACAGTATTCTGGGGTTTCAGGGAAGAGGACTACTGGGATTTTCCATTTTCTGTGCCAATATTATCACTACGCTTCTTGAACGGAAAGCCCAGCCAAGTTTCTGCTAAAAAGGTGTCAAGGGAAATGTGCAGACTGCTGGTTGTGTCAATGCCAATTGCCACCAGACGGAATACTGTAGCATGGTTATTAAAGGTACAATCAGCAAAGTTTAAACCACCCGCATATGATGGATGAATATTGAAGAAAGTTCCAAATCCACTGCTCATTGTGTCAATAGGGAGATTTGCTTCAAAAAGTGTGATGTACTGGTCCAAGAAGATTTCAGAGAAAATTAGTGTTGTACTGTGTTTCACATCACAGAGGGAGTGAAAAAATGTCAAGATTCAAACAGCACTCCCATCCAAGCAGCTGTCACACAGAATATGTTATCAGTGATCCAGAGTATGTTCAGAACTACAAATGTTGTCATACAGCTGAAGAGCCAGAAAAGGCCTGGGGTGGTGTCAGAGGGCAGAGGTGTTGTTGGAAACTACATGCAGAGTTTTCTCATGAACTGAGGCATTTGGTGTATTGACTGAAAGCTGAAGGATTGGCAGAGATCTGGAAGGTTGTTGGGAAAATGGTGTTGCTTTATTGCTCATATATAGTAATAGAATAGAACTTTATTGTCAATGCTCTAGACAATGAGATTGTGGTGCGACTCCATTCCATGCAAAACCGATATTTACAATGCATGTGGTATGGCTTCATTAAAAAGAAATCCCATATTTACATGCAACAAGTGACGTTGATAGTCCATAAGACTCAAAGGCCATTGGCAAGCCAAGGTGTAGCATTATTCAGCTGCACAACAGCCATACAGAAAGAAGCTGTTTTCAGCCTTGGCTAAGCTGTTTCTGTATCTCCTACCAGATAGCAAGAGATTGAGATGGTGTCCGGGATGGGATGGGTCTTTAATGACACCTTCTTGAAGCCTCTCTTCATAGTACAACCCTTTAATCCAAGGAAGTAATTTATCTCCACTGACTCTAATATTAGTACATCTTCTTTCCATAGGGAGACTGAAATGTATGCTGTACTCCTGATGTGGTTACAGTAACGTTGCATCAAAACTTCCCTATTTGTATACTCAAAATCTCTTGTAATAATGGCTTTTGCCATATTTTTTGTTCTATGTGCTGTCATGTGTGAAGCCAAGCAGAGCTGTAGAACAGATGCTGTTAATGAGAGAGATAACGAGAGACAACGGAGAGCCATCCAAAATGCTAATAAGACAGAAGAGAGAGATAACGAGAGAGAGACACATAATTCAGTATGTTGGCGTCTGCCATAGACAGTTTGCTTTGAACCTGAACTGTTCATTAACAATCCTGCTGAGACAACAGGAAGTGTGAAGTTTGATAGACAGGTGATACCCCATCAGGGGGCTAAAAATAGCAGGTTTGCTAAGGCACGACACACAAGCCACGAGACCCTGGAAAGAGCATTGTGCCCCAAAAGTTGGTGGGAGTTTGGAGGACCGATTCGCGGGAATCGGCCAGAGGCTCACAGGGTGTAATGGTACGACCGGTGGGGACCTGTTGTGTGTCCGCCCTTGCCTGGGTGCTGGGTTCACCACGGAAGAACGGTTGCATCCGGAACAGAGGAGTCACCGTCAGTGACCACAGCTGGATCAGAAGGCATCGAAAGGTTTGCCTGAAACCAACTGCATCTCTCACTCTCCCCCTCTCTCTCTCTCCAACGGTACAACAACAGCGATTACTTCGAACCGCACTAGACTGAACTGAACTCTGCTTCACCTTAAGACTGATCATTATACCCCTAGACTACGATAGAGCTTGGTTGATTCCTATTACCCTATTTCTGTGTATATGTGTGTATTATCATTGCTAACCTGTTACATTTATATCCTTGTGGTTAGTGTACCATATTACTTATTTTTTTAATAAAACTTCATTAGTTTCAAGTAATCACAGACTCCAACGAGTGTTCCATTTCTGCTGGTTTGACTGCCCAGTTACGGGGTACGTAACAGTGCTAACACTTTGTGCGTCATGTACTAGGACCCCCAGATCCCTATGTACCACAGAATATTTCAATCTCAATCTATTTGAGTAATAAGTTGCTTTTTACTTTTGCCATCCAAGGTGGATTATCTTGCATTTTTTCCACCTTATACACCATTTTTGTCAGTAACTTGAAATTCCTGCATCAGAGGATCTGTCCTGGGACCAACGCGTAAGAGCCTTCACAAAGATGGCAAGACAACAGCTCTTCTTTCTTAGAAGTTTGCATAGATTAAACATGTTATTGAAAATTTTGACAAAATTTTACAGATGTACAGTGCAAAGTACACTAACTGGTTGCATCACAGTCTGCTATGGAAACACCAGTGCCCAGGAAAGGAAAATCTTACAGAAAGTGGCAGATATACCCCAGTCCATCACAGGCAAAACCCTCCCCACCTTTGAGCACATTTGCAAGAAGTGCTGGAGGCAAAAAGCAGCATCTAACATCAAAAACCCCCAACATCCAGGCCAGGTTCTCTGCTTGCTACTACCATTGGGTATGAGGTACAGGAACCTTAGGTTCCACACTACCAGGTTCAGGAACATTTCTTATTCTGCAACCAACAGCCTCCTGAACCAGCCTGGATAACTTCACTGACTTCAACTCTGAAATGATTCCACAACCTAAAGATTCATTTTCAAGGACTCTACAACTCATGTTCTCAGTATTTTTTTTTGTCTTCTTTTGCACATTGGTTGTTTGTTAGTTTTTGTTTATGTATAGTTTTTCATACATTCTATTGTTTTTTTTAATTTTTCCTGGTAACACCTGTTAGAAAATGAATGTCAAGGTAGTAAATGGTGACATATATGTACTTTGATAATAAATTGACCTACTTTGACTTTGACTTGATTTGATAACTTCTTGCATTTTCACTTAACCTATCCACGTCCCTTTGCTGGCTCTTTGGATAAGCCAGACACAGATTGGGTGACTACTTTTGCTAAAGTGTTTTATGGTTTTCTGTCCAT
This sequence comes from Mobula hypostoma, assembly GCF_963921235.1. Taxonomy (NCBI): domain Eukaryota; kingdom Metazoa; phylum Chordata; class Chondrichthyes; order Myliobatiformes; family Myliobatidae; genus Mobula; species Mobula hypostoma. The sequence goes on along the minus strand of NC_086116.1, from coordinate 8,667,852 downwards.
TTAGTGGAAGTGACCATTCCCTCCCTGACATCACTCACACTGTTGCAATGAAGTTTAATGAGAGCTTAAGAAAGAGTACCTCTCCTTCCATTTGGACACATTGTAGTCCTGAGGTCTTCACACTGATTTCAGATAGTCAGCCTTTCCAGTTTGTATCAGAATTGGCTTTTTAAAGATTAGCTTTATGTGTCACAATTACATTGAAACATTTTGTGAAATGCATCTTTTGCATCATCTTTGCAATGTTCTTGGGGTACCCAACAAATGTTGTCATGCTTCCTGTGCCAAGATAGCATGTCCACGACTCAACCCTAACCGGACATCATTGGAATGTGGGAGGAAACAGGAGCACTTGGAGGGAACCCATACGGTCATGAGGAGAACTTACAAACTCCTTACAGACAGGGACAGGAAATAAACCTCAATCAGTGGTTCTGTAAATCAATTGCGCTAACCACTGCGCTACTGTGCTGCTTGATCAGATGAAAAGACATCTTTCCAAAGCTGTTGATGCTGCCTGGTCTGCTGAGCATTTGAGGTATTTTCGTTTATTCCAGAATTTCTTTGAAAGCCAAAACCACATTGATTGCTATTTTACACTTTCAGTGTTTCTGTTTACTCTCTCTCCTCTGTCTCATTCATCTCCTTCTGTTTACACCTCCATAAGACAGTTTAGCTGTGATTAACAAACATCCAACACCCTATGTCAGTCAGCATTCAAGTCTCTAATGGACTCTTCCCTCTTGATTTCCTTTATCCCCTCTCTCCACTTCTCCACTGAAGTCAAGTTTCTAATCTTACCTTTTTTCTGATGAATGGACCTAATCTAAAACCATATCTTGGTTTTACTCTCCACGGATGTTGCCTGATCTGTTGAGTACCTCCAACAAAAGAAGGTCTAACCACTCATCTGTGTGAGTTACCATCACAAAGTCCACTGCATAAACATCCCTGGAGTTGCTACTTATCTGGACCTCAGAAAGGGGTTAGAGTTGGGTACCCTTGGTCAGATAACTCATCACCTGACACCCAAGAATCTGCCCACCATCTCCAAGGCACTTCAGAGTGGCATAGAGTATTCTCTACTTACCTGGAAGAATGTAGCTCAAATAAAGTCAAAGTCAAGTTTATTTTCATGTGAACAAATACATCTATGCAGAAATGCAACGTAAACCTTGTTTGCAGCAGTATCACAGGCACATAAGCAGCATTCACTAGAAAGACATAAACGTAACCTGCACACAACTTTTGCAAGGGAAACACGATTAGAATAAAAATAAGTCTCTTAGAACAAGGTGAAGGAAATGGCCATAGTTTTGACTAGAGTTGTACCAAATGGTTTAAGAACTAAATGGTTGAAGGGAAGTAGCTGTTCTTGAGTCTGCTGGTGGCCAAAAGTCCCACAGCACCAAGTTAAAGAACAGCTACTTCCCTACCACTATTCATTTCTTGAACCCTAATCACTACCTTAGTATATTGTGTTCTTCATTGTATAGTTGTAAAAAAGTATGTTTTTCTTGTGAATGTTATGCTTTTAATGCCATGTGGCTGTGATGCTCCTGCAAGTAAGTTTATCATTACACCTGTTCATACAGGTAACACACATAAAAGTTGCTGGTGAACGCAACAGGTCAGGCAGCATCTCTAGGAAGAGGTACAGTCGACGTTTCGGGCCAAGACCCTTCGTCAGGACTAACTGAAAGAAGAGCTAGTAAGAGATTTGAAAGTGGGAGGGGGAGGGGGAGATCCAAAATGATAGGAGAAGACAGGAGGGGGAGGGATGGAGCCAAGAGCTGGACAGGTGATTGGCAAAAGGGATATGAGAGGATCATGGGACAGGAGGCCTAGGGAGAAAGAAAGGGGGAGGGGTGAAGCCCAGAGGATGGGCAAGGAGTATAGTGAGAGGGACAGAAGGAGAAAAAGGAGAGAGAGAAAAAGAATATATAAAATAAATAAATAATAGATGGGGTTCAAGGGGGAGGTGGGGCATTAGCAGAAGTTTGAGAAGTCAATGTTAATGCCATCAGGTTGGAGGCTACCCAGATGGAATATAAGGTGTTGTTCCTCCAAACTGAGTGTGGCTTCATCTTTACAGCAGAGGAGGCCATGGATAGACATATCAGAATGGGAATGGGACGTGGAATTAAAATATGTGGCCACTGGGAGATCCTGCTTGCTCTGGCAGACAGAGTATAGGTGTTCAGCAAAACGATCTCCCAGTCTGCGTCGGGTCTCGCCAGTATATAGAAGGCCGCATTGGGAGCACCGGACGCAGTATATCACCCCAGCCGACTCACAGGTGAAATGTCGCCTCACCTGGAAGGACTGTCTGGGGCCCTGAGTGGTAGTGAGGGAGGAAGTGTAAGGGCATGTGTAGCACTTGTTCCGCTAACAAGGATAAGTGTCAGGAGGGAGATCAGTGGGGAGGGATGGGGGGTACGAATGGACAAGGGAGTCATGTGGGGAGCGATCCCTGTGGAAAGCAGAGGGGGGAGAGGGAAAGATGTGCTTAGTGGTGGGTTCCCATTGGAGGTGGCGGAAGTTACAGAGAATTATATGTTGGACCTGGAGGCTGGTGGGGTGGTAGGTGAGGACAAGGGGAACCCTATTCCTAGTGGAGTAGCAGGAGGATGGAGTGAGAGCAGATGTGCGTGAAAATGGGGGAGATGCATTTGAGAGCAGAGTTGATGGTGGAGGAAGGGAAGCCCCTTTCTTTAAAAAAGGAAGACATCGCCTTCATCCTGGAATGGAAAGCCTCATCCTGACAGCAGATGCAGCGGAGACGAAGGAATTGAGAGAAGGGGATGGCATTTTTGCAAGAGACAGGGTGAGAAGAGGAATAGTCCAGATAGCTGTGAGAATCAGTAGGCTTATAGTAGACATCAGTAGATAAGCTGTCTCCAGAGATAGAGACAAAAAGATCTAGAAAGGGGAGGGAGGAGTCAGAAATTTCATGGGACAGGAGGCCTAGGGAGAAAGAAAGGGAGAGGGGGGAAGCCCAGAGGATGGGCTGAGTCCAGCTCTTGGCTCCTCTCATATCCCTTTTGCCAATCACCTGTCCAGCTCTTGGCTCCATCCCTCCCCCTCCTGTCTTCTCCTATCATTTCGGATCTCCCCCTCCCCCTCACACTTTCAAATCTCTGGCTAGCTCTTCTTTCAGTTAGTCCTGACCAAGGGTCTCCGCCCAAAACGTCGACTGTACCTCTTCCTAGAGATGCTGCCTGGCCTGTTGCGTTCACCAGCAACTTTGATGTGTGTTGCTTGAAATTTCAGCATCTGCAGATTTCCTCGTGTTTGTGTTCATACAGGTACTTGTGCATGTAACAATAAACAGGACTTTGATATAATTCATAGGTTAACTACAATGAGGTAGCCTTCCTCCTGGAGCATTGACTTGCTATAACCAACACCCATTTTGCTAGAGAGGCAACCAAACATGTCTCAGCCCAAGCCTGTACCTAATAGAATCAGAGATTGCTAGAATATCCACCATACTGTTACCCTACAACCATCAGGCTCCTGAACTGGTGTGGATAACTTCACTCACCACAACTCTGAACTGATTCCACAACCTACAGACTCACTTTTAATGACTCTACAAATTATGTTCTCAGTATTATTTATTTTTATTTGCACAATTTGTCTTCTTTTGTACATTGATTTCTGTCAGTCCTTATGTAAAGTTGTTCATAAATTCAGTTGTATTTCTTTACTTTTCTGTAAATGCCTGCAAGAAAATGAATCTCAGGGTAGTATAGAGTACTTTGATAATAAATTTATTTTGAGTTTGGCTGACCAGCACCTAATCCACTCTGTTATCTCAGTCAAACAGACCTATAACAATGGTCATTCTCCACAAAGAGAAACAAGAAGATCAACATTGAAGGTTTGTGGAATCAGCAAGAATGACTCATCTCAGACAGCTCATCCTGAGCACCAACAGGAACATTTCTGAGACCATGTTGACCTCATCAATCACCTCGGGACCAGAAGAACCAGAAAGTAGCATACATATCAAATTTATATTTAACAATAATATATACACCATGTTATGATGATCCAAGTAGGATTTAGGATGAAGAAGACATCATGTACAGTCATGGAAGTTTTGCTGAAAAACCACTATACAGTTTCAATACGCCTGAAGATCTAACGCATGCCCAACATATTAACACAATTACAAAGCAGGCAAGCCAGCGGCTTTATTTCATTAGGAATTTGAGGAGATTTGGTACGTCACCAAAGTCTGTTTCAAACTTCTGCAGATGTACCATGGTGGCATCATTGTCTGGTATGGAGCTGCCACTACACAGGGTTGGAAAAAGTTACAGAAGGTTGTAAAGTCAGTTGGCACTCTCATGGGGACAATTTTCCCCACTATCAAGGGAATCTTCAAAAAGCGATGAATCAACAAGGCAGCATTAATCATTAAGGACCCTCACCACCCAGGAACGCCCTCTTCTCATTGCTACCATCAGGGAGGAGGTACTGGAACCATACACTCAAAGCTTTAGTATCAGCTTTTTCTGCAGGAAATGTGGAGGAGGCTTGACCCAAAAGCAGAGCAGTGGAGATGATTTAGCAGTGAACGATATTTTACTAATAAACTGCAAAATTACAAGTTACGAGGGGCCACAAAACAGGAGAGAACAGATACTTAACACAACGAGGTAACAAGGTAACTGAAGGCTAGGAGCCACTGGTTGACACTGGTTGATTCGATGGATGAAAAAAGAAGTGTGGATGAGATCTGGGTTTAAATAGGCTGCAAACCCCATCTATGATGCCGTGAGTCCATCATCCAGAGAACCGTGTGCTCTGGATCATTTTCAACCATCCTTGGTTCCAGAAGTGCAGGCTCAGATGGGTTGACTGATCCATGGACAATGGATTTGAGGCAGGCTACGTGGAAGATAGACATGATCACCATGGCCACATCAGAAGGTGGAAAACCCGTGAGAAAATCCATGGTCATTGGAGACTATGGGTGTTGGGATACCAGTAGGGACTGCAAGAGCCCAGAGGGCTGCTGGTTGGAGGAACTGGACAATGCACATTGATGGTAGACAGTGACAAACAGACGTACATCGGCAGTCATGGCAGGCCACAGAACAGACAATACAGAAAATCTAGAGTCCATTGTGCGCCTTGATGGCTGGAGATGGGTGAAGAGTGGGCCCACTGGAGTGCCTCAGATTGCATAGCTGCCAGTACATACATATGGTTGTCAGTTGTGTCGGCCAGAGTATGCTCAAGCTGTAGGGCCTGGCAGATCTGGTTCTCAAGATCCCAGATGATTGGGGTGAGGATGTGCGAGGATGGAATGATGGGCTGAGTGTTGATCTCCCTTTCAGCTGAGTCCAACTGTTGTGGCAGGGTGTCCACCTTAATGTTCTTGGAGCTAGGTTGGTAGGAGATGGTGAAGTTGAATTGCTTGAAGAAGAGCGCTCAGTAAGCCTGATGTGGGTTGAGTTGGCAGGTCTGTTGTATGGATATGGGGTTCTGGTTGGCAGCCCAGGTCAGGAAAGGCTCAGTGTTTCCCATCAGCTAATGTCTCCATTCCTGCAAAACCCATTTATTGTCTCTGTCTCCTACTCCATAACGGCAATGTGTAGAGTCCAACTTGTGTGAGCAGAAGGCACAAGGGTGTATCCTCCCATTCTGGTCCTCAGTGGGAGATGATGCTTCCAGCACCCATGTCAGATGTGTCCACCTCAACCACAGAAGGTCTGGAGGGGCTTGGCTGGCAGAGAGTGGGTGTGGTGGTGAAGCGTCTCCTGACCTCCTTGAAAGTGTGGTCCACGGCAGCAGATCAAGTTATCCATGAGTTAGGTGATTTGATGAGGGAGGTAAGAGGAGTGGTGATTTGGCTGTAGTTCCTGAAGAAGCCCAAGAAGCGCTTAAGCTGTGTGAGGGAGCATGGAAGAGGCCATTCAAAGACAGTGTGCACTTTTTCTACGTTGCTGCCTTGGGGTGGAAGGACATAACCCAAGAAGAAAATAACTAGGGTATGGAACTGGCATTTTTCTAAAATGCAATGCAGCTGGTTTTCAAGGAGATGGTGAATGAGTGAACAGACATGACAGAAGTAGTCTTGGGGGTCCTTGGAGAAGTTGAGGATGTCAGTGAGGTAAACATAACTGTGTATCTTGTCTCAGAGGATTGCTTTGATGAAAGTTGTACTGTTAGGAAGTCCAAAAGGCATCACCAAGTATTCATAATGGCCAGTAAGTGTTATGAACACCATCTTATATTCATAAGCTTGGCAATACAGATCAGCTTGTAAATGCTCCATAGATCCAGTCTGGTGAAGATTTGTGCCCTACGGAGTGTTTTGAATACTCTATCCATCAAAGGAGTCCACAGTGGTCAATGACGGGGTGAAGATCCCCTTCTTTCTTTTTGACAAAGGAGAATCCTTGACTGGCTGGGGACTGGGATGGACACACGAATCCATGCTGTAGTGCTTTGGTGATTTAGTCATTCAATGGCTTGGCTCTCGGGAGGAGAAAGGGAAATCAGACAACCTCAGGGAGGAGTGGTTCCTGGGAAGAAGTTGATTGCACAGTCATGTGGTCTTTGAGGCAGCAGGTTTCTGGCTTCTCCTTTACGAAAGACGATGGCTAAGTCGTGGTATTCTTGTGGGAGTTTGGTGACGTTAAGGGTTTCCTCCGACTCCATGAATTTATGGGCTGAGATCAATTGAGGTTGTAGGTAGGTGGTCCGACACATGGATCCGCAACTCAGCAGTGAACTGGATGACCAGGTGAAGTGAGGGTTGTGCGTGGAGAGCCAAGATGAGAGGAGTGTTGGGTGAGTTGATGAGGAGGAATTGAATAAACTCGCAGTGTTCTCCGATGCTGATGTGCAGGCTCTGACCATCCCGGACTCCACAGGACATCCATCAGTGGCCGTGCTTTAGAAGGGGTGAGGCATAGGCTCAGTGGGGAGTCCAAGATGCACACACAGAGTCTGGCCCAGGAAGTTGCCTGCTGCGCTAGAATCCAACAGAGCCTCCTGTGTGTGCGTAGTGCCATGGTGGTGTGAAAGCTGACAGAGAGAGTGAGTCAGGCTATGGTGCTGTAATGAGAGGCCAGGGGGAGTTTACCAAATAGAAGGCCTCTTGTCTCTACATGGTGGTGCTATTTCGTAAATGCAGTGGGTGCTTGACACGTTGATGATCTACAGCTCCGCAGTAAGCACACAAGTTGTTTCTGATGCTCACACTCTTGGGCAGTTAAGGGAACTTTCTCTACCTACGTGGGTTGTGGAGGCATTGGTGACGAAGATCCAGCAGCCAGAAATGGTTCTGGGAACAGAACTGGGTTTCTGGCTAATGATCTAGAGCGTCGTTCCATAAGACGCTTGTCAATTCCGAGGGCCAGAATGATGAGGCCTCTGAGATCAGTGGGCATTTCCCAGGTAGACTGCTCATCATTCAAGAGCTCCAGGAGGCTGCGATTGTCCCATGGAATAAAGAGCTGGCTGGAGCTCGAGGTGTAAGATGCACTGGGAAAGGAAGATGCAGTATCGGGTTGGGGATGTATTGAAGCGCTCAGGCACCAGAATCTAGGGTCCGAGGGAGGTGACCAGCACAGAGTTGCTGTATCGGGGTGGAGAGTTGGTTGAGAGTTGCAAGCAGATAGTCAATTGTTTTCTGCTGCTTCGGAATCATGTGCTCCTGTTGGTGGATGACTTCCTTGAGGTGAGTATACTCAGCTGGGTCAATCACTGGTTCACCCATCCTGTCAAGAACTGTAGAGGAAGCTTGGCCTAAAAGCAGAGCAGTAGAGCCATTTTAGCAGAAGATGATAGTTTACTAATAAACTGCAAAATAACAAGGCATGAGGGGGTCACATAATGAGAGAGAGCAAATATTTAACATAGCACGGCAGCAAGGTAACTGAAGGCTGGAAGCAGCTGAATAACTCTGGCCAATTTGATGGCTGAACAAAGGACTGTGGATGAGAGCTGGGTTTAAATAGGCTGCAGGTGATGAGTTGGATTTGTGTGGTAGGTTAGTTGGGTGGAGACTGGAAGGTGCCTGCCTGTGCAGGTCTGACATCTTTCCTTCCACCATCAGATTTCTAAATTGTCCATGAACCCATGAACAGTACCTCACTCTTTTTGTACCAGCTATTCTTCTATAGATTTCTTATTAAAGTAATTTTTTATGTATTACACCGCACTGCCGCACAAAACAAGAAATTTCATGACATATAAGCGATAATTAATCTGATTCTGATTCACATCCTAAAGGAGTGCTGCCTGAAAGGTTTGGACAAAGGGTCTCTCACTCAAACATGATTCTCACTTCTCTTTATATCTATTTCTTATTGTAAGTTATGGTCTATTTTATGTATTGCACTGTAGTGCTGCCAGAAAAACAAATTTCATGATATATGTCAGTGATAATAAACATAATTCTCATTCTGGTTTCCATGGCAACCCTGACTTCACTGTTGGCCTATCTGACACTCCCGTGCCCTTCTTTGCAATAAAAAATAGGGGGAGAATAAAGACAAGGATAATGTGGATTCGTGTAATTGGGCGATGATGAGCAGTGTAGACTTGGTGGGCCAAAAGGCCTGATTCCATACTGTACCTTTCTGTGGCCTCTAAGCTAGTCAGGACATGTACCACATCGTTGCTCACCTTTACCAACACTGGAGGATTACATTGCTCAGGAAGATCCTGCTTTATTACCACATTACCTCTTGGGTTAATGACCACACTCAGCCAACTGTGAATAGGCGGTATAAGCTTCTGTAGAGTTATAGAGTACAGAATAGGTCCTTCTGCTCAACTTTACAATGTTGACTAAGTTGACTACCTGAGCTAGTCCCACTTGTCTAAATTTGACCCATATCCCTCTTTCCTATCCATATATCTATTTAGATATCTTCTTAAACATCACAATTGTACCTGCCATTATAGCTCCTGTTGAAGCCTCATTCCAGATACCCAATGGTTTCTGTGAGGGAAGTTGCCCCTCAGGTCTCTTTTAAGTCTTTCCTCTCTCACCTTTATCCCACCCTACCCCTACCCTGCGAAAAATATTGTGACCATTGACCTTAACTATGTCCTCATAATTTTATAAATCTCTATAAAAGTCTCCCTTATAAAGCCTCATATGCTCATGGGAAAGAAGACCCATCCAGTCTCTCCTTACAACTCCAGCTCTCCAGTTCTAGTAACATCTTCATGATACTTTAGTAATCAATTTACTTTGAATCTTTTCTGCACTCTTTCCTTCGCATTGACATTCTTTCTACAGCTGGGTGACCAGAAATATTCAAGTATGGTCTCATGATTGTCCCAACTCTTGTATTCAGTGTTTTGTCTAATGAAGGCAAGCCGATCAAATGGTTTCTTTCCCATGATGTCTACCTGTGTCTCAGGTAACTGGCTACTGAACCTCTTAGTCTACCTGTTCTATAATACTCTCCAGGGTCCTGCTGTTTAAACATTGTAATTGCCTCTACAGCTTCTTTTGATGGTTTATTCCACATACCCAACAGCTTTTGTGTGAAAAGTTTGCCCATCAGGTCCCTTATAAATCTTTCCTCTCTCACATTGTAGAAAGAAGAAACATTATTCTCTCCATGCCCTACCCTACCCTGGCTGTTGCTCCATGCTTGAAGGCTAGTTACATGGATGTGTGACAGAGGACATCCTGGGATTAGATGTCCATGCAAGCAGAAGGCACAAAGGCCAGTGAGTCAGTGGGCTTAGGGTTCAGAATCCCATCATTGGCTAGTCTGGAGGACAATACCAAAGGCTAGAGCCCAAAGCTCAGTTGGAAGTCTGAAGGGTGAAGCCCGATGGCCAAAGACTGGAAACTAAAGGCCTGGATTTGGACTGTCCATGTGTGTGGGAGAGAGGAAAGGAGTTTGTTTTGCAATTGTGTTGCTTGTTAGCTGCATTGTTCTGCTGAGCATTGTGGGCATGCTATGTTGGTGCGGATTGTGTGGCACACTTGCAGGTTGCCTCCAGCGCATTCCTGGGTGCAATGGCTGTTCGCATTAACACATTTTATTATATGGTTTGATGTACATGTGATAATTAAATGAATCTGAATCTGAATTCGCTGTGTAAGTCCATCCTGGTTTAATTTACCAAAGTGTACGAGGTTTCTCTGTCTCAGAAACAACACAGAAGCAGATCCTGTTAACACTTGTCTGTTTTTTCAGAGTACAAGTACTCTTGCTTTTATTATGGCATGAATGATAACATAAACAAAAAAACATGAAAATATACAACTTATATTACACTATGTGTTATGAACAAAATATAAATCTATAATTCTATGTTATATTTACATATCTTTCTTTAAATTTCAAGTGAGATGGTAGATTCAGTTTACTTTGTTTTAAGCTCCACTCGATTTGATTGTCTTCCTGAACACAATCTGTGTCAAATACATTTTAGAGCCGTGATGGCCAATAAATACATTTTCTTAAAAAAAACAGTACAGCATCATAAGAATTGAGTAGTCTGAGATTTGGAATTGCAGAATGCAAAAATGTCAGTGAAATGAGAACTCTGCGCAAAAAAAGGAATAAAATCAGGAGCAAAAATAAAAGAAAAATCTCCGACACAGTTTCCGTTGTTGGCATATAAATCACAAATAGTTCACAGCCATGAAGTCATGGTGGAACCTTATTGGAGCTAAAACAAAGTACTCTTGTAGTCCAGAGTCACATAAATAAACAGGGAGCCAAAAAAAATGGTGAAAAAGGCCAGCCAATGTGAGGCTAAATGCCTCACAACAGTCAGAAATTTGTTCACACAGTCAAGGAAAAAAAAACAAAAAAACTGGTTTCACATTTTACATAAAGTGATATAAAACACTTGTTTTTTTCTGCATTTTTTCTTTTTCAGTTACAGAGTGCTTCAGCGAATCAGCTCTAAATGACCATGACAATTAAATAGAAATGAGATTATGAGAGAATGGTCTCATTTCTGTCCCAACAAACAGTCGAATTATTTTCACGCCTGCCGATTAAACATCATAACATGACATCACTAGGACTTAAAGAACATAAAAAGAAAAAACTGTTTATAGCTAAAATACCAGGCTTAAATATCTACAGCTACAGAATGCTGCATTGAGAATCAATTAGTCAGAATGGAGGAAATAAATTATACATAACTTACTAACTGGGGACTAGCTGACCATCATTGTACACTATTAAGAGGCAGTTAAAATTGAAAAATACAGTCAAAAAATACAAATTAAACACTGACATGCAGTATATGATCAGCTAATCCACCTATAACAACAAAGCCATTTTACTTTCACGTATCCGAAATTGTATTTTGCGGTGGGTAGGGTCGTAAGTTCAGACTCCCAAAGTCCATTGGAGGTACTGTAGCCATCTCACAAAACCAAGCAGAAGCCATCTTAGAGCCAACTCCGCCCTCGAATGAGGGAAACTCTGTTAGAGGCAGGCTTTGCCCTGGGTTTGTTTGTTTAGTCACGCTCCCCCTTAAGCGTATGTGGGTGTGGAATTCTTGTTTCCATTAAGTGCTACAAATTTGGATCTTTTAAAAAATAAGGTGAGAAGGTGGGAGAAAGTGACTGCCTCGGTGAGGCTGCTGGGAAACGGGGGGGAAATGGCAGGCTTCATGGCAAAGGGAGTGGGAACGAGTATTGAGTACAGGGAGTTTTTCAACCCCCACGCTACTTTGCTGTCACTACCTCTGACACCCTATAAAGTACCATAGTACCCTCTCTTTACGTATCTCTCTCGCTCTCACTCACATACATGCATACACACAAATCACACACAAGGCACACATACACACACACACACACACACACACACACACACACACACACACCTACGCACACCCACACAAAATTCACATAATAAAAAGTTTCTCATATCTTCAGTTTTCTCCCCTTTCACCTGAGAACTGCCCCTATAGTTTCCCACAGCTGCTGGTATGGAAAGGTGTCTGGGATTGTCTAAGACCCAACAATATCCCTAGCTTAAGACTGTAGGAAAACGCATGAACTAATTCCAACAATTACAAATTTTGGCACTTACTCGGAGTTGCATTTTGAAATGGTGTGCAACAACAAAAAAAACACAAGTACTCGATGAGGGTGCAACAGTATCTTAATATTCAAGAAAATAGATTCCTTTGAAACAAAGGTAACTTGAAAGCAACAAAAAAACATTTTTTCCTTAGTCCATCCAAAAACAAGAACAAAACAAAAGAAGAAACACCTTTTATTGTGGCACAAAATAAACAAAACACATTCACAAGCCACTTGTTGGCACTTTGTACCTGAGTGAGAATTTTATAGAATCTTCTAGAACGACAGTCGCAAGTCTAGACAAAGCTCAGGAGGGTAAGACTTCAGTGCTTGGGAATAGCAGCTGATTTTACTGGCATCGTTTTACCCATAGCTTATCATTTTTCCCATGCCTGTACCATAGGCCGAGAGGTCTAGTAGTCAGTAGAGTTCTGACTATATCTTGTTTATTAAGACTAAATAGTTTTAAATAACAGTCAGTGTATCGGATAGTCAAAATGTGCTTGGCCCCTGGTAGGATGAATCAGTCTGGCTGACGTTAACTAGTTGGTGGAGACTCCTAGTCATTCCCCTCAGTCAGCATGAGCCACCACATGATTTTCCTCATCGCTGCCATAATCTGCATCAGGATCATCCTCGTCCTCATCCTCGTACTCGTCAAACACGCCTCCGTTCATGTCGCCGACCCTCAGGTCCTCCCTCGCTCGGCCCTCCTCCGATTTGAGGCTGTAAGTGCTCTGGATGACAGGCATGCTGGGTTCTGGACTGCTGGACATGCTGGAGTGCTCGGAGGGGATTCGAGGCGATGGAATTCCTGCCATGGCAATGGCACCAGGGTACACCACTCCGGCTGTGGTAATGGGGATCTGGCCTTGCTGCCTGCCAACACCAAGACAAACACGTATTGATAATGGAAAGTGATCCAACATATATACTCACTTTCTCTAGAAAACTTTATATTCTACATAAACCTTAGAATACTACAGTGAAGCACAACCCCTTTGGCTCACGACATTGTACCAACCTTACGACCTACTCTAAGATCAATCTAATCCTTCCCTCTGACATAGCCCTCCATTTTCCTGTCATCTGTGTGCCTATATAAGAGTTTCTTAAACGCCGCTAAAGTATCTGCATCTACCTACCAAACGGCATACGGCATGCTTGCCTTTATTGGTTGAGGCATTGAGTTCAATAGTCGGGAAGTTACGGTGCAGCTTTATAAAACTTTGGTCAGGCCACATGGGAGAAATAAATTCATTTTTAGGTCAGCCTTTCCTCCGCGTAAGAATGCTGTGGAGGTGTTGGAGAGGGTGAAGAAGCCATTTACCCGGATGCTGTTTTGATCCGAGGGCATGTTCTCAAAAGAGATATTAGGTACACTAGTTCTGTCTACTTTGCAGTAGTAGAGGCTGAGGAAGACCCAACAGAAAGATTTGGATTATGAGAGGCATAGATAGAGCAGACATTTTGTGTCTCTTTCCCAGGATTAAAATGTCTATCGCTAGAGGACGTGCATTTAACTTGAGAAGGGGAAAGCTTAAAGGAAGGTGTCTGGGCAAATTTTTTTTTTACACAAGCTAATGGGTGTCTCGAATGCGCTTCCTGGTAGAGTAGTGAGGGAAATATGATGAAGATATTGAAGAAATTCTTAGGCAGGCAACAATGGAGGGAACTGGGCATGTGCAAACAGAAAGGATTTTAGTTTCGCTGGGCCGGTTGAATTAGTTCAGCAGAACTTTGCGCACTGAAGGGCCTATTCTTGAGTGGTATTGTTCTGTGTTCTAACAGCATTGTGGATATACTCACACCTCAAGGACTGGAGCAGTTAATGATGGTAACCTTCTCAACAGCATCTTGGGATGGACAATTAAATGCTGGCTCAGCCTGCAAAGCCCCTATCCCTTGAATGAATACATAAAAAACAAAATGCCTTTTTAAGTGTTTTAATTGCACTGTCACATCAGTGGTGACTTTAGGGTCATTGGTTCCCCTGGCATTCTAGGTTAGGTCCGTCAAGGTGGCTGGCTTCAGATATATCATTGCTATTAACTCCTTGATAGACCAAACCTCTGGTTCTTTTTTTTACCCCCAGCCACAGAAAGTTCTCTTTTCCAAGTGCATTTTCAATTCCCATTAAAAAGTTACGATTGAATCTGCTAATGGATTCCAGATCACAACCATATGCTATGATTCATAATTAAATTAGAAAATTAGAGAGCCTCAATATGGTGCTGAAAATTTTGGGAAAAAATCCACTAGAGAATTCAGTGCTGTTACCAGAATTGGCCCAAACTTTCCATTTGCTTCTCCCAGAAATGTTGACAAAAACTCAACTATTTAAAAAAGCAAGCCAACATGTCCCCTCCATCTGTATTGGTACACCAGTGACTGGGATACGTGCTGAAGTACATATCAGTATTATGCAGAAAGATTGGGTAAGGTCAGTGCTTGGTTGCTGTGTAATATTGTCAATAAACAGCCTGAAAGGCAGATGGGCCTCAGTTAATTGTGAATATTGGCAGCACATCATTTCCATCAGCCAACAGTGTCCTTACGATGAGTCACTCCAAGAACTGTCACAGCCTTCAGCTTTGTCGTTCAAAGCCATTTCCAAGAGGGATGGTTTCCACCACCTAGAAGGACAATGGCAGTGAATACTTGGAGACACCATCATCTCTGAATTCCTCTTGCTGCCTCAGGCAATCTCGGCCTTTCCTCCATGATTTCTAGGCCAAAATCATGGGACTCCCTATTTAACAGCACTGGGAGCAATAATTTCATCATTCAGACTGTGGTTCCATAATTCAAGGACAACCAAGGACAGGTAAGGGATAATGGACTCACTCCTGAGAATAAAGAGAGAAAAACTTTCTGTTCTGCCCATGATCAGCTAGATCTTAGACATATGCATGGGGTGTATAATATTAATTGAAAATAGTAATAGTTGTTTTTAAGGCTGTCATCCCTAGGGATTGCCCACTCTTTGCTAGCTCAGTTACACAGGAAGTTCGTGAAGAAACCACACACACATCTTGTTTGAGCTCCAGTCCTTATCCCCTGCACTGAGTTAGATCAGAAGCTGAGAAATTACTGGACATGTGTAGTTCACAATACCACTTTTGCATTTTTATTCTATGAAACATATTGTCACAATACCACCGGGTTCAGGAACAGCTACTTCCCTTCAACCATTCAGATCTTGGACTCATCCAGCACAACCTTAAGTGTTCCTCAGTATAGCAACATAATGACTGACCACTGTGCACTACAATGGACTTTTGCATTTTTGTCCAACTTGTTTTCTTTCTTCTAATATTGACTTAATTTATTTTTTTCTTGGGAATGTTGTATTTCTGAGGCTATGTGACCGTGATACTGTTGCAAGTAAGCTTTTCATTGCACCTGTGCACACATGCATTTGTGTATGTCACAATAAACTCAGTTCTGAGCATTAGTAAACTTGGTGAATGTAGAGGTGTATTGTATATTATATATGCATAAGCTTTTTTTGGTTACTGCTCTACTTTTGACATTTTAGAAAAGATTTGGAAGCTATCCCACAGCACTGATGACCAAGGATAAATTCAATATCTGGGCAATGATATATCCGATGGAACTACTCCCTGTTCATCAAAATGGCTCCAGTTTGAGGCTTGGTGAGGGATGGTTCTCTTTATCCAACCTTAGTGAGCCACTGTGATACCTGTTCCTTCTTGGAATGGCAGCTCTTTCCCTAGAACCAGCTCCTGGTCTGTGGTTGCCCCAGCCCAGAAATACATCACTAGACAGTTAAATCCTGGCTATAGGCTTCTTGGCTGTCCACCATTCAAAAGAACTTGAATGTCCCTAATTTAATCATCCAATATCAATTAAAATCGAACCAAAAATTAATCATCCTTTTAGAAAATTTAAAAAATTTAAAATCTTAAAAATCAAAATGATTAAGTATATTTAAAATTGTTTAAGCCATTAATTAATTCCATTTAACAGAACTCAATTAATTAAAATGTAAATCAAAAAATCTACAGATGGTGGAAATTTGAAACTAAAACAGAAAATTCTGGAGACATTCAGAAGTTCTGGCAGAATCTGTGGAGAGAGAATCTGAGTTAATGCTTCAGGGAAAGTTGCGATGAAGAGCTTCCAACCTGAAATGTTCTCCAGATGCTGCCTGACCTGCTGAGTGCTTCTAGCATGATAATTTCTGCAGTATCTGAAATAAATCTGTCTCTCCTGGAGTCCTTCCTCTCAATTGAAAGAAATGAACTGATTTGGTCTTGCACCAGGTCTAGGTTCAGTGGGCAGATTTTCCTGTACTAACACTGATGGACAGTGAGATACAGGTAGGTCACTAAACCTGGCCGGAGAGAACCATCCCTCACTATGGAGGGCACCAGAGTTTCAAGCTGTAGTCTTTTTGGTGAGCATGGCCATTTAGATAGATCAATGACCAGAAAATGAACTTAGTATTGATCGTCAACACTGTGAACAGTGGCTTTCATGTTGAGTCATTGAGAACAGCCTTCCAAAATTTAAAGAAGTAAAAAATACAATCCCCTCCGGTAGTTGAATCAAGCATAGGGGAAAGGGGTGATCTGAAAATTGTTGCCAAGTATTTAAATGTGTGTAAAGGACACAGTTTATCTCAGAAAGGGTGGGGGACTCTCCCAAATACCCATGGCTGCTGGGATAACTGAGAATCTTCATCCTGCCCCCAGAGTAAAGGGGTCCCTGTACCTACTCCATGGAATTCTTACATTATTCCAAAAGACTTAAACTGATCACTGAAGAATTCTTATGTTCTTATGTTTTTATGTGACATCTGAGAATGAGCAGAAAAAAAATGAGGTACTGTACATTGAAGTTTCTTCTGGAATATTTTGAATGGACAATGAACCCATGATCACTACCTCACTATTTTTTTTCTCTTTTTCACTACTTATGTAACTTTTTAAATATATATATACTATATACTTATTCTAATTTATAGTTTTATGATTATAATGTTTTGGACAGTACTGCTGCCTCAAAACAACAAATTTCATGAGATAAGCCAGTGATATTAAGCATGATTCTGATTCTGAATATATATGGGTTTTTGAAAGATTGCAGAACTGAGAGCTATAGTGATTTGGCACAGGGAAGGAGTTGAAGTCGGGGATAGTTTAACCATGATCTAATTTAGTGCAAGGGAGGCCAGAAGGACTATGTGGCCGAGCCCCTGTTCCTGAGATGGATTTTTATTGGTGTGCATTAAAGGATGTTAAACAAATATAAAAATGTTAAGTTGAGGAACTGTTTGACCTTGATCCTATTAGGCAGAGTCTTGAATGGAGGCTCTGTGGCCACAAATGCAAATGGAACTGTGACTTTTCTTACCCAACAGTGAAGAACTGCCGCATTTCTTGACGCCTGTTACGCATCAAAGCTTTATATTCTCCAATCCTCAGCTTCTTGCCATCTACCACACAAGTACGCTTTGGTCGTGGCTTGTACTTGTAGTCAGGATACCTCTCCAGGTGCTGCTTGCTAAGCCTTGCCTGCTCTTCGTAGTACGGCTGCTTCTCCAGGTTTGTCATGGCCTTCCAGCGGGAACCTGTGGAAATGGAAGACGTTGGAACTGGTAGGTCATGGCAAAGACAGATTACAGTCATGAACACCAGAGAAAGGACTCACTTGCACAGTTTGCTTTCCCTCAAGGTCAAATATTTCTTTGTGGCACAACCGCATTACCTGACAATCAGGGTGAACAGCAACAGCAAAGGAACACCATTTGGCAACTTGGGAGTTGCCCTCCAAGCCAGACGGTACCCTGACTGGCAAATATATCAGAGTGAGGATCAGGTTTGTTATCATTTAAACACTGCATGTCATGAAATTTGTTGTTTTACTCCAGGAGCACAGTGCAAAACAGAATTTAAAAAAAAAATTACTAGCAACACACAGAAAAATTGCTGGTGAACGCAGCAGGCCAGGCAGCATCTATAGGAAGAGGTACAGTCGACGTTTCGGGCCAAGACCCTTCGTCGGTTAAAAAATTACTCTAAGTTACAATAAGAAACACATTAAAATAAATAAATGTGAAAAGAGCAAAACTGTGAGGTAATGGGACCATTGACCGTTCTGAAATCTGATTGTGGAAGGGGAGAAGCTGTTCCTAAAACATTGAGTGCGGGTCTTCAGGCTCCTGTATCTCCTCAATGATGGTAGCAATGCGAAGGGAGCATGTCCCGCATGGCGAGGGTTCTTAATGATAGGTACCGCCTTCTTGAGGCATTGCCTTTTGAAAATATCCTCGATGGTGGGAATGTACATCTCTGTTCCTTCAACATCGCTGGATCAAAGTCCTGGTATCCTCCCTAACAACATAGGTATACCCCACACCTCA
This sequence comes from Mobula hypostoma, assembly GCF_963921235.1. Taxonomy (NCBI): domain Eukaryota; kingdom Metazoa; phylum Chordata; class Chondrichthyes; order Myliobatiformes; family Myliobatidae; genus Mobula; species Mobula hypostoma. Next base: position 8,649,412 of record NC_086116.1, on the reverse strand, counting down.
GGGACTACAGTGTTTCAAAATGACAGCTCACCACCTTCTACTCAGAAACACCATCAAAATCAGGTTTTATATCACTGACATACTGCATGTTGTAAAATTTATTGTTTTGTGGCAGCAGTACTGTGCAATGTATAATAAAAAGTTATAATATGAAAATAAATATATATATTGAATTAAATAAGTAGCGCAAAAAAGCACAAAGTGCAACTAGGGATGGGCAATTAAATGCTGGCTTAGACTGCAAAGGTCATATCCCTTGAATAAATATTTAAAAAATGACCAACAACCCAACAATGCAACATGCACAAATTGCTGGAGGAACTCAGCAGGTCAGGCAGCATCTATGGAAACAAAGGAGGAAGAAACCAGAATGAGAAGGTGAGGGGAGGAGCAGGAGTATAAGCTAGAAGGTGATAGGTGAAGCCAGGTGGGGATGAAATGAGACACTAGGAGGTGATTGGTGGGAAAGGTAAAGGGCTCCAGAAGAAGGAATCTGATAGGAGATGAGAGTCAACCATAGGAGAAAGGGAAGGGGGAGGGGCACCATGGGAGGTGATAGGCAGGTGAGGAGAGAAGAGGTAAGAGGCGCAAGAATGGGCAATTGAAGAGAGGTGAGGGGAAATTAGCAGAAGATGAAGAAATCGATGTTCATGCTATCGGTTTGGAGTCTACCCAGATGGAATATGAGGTATTGCTCTTCCAATCATAGACTGACCATATCGTAGCATTAGAGGAGGCCATGGACTGATATGTCAAAATGGGTTTGGGGACTGGGAAATCCTGCTTCAGCAGATGGAGCAAGGGTGCTCAAAGCAGTCCCCCAATCTACGTCTATTCTCACCAGTGAAGAGGAGGCTGCATTGGTAGCACTAGATACAGTAGATGAGCTCAACAGATTCGCAGCTGAAGTGTTGCCTTACCTTGAAGGATCGTCTGGCCCTGCATGGAGGTGAGGGAGGAGGTGAATGCCAGATGTAGCACTTTTTCTGCTTGCAGGGATAAGTGCCATGAGGGAGATCAGTGGGGTGAGACAAATGGTCAAGCGAATCATGGAGGGAGTGATCCTTGTGGAAAGTGGAGGGGGGGAGGGAGATATAAAGATGTGTAGGGTGGTAGGATCCTGTTGAAGATAGTGGAAGCTGGAGAAAATGATATGCTGGATGCAGAGGCTCATGGAGTGGTAGGTGAGGACATCCCTGGTAAGGCAGCGGGAAGATGGGGTGAGGGTGGATGTCAGGGAAATAGAGGAGATGTGGGTGAGGGCAGCATCTATGATGGAGGAAGGGAAACCCTGTTCTTTGAAGAAAGAGGACATTTCTGATGTCCTCGAAAAGAAAGCCTCCTCCTGGGAATGGATGTAAAAGAGCCATAGGAACTGAGAAAAGGGAATGGCATTTTTGCAGCAGTCAGAGTGGGAAGAGGTACAGTTGAGATAACCATTAGAGTAGACAGGTTTATGAAATATATCAGAAGACAGTTTTTCTCTGGAGATGGAGACAGTGAGATTGAGAAAGGGGAGAGAGGTGTCAGAAATGGATCAAGTGAATTTAAGGGTAGGGTGGAAGCTGGAGGCAAAATTAATTAAATTAACAAGCTCGGCATGGATGCACGAAGCAGCACCAGTGCAGTTATCAATGTCGTGCAGTTTAAGTTGGGGAGCACTACAGGGAAGGCGTGGAACATGGACTGTTCCATGTAGCCAACAAAAAGGCAGGCACAGCTGGGGCCCATGTGGGTGTCCACGGCCATTCTTTGGGTTTGAAGAAAGTAGGAGGAGCTGAAAAAGAAATGATTGAGTTTGAAGACCAGTTGGAGGAGAGTGGTGGTGGAGGGAAACTGGTCTGTTATTGTCTCAACAATGCAAAGCAACTTACCATTTGGCTAGTTCTGAAGATGATCTGGGTTCAGGAGACTGTCTGCACCTTAGGTTGGAGCTTTGAGTAGTTCTCTACTCAAGGAGATACAGAGGCACCAGACACAGAAGCAGACCCTTCATGCTATCATGTCCACACCAGCCATCATATAACCACCTACACTAATCCCATTCGCCAACATTTAATCCATATACCTTGGAAATTCAAGCTGCCACACAGAAAATGTTTAAATGTTGTGAGGCTACCCTTCTCCCCCACCTAACAGCCATCTGAATGAAAAGCAATTCTTCCTCAGATCCACAGTAAAATTATTACACCTCACTTTAAATCTATGTACTCTGTCTTAGACACCTCTGACACGGGGGAGGGCTTCTATCCTCAATGGAGGGAAATAAACAGTCGAAGTTTTGGGCCAAGATCTTCCTCCAGTATTTTCTGTGTGTTGCTAAAGATTTGCAGCATCTGCTAAATCTTGTGTCTTTTTTTAATTTGACTTAGCTATATAGCATGAGCAACAAGCTCCTCTGTCCCAACAAGACCACGCCGCCCAATTACACCCACATGACCAATTAACCTTCCAAAATGTACATCCTTGGAATGTGGGAGGAAACTGGAATGCCCAGGAGAAACCCAGACAGTCACAGGGAGAATGTACAAATTCCTTACAGACTGGTCTTTTAATCATCAATCTTGCCTTTGCCTTGCATGTTATTCTTTACTTCTATCAGACTCCCCTCAGCCTCCTCTGCTGTCAGGAAAACACACCCTTCTTAGATGTACCTAGTAAACAAGGGGTGCACAAGTCACCAGGGGCAGAGATTTGCCCACCACCTCTCCCTCTCCTACACTTCATGGCAACAACAAACAGGGTCCAAACAGCATGAGGTATCCGGAGCGGCTTCAAAGCTGTGCAGGGCTGCCTTTTAGCAGTCGCTCGGTGACATCCTTGCGTCACGACACACTATGTGGCTTGGCTGGGCTCTGTTAGCAGCGCAGCCTGCCGCTTGAGAAACTGTTGATTACACCAGGGTACCACCTGCTCCCACCTCCTTTCTGCAACTCCAGGGTGACACCTGCTAGACTTCCTTCCACTTCATTCTTGGCTGTCCCTGTGGTATTCTTGGGTCAGCTTCAAGTGGCTAAACTTCCACAGCTCTGAGCCATGATACCTCTTTCTCACAACACCCCACACTCTCTCCTTTAGCTTCCCTGTTCCTCTACCATTGCCCATTGGTTTTTCACCATTTGAAGCCAGCAACATAAGCTAAGATTTGCATGTTTATTTGTAGAAGATTTTCTCCTTGATGACCATTTCCACTCAATGTGGACTAGTGAGTCTCCTCCTGACTCCCCCTTCCTTAAGTCCGTCATTAGTTCCTTGATCTTGATCTTGCTGATGTTGAGTGCAAGGCTGTTGTTTCTCCTCAACCAGCTGATCTCTCTCACCTCTGTATGTCTCCCCGTCGCCGTCTGAGATTTTGCCAACATGGTGAATGTATAGATGGCACTTGGTCTGTGCTTGGCCACACAGTCATGTGTGGAGAATAGGGCAGCGGGCAAAGCACACATTTTGATGAGCGCCCTGTGTTCATTGTCAGTGAGGAGATGCTGTTATCTCTCTCATTGAGGAAACCAAGGATCCAGTTGCAGATTGAGGTACAGCAGACCTGGTTTTGAGGCTTGTACTGTGGGGGGGGGGGGGTGATGGTGTTGAATGCTGACTGTGATTGATAAACAGCAGCCTGACATAGGTCTTGCTGTTATCCATGTTATTCAAGAGCGAGTGGACAGCCAGTGAGGTTGCATCCTCTGTAGGCAAACTACAGTGGGTTCAGGTCATTGCTCAGGCAGGAGTCAATTCTAGCCATGATCAAGTCAGCCATTTGGTCTCAGTCCATAAGATATAGGAGCAGAATTAGGCTAATTGGCCCATTGAATCTGCTCCACCATTTCATCATGGCTGATCCAATTTTTCTCTCAGCCTCAATTTCCTATCTTCTCCCTTTAGGGAATCCTGCACAAGGACTCCCAAGTCCCTTTGCACTTCAGTTGTTGTATTTTCTCTCCAGTTAGAAAACAGTCAACACGTTAATTTCTTCTACCAAAGTGCATTTCCTGACACTGTATTCCATCTGTCATTTCTTTGCCCATTCTCCTAATCTGTCTAACTCCTTCTATAGCATCTGTACTTCCTCAAAACTACCTGCTCCTCCACGTATCTTTTGCAATAAAACCATCAATTCCACTATCCAAATCATTGATATATATCGTCAAAAGAATTGGTCCCAACACAGACCCCTGTGGAACACCGGTAGTCATCACAGTCAACCAGAAAAGGCTCCCTTATTCCCATTCTTCACCGCCTGCTTTATTATTGCTAGAATCTTTCCTGTAATACCATAGGCTTCTAGCTTGTTAAGCAGCCTCATGTCTGGCACCTTGCCAAAGGCCTTCTGAAAATCCAAGTAGACAACATCAACTGATTCTTCTCTGTCTATCCTGCATGTTATTCCTTCAAAGAATTCCAACAGATTTGTTAGGTAAGATTTTCCCTTGAGGAAACCATGGTGACTATGGCCTACTTTATCCTGCTTCTCCAAGTACCCTGAGACCTCATTCTTAATAATCAACTCCAATATCTTCCCAACCACTGAGGTCAGACTAACTGGCCTGTAGTTTCTTTTCTTCTGCCTCTCTCCCTTCTTGAAGAGTGGAATGATATTTGCAATTTTCCAGTCTTCCAGAACCATTCCAGAATCTAACATCAATACAGATCATTTCACTACAACAGTGCATTGAGGTAGTACAAGGGAAAAACAACAACAGAGTGTGGAATTAAGGGTTACTGAAACAGAGAGAATGCAGTGCAGGTAGACAATAAGGTATTGGTTGATTGTGAGGGCAAAGTCCATCATATTGTACAAGCAGACAGTTCAATATCTGTACAACAGTGGGATAGAAGCTGCCCTTGAGCCTAGTAATACATGTTTACTGGCTTTTGTATCTTCGCCCCGATGGGAGGGGAGAGAAGCACACATGTGCAAACATTCACAGACCCATTCACATACACAGGGCCAATGAACATGCATGTACGATCCACTCAAACACACATCAAGCAAATCAACCCATTTACATACAGCAAACCCATATCCCTCCACACACACCATCTCCCACACAGTCAAACCCAGTTTGCAGTGAAGGACTAGCAGCGTAAACACAAAATAATCTGCAGATGCTGGGGTCAAAGCAACACTCACAACACGCTGGAGGAACTCAGCAGGTCGGGCAGCATCCGTGGAAACGATCAGTCGACGTTTCGGGTTGGAACCCTTCGTCAGGACTGTAGAGGGAAGGGGCAGAGGCCCTATAAAGAAGGTAGGGGGAGGGTGGGAAGGAGAAGGCTGGTAGGTTCCAGATGAAAAACCAGTAAGGGGAAAGATAAAGGGGTGGGGGAGGGGAAGCAGGGAGGGGATAGGCAGGAAAGGTGAAGAAGGAATAGGGGAAAACACAATGGGTAGTAGAAGGAGGTGGAACTATGAGGGAGGTCATAGGCAGCTGGGGGAGAACGAAATAGGGACAGAGGAAGGGAGGGGGAGGGAATTACCAGAAGTTGGAGAATTCTATGTTCATACCAAGGGGCTGGAGACTACCTAGATGGTATATGAGGTGTTGCTCCTCCAACCCGAGGATAGCCCCATCATGGCAGTAGAGGAGGCCATGTATGGACGTATCTGAACGAGAATGGGAAGCAGAGTTGAAGTGGGTGGCTACTGGCATCGGTCCCTCTGTGACTCCCTGATCCACACATCCTCCCCACGGATCTCCCACCCGGCACTTATCCCTGTAAGCGTAAGTGCTAAACCTGTCCCTACACTTCCTCTCTTGCCACCATTCAGGGCCCCAAACAGTCCTTCCAGGTGAGGGAGCACTTCACTTGTGAGTCTGTTGGGGTCATCTATTGCATCCGGTGCTCCCGGTGCGGCCTCCTCTACAGCGGTGAAACCCAATGCAGATTGGGGGACTGCTTCGTCGAGCACCTCTGCTCCGTCCGCCACAACAGACAGGATCTCCCGGTAGCCACCTACTTCAACTCTGTTTCCCATTCCCATTCAGATATGTCCATACATGGCCTCCTCTACTGCCATGATGAGGCTAAAATCAGGTTGGAGGAGCAACACCTCATATACCGTGTAGGTAGTCTCCAGCCCCTTGGTATGAACATAGAATACTCCAAATTCCAGTAAATTCCTCCCCCTCCCTTCCCCTATCCCTATTTCACTCTGCCCCTCCCCCAGCTGCCTATCACCTCCCTCATGGTCCCGCCTCCTTCTACTACCCATTGTGTTTTCCCCTATTCCTTCTTCACCTTTCCTGCCTATCCCCTCCCTGCTTCCCCTCCCCCACCCCTTTAACTTTCCCCTTACTGGTTTTTCACCTGGAACCTACCAGCCTTCTCCTTCCCACCCTCCCCCACGTTCTTTATAGGGCCTCTGCCCCTTCCCTCTTCAGTCCTGACGAAGGGTTCCGGCCCGAAACGTCGACTGGTCGTTTCCACGGATGCTGCCCGACCTGCTGAGTTCCTCCAGTGTGTTGTGAGGACTAGCGGTGTAATGCCAGTCATGTTTCAATGCTAATGGTGGTTAAATATCTTTACACTTGTTTTGCGGCCAGATCATGAATCCCTCAGTAAGTGATCACCCTTCTACATGCATAAACAGGTTTGAGTTTACATACATCTCTGATGAGGGAGAGCACTCATCCCCATTTGGAAGTGGCTTTAATATCTGTTGCTGGTGCTTTTAAAGCTGCAGATTGGTTGATTTTGGTGAATTGCCGTGGATACTTCCAGTGGTTATTGGTTAATGTGTGTTTTAGTACTTACACCAAAGGTATGTGGTAACCCTTCAGCGAGATAAGCAGATGACAGCAAAAGTGCTAAGGTGCTCTCAGTTACCTCAGGAGTATGGTCAGAAATCAGAATGGTGCCGAACTAAACCGGGAGATACCAGACTCAGTCACCAAAAGTTTTGTCGGAGGGGAAGGTGTAAAGGAAGAGAAAGACTGGAGGAAAGAATTCAAGAGATTAGGGCAATTGTGGACAGGGTGTGTGAGAGACACACGGAACTACAGATGCTGGAATGCGGAGCAACACACAAGATGCTGGAGGAACTCAACGGGTTAGACGACATCTTTGGAGGGAAATGGACAGTTGATCTTTTGAGCTGAAACCTCTCGTCAGGACTGGAGAGAATGAGGGGAGATAGCTAATGCAAACGGGTGGATCAAAGGAGTGGAACAGTTGATAGGTGATGTGGAGGAAAGGAGTGGAACAGTTGACAGGTGATAGGTGATGTGGAGGAGGTAAGAGTGGGGATGACAATGCAGGCTGGGAGGTGACGGGTGGAAGTGTCAAAAGTCTTCAGATGATGGAACCTGATAGAGAGGAATTTGGAACATGAGGGAGGGAAGAAGGGGTGGGAGCAGATGGGAGTAGTGAGGGTGGGTACCCAGTGGGAAATGGGCAGATGAAAGAGAGGAAAAGAGAAAGGGGGATGGAGTCCAGGTAGATAGGGAGGAGAGGGGAAAGGGTCAGAGGAGAAACATTTTACAGGAAGTTGGAGAGTTCAGCGCCTCTGCTACTGGGTTGTAAACTACCCTGGAGGAACAGGAAATACTGTTCTTCTAGTTCCTCTGCATTCCATGGGACGATAGAATGAGAGGGATGCAGAAAAGTAGAAACAGCAACTAGACGGAGGTATCATTGCCAAATGGAGGACATATCATCAGCTTGGATGATGGGAGGATTGAATTATCTGGTTATTTGGATTGTCATTCAGCTTCTTCACACCCTTCTCCAGTGCTGACCAATTTCACAAGTGCCATAAAGAAGGCATGGTAGAAGGAATTAAAAAAAGGACGTTGGTTAAAAAAAAATAAACCACTGGTAATCCTTTATAATAAATCATTTTTGGGGCAATCAGTGATTAAAATAAGCTGGGGAAAAGGCTGGGAGTGATTGTGCCACACTGCTTTAACACAAAAGATGTCAAATGCACACTCTCCATGTCCCTCACAATCAGGAAAATGAAAAGAAGGCAGAACAGGATTATTTCTCAGCCACTCTACAATTTAAAATTGCAGATATCATGAACTGCAGCCAGTCTTCCTCTTTCAGACTTTAGCGGATGCCTGCAAGCAGCACAACTAGGCCTCAATGAGATCACTGCCTCCGAAAATCTTGTTTGATGAGGGCCCGCACTTGTAAGCTCACAGCTGTCCGCGTCTTACTGTCCAAACTGCCAGTTACAACAGTCACCCTTTTGTTTCATCCCGCTCACTTCCTGTTTCATACCCACTAAATAAAGGAGGAAAGAACAAATGAACCCACACTGATTTTTGTATTTGTTCTGAAATATAAGCATTGATAGTGACTGTTAAATTCAAAAGATTTCTCCGATATAAACTTGGCCTTTGAGTTAGTGTTTGGAATAGCTCTTCCAGGTTTCTGCATGATGGTTTTCTGAATTTCCAGTGAATAAAGATACAATTTTAAAAAAAAATTAAGTTGCATTTGAACGTGAGAGGTGAAAGTCAGTCAGTATCGGCTGATACAACACACTGGTAAGAAAAAGGCTGACATAATCAGTATAAATAGGCGAAATTGGGCAACTTTGCTGATGTGGACTGTGCCAACAAGTTTCTTTCACCACTATTTGAGTTGATACTGTTCCTTGTCATTGTTTATTTGTGGTAGCAGTTCTCTTCTCGTTTTGGAATACTGTTCTGTGTTGGGACGTTACAGTGTTATAAAGCACAAAGACAAGCTGTTTGGTTCAATAGGTCAACTCTGACCATCAAGTGCCTACTTACAGTAATCCTGCACTCACACCCACTTTTTAGATTCAGATTCAGGTTTATTTACCACACGTATTATGGAAACGTACAGTGAAGTGCATCATTCGTGTTAACAACCAACACACCTGAAGACGTGCTGGGGGCAGCCTGCAAAAGCATTGCCACACATTCCAGCACCAGCACTGCACGTGCACAATGCTCGAAGAACACAGGACACAACAAAGCAGGATATAACAAGCAACAAGACAACAACCACAAAGCAAATCCCTTTCCTCCCTCTCACCCACACACACACACACACACAGACACACACACACACAGACACACACACACACCCACACACACACACACACACACAGACACACCCACACACACACACACACACAGACACACACACACACAGACACACACACACACACACACACACACACACACACACACACACACACACACACACACACACACACACACACACACACACACACACACACACACACACACACACACACACACACACACACACACACACACACACACACACACACACACACAGTCCATTCACAAACAAGAGAAAATCTGCAGATGCTGGAAATCCAAGCAGCACACACAAAATGCAGGAGGAACTCAGCAGGCCGGGCAGCATCTATGGAAAACAGTACAGTTGATGTTTTGGGCCGAGACCCTTCATCAGGACTGGACAGAAAAAGATGAAAAGCCAGAGTAAGAAGGTGGAGGGAGGGGAGGAAGAAATTTAAGGTAGTAGGTGATATCTGAGACTGGGAAGTGGGGGGTGAAGTAAAGAGCTGGGAAGTTGATTGATGAAAGAGATAAGGGGCTAGAGAAGGGGGGCATCTGATATGAGAGGACAGGAGGCCGTGGAGGAAATGGAAAGGGTGCAGCACCAGAGGGAGGTGATGGGCAGGGAGGAGATAAGGAAAGAGAGGGAAATGGGAATGGGGAATGGTGAAGGAGAAGAGATGGGGGCAGTAATCAGAAGTTTGAGAAATCGATGTTCATGCCATCAGATTGGAAGCTACCCAGACGGAATATAAGGTGTTGCTCCTCTAACCTGATTGTGGCCTCATTGCGGCAGTAGAGGAGGTCATGGACTGACATGTCAGAATGGGAATGGGAAGTGGAATTAAAACGGATGGCCACTGGGAGATTCCACTTTTTCTAGCAGATGGAGCATAAGTGCAAGCGAAGCAGTCTCCCAATTTATGCCGAGTCTCACTGACTTACAGGAGGTCACACCAGGAGAACCAGGTGACCCCAACAGACTCACAGGTCATGTGTCGCCTCACTGGGAAGGACTGTTTGGGGCCCTGGATGGTAGTGAGAGATGAGGTGTAGGGCAGGTATAGCACTTATTTTGCTTGCAAGGATAAGTCCCAGGAGGGAGATCAATGGGGAGGGATGAATGGACAAGTCCTCCAACTTCAGGACAGACCTCCAGTCTTTAGTCTCCAGCCTTTGGTCATCAGTGTTCAACTTCAGGATTTCCAATTGACCATCAGACTTTGATTTGAATCTCTCAGCATTCCCATCAATACTTCTTCCAAATTCTGCCACCCACACATGCACAGTAGGGGCAAATAACTGAAACCAATTAACCTAGATGTCACATTTTTCAGATGTACAAGGAATCTGGAGCACTCAGTGGAAGCCTGTGCAGGCACAGGAAAAGTGTGCAAACTTCACACAAACAGCACTGGAGATCAGGACTGAACTCTTCCAGAACTGAGAGGCTGCAATTCTACTAGATGCACCACCAAGCTGCTACAAAACTAAAACTTTTGCTTATCAGAAGACCTTTAATAAAGCAAGATTTCCTTTTGTAGCAGCTGAATCAGACTCCAAACCACATAGGGAGATATTTGAAAGATGACTTACAGCTTGGCCAAAGAAAAGCATCTTAAAGGAGGAGAAAGGAAGGAATACCAGAACTGAGCATGAAACCATAGTATTCGATGTTAGGTAAAGGGTTAATCCAGAGCTAGAAGAATGATTGCTTGTAAACCTAAATGAGATTTAAGAGTTTCCATTTGTGATCCTTATAGCCATTTTATAGGCTTACAGAGTAACACAAACAAAATGTTGGAGATACTCAGCAGATCATGAAACATCTATGGAGAGGAATAAACAGTCCATGTTTTGAGCCAAGATCCTTCATCCGACTCAGCTGACTGATTTCCAGCATCTACAGAATCTCTTGTGTTTTTATGGACTTATATCAACTCTCAAGCATGGTCACTCCACATTATTAATCCAGCATCGAGTTTTAACTCCAGCACAGTGGCTCAAAGATCTGTAATCTTTGCCTGCTGAAAGAAGTGGTGAAACATCAGATGTATTGTCTGGCCAAGAAGCATCACAGAGCAATGTATGAAGCTGAGAGTTTGTTTGTGTACTAAGGGAGCCTTAGAAGCTCTCTAAAATGTCAGCTGAAACCTCGGGAGTCTGGTGAAATGTCAGACCGTGCATTCCACAATCAGCCAGCTTTCCTCTCAATTGTTCTTTTGGAGACTTGGGTTGCAGTTTGTTGTGTTCTAATGTTACCTTTGGAAAGTGCTTAGTTGTATCCTTGGGCCCATACAGCTATTTCGAAAATGGAACTACCTCTTCTTGATGTGGCACTTCCTTCACACATTACTCGGAGAGAATACTGAGCCCTCTAAATCAATGTATTGTGTAATGATCTGATCTCTACAACACAAGAGTTTCACTGAATCTCTGTACGTGTGACAATAATAAATCAATTCCAATTCTTAAGAGCAGTGCATTTGGTCCTCTAAACAGTTACTTAGTCAAATAGGTCCTGTCTTGCACAGATGATCAGCAGCACATGATTTCATTGTGAGGAAATTATCCTCAAAATAGCAACGCTTCACATGGATTTGTTTGTTTGATTAGCTAAATCATTGAAAGGCTGCACCCTCTTTCCTGCTAATTGCCCAGGGGTCTTCACTAAGTGTGGAGGGTCAAATTGAGCACAGATGCCTGCCTCCGTTGAAAAGGACTCAAGGCAGTGGCTTGTAGAGAACTTCTGAACAAGTTTCCTGGACCACCCTGGGGTCCAACTGAAAATAAAGCCCCTGCGTTTCAGTGTTGGGAGCTCACCGTGGAGCATGGGCAGTGGAAACACTAGCCCCATTGTTCATTGTTTCCTGCTGGATTCAGAAGTCGGTTGTAATGCACCGGTTTATTCAGACCAGCTGCATAATTGCAATGGGGGGAGGGTGGGGGTGGGGGGCGGGGGCTGGGTAGCAGGGACTGGATATCCTATAGTGAGCGATTCACTCAAAGCACAGGGCACATGCCAGCAGTGTGATAGGGCGTCATAGAAAGGGCACTCATTGACGTCGGGCTGGCAAGAGCTGTGGACCGTGACCAGAGGGAGTGCAGGTCAGTGGGTCCCAGGGTCACACGTCCAAGCGAGCAGCATCACTGGAGGGGAAGAAACAGTCGAGGCTTCATCGGGATGTCTCGGCTATGCTGCCGTGCCACTCTTTTTCTCCATCTCAATACCATATTCTTTCTCTCTGTTGACTTTTGGTCCGGAAATGTTTCTTCTTCTCCAGGATCCAGTAACTATACTTCACTGCCTTCTGAGGTGGAGAATCCCACAGGTTCACTGTCCACTGGCGAATATGTTTCCCTTCAATTTTAGTCCTAAATCTCTCACCCTGTATCCCGAGACACTGGCCCCTCCCTTTAGACCTATACCGTCCAGCTAGTGGAAACAAGGTCGGGCAGCATCAGTCAGAAACGATGGGTCGACGTTTCGGGCCGGAACCCTTCGTCAGGACTGAAGAATGAAAGATGGGGAAGGATTTGAAGAATGCTTGCAGCTTCAGCTGAAAGACCAGTAATTTGAAAGACAAAGGGGTGGGGGAGGGGAAGCATTGACGTCATAGCCCTGAAAACAATGGGTGGTAGAAGGAGGAGGCGGAATGACGTCAGTGCTTCCCCTCCCCCACCCCTTTGTCTTTCAAATTACTGGTCTTTCAACTGAAGTTACAAGCATTCTTCAAATCCTTCCCCATCTTTCATTCTTCAGTCCTGACGAAGGGTTCCAGCCCGAAACGTCGACTCATTGCTTCTAACTGATGCTGCCCGACCTGCTGAGTTCATCCAGCGTACTGAAAGTGTTGCTTTGATCACAGCATCTACAGATTATTTTGTGTTTAGTGGAAACAATCAGTGTGTTAAGTACCATCAAAAACTGTGGACAAGATCATTCTCCTTCACTAAAATGAGTTTGTTCAGTTCTCAAATAGAAATAGAAGATTCTGGAACCCTTAGTGCAAGGTTGCATTGAGGAAACCTCTGAATGCACCTGTAATAATGCAGCTGTATTTGCACAGGAATATCAGGCCGTAGTAATATATCCTGAGGAGGGTCACTGGAAGTAGGAAAAGGTGGGGTGGGGTGGGGGGAAAGGGAAGGAAAAGGATAGAGAGAGAAGGGAGGAGAGATAGAGATGGGGCGATAGAAAGAGAGGAAGGGTTAGGGAGGGGGACTGAGAGAAGGAAAGGGATAGAGGGAGATGGAAGGAGGGAGAGAGAAAGAAAGGGAGAAAATGAGAGAGAAACAGAAAGACAGACAGAGAGGGGGTGGTAAGAGAGAGGGAGGGATGGAGATAGAAAGAGAGAGAGATTTGAGATCAGTCTGCACTCTCATAAGCTGCCATATGCCATGTTCTAGTCTCAGCTGTCCTGACTTGCTGGGTTCAGGCCAATCACTTTCCACACAGCGAAGGTGGCAGAACCAGAAGGGAGAGTCAACCAGACATCCTTCCGAGTGATTGCATAAAAATGGCAATGGCACAAGCCTGAGACAGGTTCAGCTGCCCGGGCCCTCTGCACGTCGAGCAGGCTGCCCAAGAACGCAGGCAGGCAGTTAAGGCACCTCATAAAGAGAGAGCGCAGCACTCAAAACTCTGCCAGCTATGGAAATCCATTGTAGTCTTCAGATTTTGAGCTGCTATACATTTGTAAATGTGTGCAAAAATGAGCACTGCAGCCCCCACCATTCAAACTAACTCCCCTCACTACTGACTACCTTCCCACTCTTTACCTACATCACAATACGCCAGCAATTTTGAATTAAAACACCCGTTTGAAATACAAAGGGAAGTAATTAAAATGAACCTCACCTACCGCTCTGTGGCTGTGAGCATGTTTTCACTATTTTGACATTAAGGAGGCTATTTCTTACTGAAAAATTGTAATTCAATTTGGCAAAGTCAAAGAATAAGTAGCTCACAAAAAGAATTACATGGTTGTTATCTGTCAGGCTGTCAGGAAGAATTACACGGATATTATCATCTTAACGATTCAGACTGCCTTTTGTCTTCTGAAGAATGTTGTTTCTCCCCTCACTTATTAATTAATCACATCTGCACATAGCTTCCATTCTCCCACCTGACAACTAAACTTCAGGCTCAGTGTTGTTAAGCATTGTATTTAATTACAAACTATTAAGCATAAATGGTCATGATCTTTGGGATGTTACTGGTGTCCTTGTTTGATCAAATGCTGGCAAGCATATAAACAATTGTGCTTTCTATTAAGAGGAATAATAAGATAATCACCCAAGATGGCACCTATTATAGGTGAGCGCTTACCTAGAATTTTGCTGATGTTGGAGTTGTGCATGTCGGGAAAAGCCTGTAGAATCTTCCGTCTCTCGTCCTTGGCCCAGACCATGAAGGCGTTCATCGGCCGCTTTATGTGTGGTTCGTTACTGCTCCGGCCTCGGGCTTCCCGATAAATCCTGGGCTCTGATACTCCCGCATTTCCTGCCGGTAACAACGGAACACGGAATAGTTAGCTGATGATCTCGGAACTGCGATGAGACTGAATAAGGCCACTCAGCCCCTTGGGTAGAACAATCCCATCAATTCCATTTCCCTGTTCTGTTCCTGCAGCCTTGCAGATTATTCTCTCTCCTTGTTCCTTCCAAAAGCCTTAATTTTCCCAGTCCTACATGCCAGGTGTTCCAAAGTCTGCATCATATTCTACATAAAATGTTTTTCCTTATAGCCCTCTTTGTTTTCTTTGTGCTGAGAATTTTAAATCTGTACAGCTGGCCCTTGAGCCATCTGCAATGAACTCAGTCATGGCCTATCCTTCTCCTGGCAATCCTCCTCTCAATCTTCTTTGATCTAAGAACAACCCCAAGCCTTCCAGTCTAAGCTTACAGCTGTAATGCTCTGTCCTTGCCATGCTTCTTCATTTTTCTCATCGCTGTAACTTAGGGCGGCATGGTAACATAGTGATTAGCACAACACTTTACCGTACCAGCGTCCCGGGTTCAATTCCTGCCTCTGTCTGTAACGAGTTTGTGCATCCTCCCCGTGACCCTGTGGGTCTCCTCTGGGAGCTCCGGTCCCCTCGCACAGTCCGGAGGCTAGAAGGTTAATTGGTCATTGTAAATTGTGCTGTGATTAGTCTAGGGTTAAATGGGGGTTGCTGGACGGTGCCACTCGAAGGGCTGGAAAGGCCTACACCGCCCTGTATCTCAATAAAATAAAAACTTGGTTAACACACACACACACCAGGCAGGGGGAACTCAGCAGGTCAGGCCGCATGTATGGTGGGAAATAGGCAGTCGTCGTTTTGCGCCGAGAGCCTTCCTCAGAACTGGAAAGGATGGGGACAGAAGCCAGAATAAAAGGGCAGGGGGAGGTGGGGGAGGTGGAGCTGACAGGTGATAGGTGAATCCAGATGAGGGGGTCAGGTTGGGGAGGGAATGATGTGATTGGTGGAAGAGACAAAGGGCTGTAGAAGAAGGAAGAAGGTGAAGGTGGCACACACTCTCAAAGAGAGGAAAACTTCTTCAGGGAGGACGTACCTCGAAGAGACTTCGCAGTGGAGCAGTGAAACGGATACACCAGGGAGACTGCAGATGGTGTAACTTGGTTGCAGCATTTGCAGTAACAAACATAATAACTTGAGTACACAGTACAGTTAACACTGGAACAATGTTCAAGGCATTTTGCACAAGTGTTGTTAGAAAATATCTGGCATAGAAGGAGCTATTAGGAAGTCAAGGGAACAGGTTTTAAAGAGCAAAGGAAGGGAGGAGGCAAAACAAAATGACTGGGGAGGTTCAGGGAGGGGAAACACAGACTTGGGTCTCAGCCCAGCTGAAGGCAGACGAGTAATAGTGAAGGAAATCCTACACAACAGCAACAATTAAACTTTGAAGGCTAATTTCATTGACTGTGGAGTGCTTTGTGATATTCCAAGAACATACATGGTATGAAAGTAAGTAAGGCTCTAAATGAAACTGTCAACTGGCTTTCACTTGAATAATTCTATCTCTAATTATTTGTCCAATCTGGCAATACGATTAAGTCTTTATTTATTTAGACATATAGCATGAAACAGGCCCTTCTGGCCCAAAGAGCTCACTGCCCAGCAACCACCAACTAGCCTAATCACAGGACAGGTTAGAATGACCATTTAAGGTACTAAACAGTACACCTTTGGACTGTGGGAGAAAACCAAACACCCGGAGGAAACCCACGCACTCATGGGGAGAACATACAAACTCCTTACGGGCAGTGGCAGAACTGAACTCTGAACCTACTGAATTGTAATAGTGTTGCACTAAATGCTACGCTACCAGGGTGCCTCCATCTTGAGACTTAAGACAATGTTTTTGGGCCCAAATGCATATAAAGTGAGATCTTTTCCATATTTCAAATGTATAATAGTACCATTCGGGAGCAAAGTAAAGAGCATTATTTATATCAGGTCCTACTAGAATGTGAAAAATACATTCATATCCTCAACATCTTATTCTCGTAATTTGTCAAATATTAATGTATTTTCATCCTTCTGCATTAATGGATTTAATGTGATTAAATGCTCCTGAGGCATTCCACTAATTTATAAAGAGAGAAGATAGAATGTGCAGAAGGAGTGACATTAGGTAACTGAAGAGGCAAGTCTTTAACGGTACTGAAGAGGTGGGGAGAGAGGATGGGGCAGGGTTGGCGATATAGCAGCTTCTGGCTTGAACAATGAGGGACAGCTGCCAGTGGTAGGGAGGAGCAAGGACACTGACGTTTGAATGTCTGTGTTCACTGCACATACACACCGACGTCACACAGGCTGGCAACTAATCCCTCTGAAGTTATGATTCATTATAAATAATAAGCAGCCTTGGCTGGGTCAGAGTTGTCGATCTCAACACTGCAAGAATGGCAGGGATTTAAGGAATAGACTTGTCACCACCCAGCGAAGGAAATTAATTTTATTTCTTACTCGTGTCATCCGTGTCTCAAGGAGAAAGAATAATCCCGTCAGTGCTGATTCTTACACAGGCTCTGAGACTCTTCATCCTGGCTCAGTTATTTCAAAGCAGTAACACGGAAAACATTGCCTGGTTTACCCAGAGGTCAGGGAGAGAGCTGGGGACATGGTGTGAGAACGTGAACCACAGGCTCTGCCTAACACCAGGTCCCAGGCACTTGGGGCCAGACTGGATTGGCATGTCTCTAGCTGCCACTAACTGCAGTTTGGAAGAAAGCCCTCTGACAAAATTGCCCCAGGAACGGTGGCTGTTAGATTTGTTACATCATCATTTCTGTCCCAGCTTTTCTCCCAACTTCACACTTGTTAGTAACGGGCAACGTGTACGAGAACTTGAGGGATTTCCAGATTTGGCTGGTACCACAAAGGCCAGTAGTTTTTTGACAGTGGAGAGGAGAAAGTGAACATCCCCCTAAAGTGTGAACAGCCATCGTTTTTGGAAAAAAAACACATAGCTGCTTTGTTTAGGCTAAAGTGTTGCCTTTAGAGTTTAATGGTCAGGTTTCAGCACAGGGGAACTGTAAATTCCTGTACTGTGTTTCCTTTCTCTTATTAAGCACAACGCTGGCAACCTCATCTCAAACACAGATACAACTGATGTTTGTGGACAGCTACAAACATAAGTTGCATTGCAAAGCAATACGCTTGATTCTGTCCTGTGATTCAGAGATTGAAGTAGAGATTCTGGGAAGATATTGTGATTTGTCCGAATTTGGAAAACTGTCTTTTTGTGTTATTTGTGTGGTTGATGTGGACAATGGACACTTCAGATTTCTCAAAAAATCCAAACCCGGGTAGAGGATCATCCTGTATAGTGGAGGAAATCTAAGGCACCATCTTTCCCATTTACTGTATCAGATACCAGTGATTACTCTGTAGTTTCTTTCCTTAGTCAGCTTGCTCTGTTCCTAGTTCCAGAGTTCAGGTAGTGCCTTTCAAATGTAATTCACGTGACCTGATAATTGAAGCAATGGTGTGTTATGCTTACCCATCACACCAGCAAAACATAAGGCTGGTGATTCTAATGACTTGTGAGAACTCAAGTCTGCGTGTTGTTCAGCAACCTTGCACTCAAAGAGCTGACTGTGGACTTCAGAAAGGGTAAGACTATGGAACACAAACCAACCCTCACAGAGTGATTAGAAGTGGTGAGAGTGAGCATGTCCATATCTCCAAGGATCTAACCTGGTCCCAACATATCAATGCAGCTACTGTATAAAGAAGGCAAGACAGCAGCTAGCAGGAGTTCGAGGAGATTTGGCTTGTCACCTAAAACACTGGAAAATTTCTACTGATGTACCGTGGGGAGCATCTGACAGGCTGCATCGCTATCTGGTATGGAGTGGTGGGGGGTAGGTGCTACTGCACAGGATCAAAGTAAGCTGCAGAGAGTTGTAAACTTAGTCAACTCCATCACTGGCACAAGCCTCTGCAGTATCCAAGACACCTTAAAGGAGTGGTGCCTCAGAAAGGTGGCGTCCATCATTAAGGACCCCCACCACACAGGACATGCCCTCTTCTCATTGTTACAATCAGGAAGGAGGTATAGAAGCCTGAAGTCACACACTCAGCGATTCAGGAACAGCTTCTTCCCCTCTGCTATCCAACTTCTAAATGGACATTGAACCCGTGAACACTACCTCACTACCTTTTTTCAATTTCTGTTTTTGCACTAGTTACGAGGGGTGATTGATAAGTTTGTGGCCTAAGGTAAAAGGAATCAATTTTAGAAAACCTAGTACATTTATTTTTCAACTTAGTCCCCCCCTACATGTACACACTTAGTCCAGCGGTCGTGAAGCATACGGATTCCTTCCTTGTAGAAGTGGTCCACAGCAGGGGTGATTGATAAGTTCGTGGCCTAAGGTCGAAGGAGATGAGTTATTAACATCAAACTTTCTGCATTATCACTCAAAGAATTGAACTGCACGTGCACGTAACGAGAGCGTCTTGGACCTCCAGGTGGTCCACAGCAGGGATGATTGATAAGTTCGTGACCTTAGGTAGAAGGAGATGAGTTATATAGCTCTTGTTACATGCACGTGCAGTTCAACTCTGAGTGAAAATGCAGAAAGTTTGAATTTAATAACTCATCTCCTTCTACCTTAGGCCACAAACTTATCAATCACCCCTGCTGTGGACCACTTTCTGGAGGTCCAAGATGCCGACTTCTACAAAGAAGGGATCCGTATGCTCCACGACCACTGGACTAGGTGTGTAAATGTAGGAAAAATAAATGTGCAAGGTTTTCTAAAATTGACTCCTTCTACTTTAGATCACAAACTTATCAATCACCTCTTGTATTTTAACTACTTAATATACATACATATACTTTCTGTAATTCAGTTTTTTTCCCTATATTTATCTTGTATTGCATTGTACTACTGCCACAAAGTTAAGAAATTTCACAATATATGCTGGTGATATTAAAATTGATTCTGATTCTGTTTAAGTAACATAACCTATTCCTAAAACATGTGATCCCTATGTGATTCTAAACATGTCATCCCTATTTCCAGAAGGACCAAAAGCTAGAGGGACATGGGATGACCACGACAAGCACATTTCTCCTCTAATTCATACACTGCCCTGCCTTGGAAATGTATCACTGTCCTTTACTTGTCACAGGGTCTGAATAGTAGGATATTCTACTTAAAAGAATAACCAGGTGTTTGGCAATATTTGAAGGTGTGGTTCACTATCACATTCTTGGGAACAATTTGGAGTAAATGCAGGCTCCCACACCCAGGAGAGCAATAAGTAAAAAAGATTGTCTACTAGATGGTCAGTCAGACCTTGACAGAGGAAACAGAGAAGAGACAAGCAAACAAATGCTTGAATTGGGCAATGGCATCAACAAGCTACAAGTGAGAGAACAGCTGTACTACAGAAGTCAAATGAAGCACACCATTAGTATATTAGATGGTTCTGGGATGATTAAAAGAGTCTCACTAAAGTCAACTCATGATGGAGGTAAAAGCACCCATCTAATATATTCAGTTCAAATTGCTGAAAGGTTTCCCATTCTTTTCCAAAATCTATATCATAAAATTACATAGAATATACAATTCTTCAAACTACTTGTACTTCGCTTGAGCTTCTTCTCGTCCTTCTCACCTTTAGTCACAGCACAGAAATAAGCCATTTGACCCATCTAGTCCATGCTGTACTGTTTTTCTCCCACTGACCCGCACCTGGACCACAACCCTCCATACCCCTCCCATCCATGTACTTACCCAAACTTCTTTTAAATTTTGAAATCGAACCTGCTTCTAACATTTCCATTGGCAGCTCATTCCACACTCTCACCATCCCCTGTGAAGAAGATACCCCTCAGATTCCCTTAAGATATTTCAGCTTTCATTCTCAACTTATGGCCTCTGGTTGTAGTCCCATTCAACCTCAGTGGAAAAGGCCTGTTTGCATTTACCCTATCTATATCTTTCATAATTTTGTATAGCTCCATCAAATCTCCCCTTATCCTCCTGCACTCTTGGGAATAATGCCCTAACCTATTCAACCTTTCTCTTTAGCTCAAGTCAACAGCTCAGTCAGCACAATCCTCCCCTCGATTATGTCCAGCTCAGTTATTTTTCCAGCTTCCTTAAATGTTCAGTCTTCTTTAACATACTCTGTAAGAGTAAGCTACACATTTTTGTATTTTTCTGATAAATAATTTGGTTATGTCCCCTATCTGATCTTGGTTTTGTTAACTTCTATTTTTACTTCTTCCCATTCTCTGTCAATCCTCTGAAAGCATTTAATATTTGTATGGCTTCTGTTAGTTTGTTCCTTGACCTCTCTTTTCAAGAAAACATGTGACATGTATTCTTTATCCTTTTCCTGGTAGGAATAGCCTTTTTCTTTACCCACATTCTCATAAATAGTTCCCAATGGGAGCTCACCTCCAGCTTCAAACCTAGTGCAAATTTGCTGAATCCAAGTTAATATCCACTTCTAATGGTTGAATGACAATGACATGGTTCATATTCCGTATTTGCTTTCTTCGTGTCTAAAGAACAAAAGCAATTTCTACCCACCACCTGCCAACTCTTGCTCCACCCCTTCACTCTGTCTTTTTAAAGCAGATATATCCCCTCTTGTACCCATCCCCCTCCCCCCCCCACCCACCTTCTGATTCTGGCTTCTTCTCCCTTATTTTCCAGTCCTGACGAAGAGTCTCAGTCCAAAACATTGACTATCTATTCCCTTTTGGAGTTGCTGACTGAGCCGCCGAGTTCCTCCTACACTTTGTGTGTAGATCATCCCTTCCTTTCCAGTCCAGATGGAGGGCCTCGATCTGAAACTCCGAGCATCCATTTCCCTCCAGTGATGCTGCCTGACCAGCTGAGTTCCACCAGTGCTTCAGGTGTTGTTCCTTCTCCCATTATAACCCGTCGTGAGTCATGGAGCTTCTATTCCGGCAAAGAGCATACTGCTAATTGGTTGCATGAAATCTCAGAAAGGCCTGGTGAATTATCACAGACAAGAGAAAACCTGCAAATGCCGGAAATCCGAGCAACACACACAAAGTGCTGGAGGAACTCAGCAGGCAAGGCGGCATCAACGAAAAAGAGTACAGTCAGCATCTCGGGCCGAGCCCCTTCAGTAGGACTGGAGAGAAAAGAGCGGTAGATTTAAAAGGTGGGGGAGGGAAGGGGAGGAAGAAACACAGGTGGGGTGAAGTAAAGAGCTGGGAAGTTGATTGGTGAAAAAGATACAGGGCTGGAGAAGGGGGAATCTAATAGAAGAGGACAGAAGGCCATAGAAGAAAGAAAAGGTGGAAGAACACCAGAGAGAGGTGATGGGGAGGCTAGATTGTTATCTTTTGCACACTGGTTGTATGCCGTGTTGTTTCGGTCTTCCATTGAATCAATTATGGTTATTGAATTTATTCAGTATGCCCATAAGAAAATGAATTTCAGGGTTGTATATGGTGACATATATGTATTTTGATAATAAATTTACTTTGAACTTTGAACTTTATGGTATAACTTTATTATGGTTTAGATCACTTTTTTTCTCATCATTTGCCATTCTCCCCTCATTTTCACATATACCGATGTATAATGAAGGCTTTTAGAGATTCCTTTAAAACAACTATTTTGTCATTTTGTCTGATTGGAGCAACCTCACCTCATCATAAATTACTAAAATAAGCACATTTTCCATTTTGCAGGTCTCAACAGAATGATTGTAGCATAGAATCTGTATCTTCCAGGCAAAGTTGGAACTCAGGTGGTAAGATCCCCAGTTAGAATAAGTTCACATACATGAAAAAGTACTAACCATCCGATTCTCCACCCATATTAAAATCCACCATTGCGTGTCCAAATTTCCCGTCTTCTGGTCGTTTCTCGGACAAATGTTGAGCCAAATTTTCCATTGAAGTTTTCTCATGCACCTGTAAATCAGAAGCAACTGTTTATAACCAAAAGATCTCAGAGAAATTATTGAGACCCAAAATTCTTCTGTTGAGACTGAATTTTCTCTCCTCTTAGGTTTGCAGTAACTCATCTTGAAAACCAAAACAGGACAGGTAACATGAGTAGCTTTACCAAGGAAAACCCTATGCCCCATCTCCTGTTGCCCGGGAAATTGCATGGCTTGCTAAGAGTTAAGAGTCAAACTTTTTTTTTAGGAGATAAGGATGGCAGATATTAGTGAACCAGACCCAAGCATACAACAACCCTGTAGCTTGCCTTTAATATAGTCCCAACCTACAGTATACATGCATGTCAAACCAAGAACACAGGCAAGTGGGATTAGCATGAATGAGTTGGGCTGAAAGGCTGGATTCCATGTTCTATAGGTCAATAACTCTACAGAAATACTGTGCAGTGCAAAAAAGTTTGAAATTCAAGGGGAACTCTAATTGCTCCCAGTATTCATTTGATTTTCAATGCTTTCAATTCACAAACAAACCAGCAAAACGCCTTTTAATTTTTTTTGCTGGGTCTTATTTCTTAGCAAATGTTATCAATACAATCATCACAGTAAGTCCACAGAAATAACAAGCATGTGTTGAATCTCATTGCTCAAAGAGCTCTTTGATAACATTTAATCTTTACCTTGGTGCTTTAAACATCATGACTTCAAATGATAGTCAAAGATTCTGGGGGGATTTTGGTCAAGACATCGCTCTCTCTCTCTCTCTCTCTCTCTGTCTTTCTCTCTCGCTCTCTATCTCTCTCAACCTCTGCCTCTGTCTCCCCTTTTCCCTGCTCTCTCTCTCTCTCCCCCCTTCCCTCTTACCCCCTTCCTCTCTCTCTCCTTCCCTCTTCCCCCCCTTTTCTCTCTCCCTCTCCCTGTCTCTCTCAATGCAGTGTTATTAGATGACAAAACTAGGCCTTGATGTTCATGCTCACCAAAGCAGGCAAAAGCCAAAGAAGCAATATGCAGAAACTCTGTTCACAATATTAGCAGACCCCTCCCTGAAAACAGGCAGAAATACGAGTGCAGTAAAGCATTCCAAGGTGCTTCAGACCAGTTGACATTGAACCGTGAATAAAGATATTTGGACAAATGGCTAAGTTTGGAAACACCGAAGAAGGAGAGAAACAGAGGTTATGACCTTTACAGAGTAGTTTTCAGAGATGTAGAGTTGAAAGTACAGTTAACATTAATGGAGAATTGAAAACTCAGAAAACAAAAGGAGCCAAGCTAAGGAGCATTTCAAGAGAGATTAGCTTTGTTTGTCACTTGTGCATTGAAACATGCAGTGAAATGTATTGCTTCTGTCAAATCAAATCAGTGGGGATTGTGCTGAGGCAGGCCACAAGTATCACCATGCATCTGGTACCAACATAGCACCAACCTTAATCATACGTCTTTGGAATGTGGGAGGAGACCGGAGCATCCAGAAGAAACACTGTCACAGCGATAACATATATATTCCTTACAGGCAGTGGTGGGAATTGAACCCTGGCTGGTCAGTGATCACTGGCACTGTAAAGCGATTGCACGAACCAGTATGCTACCATGACACCCATTCATAAGCAGCGCTGTTTTTCATCTATTCAAAGGTTTGACACCTGGATTTAGTTCTCCATTAAAGTCAAAGAGGAATATTATAGGGCAGAGTATAAATCCAGTCATGTTATCCAATAAAAATACAGCCAAAGCCCCTTCATCAGAACTTTGATCCTTGACCTCAAACGTTAACTGTTTCACTTTCCACAGATGCTGCCTGACCTGCTGAGTTTTTTTTCCTAGCATTTGTATTTCAGATTTCCAGCATCTGCAAG
The DNA here is from genome assembly GCF_963921235.1 of Mobula hypostoma. NCBI lineage: Eukaryota > Metazoa > Chordata > Chondrichthyes > Myliobatiformes > Myliobatidae > Mobula > Mobula hypostoma. The sequence continues at coordinate 8,625,109 of NC_086116.1, read as the reverse complement.
AGTCCTTTTTCATTCTGTGCTATTAAGTAAACATTGACAGGGATCTCATGCATAACACACACTGTGTGAATCATGGTGGCATTTATCAGGGTCTGGTGAGGTAGTTCTGAAGTGTGATTGATATTATGGTGAGGGAAACACAGCAGGCAAGGTTCCATAAACTACAATGTAATAATGCCAGAATCTAGTTAGTGATATGGCCCAGAACACCTAGGATAGCCTTTCTGATCTTCACTGAAGTAGCTCCAGGGGATTATTATACATCCACCTCAAGGAGATTATGGCCTTGGTTTAAGGGCTCAGCCATAGGACAGCAGCTCCAAGCAGAGCACTACCCTGGGTCCTGATCTGGAGGACCTGGTTAGGATTTTGTGCAACACACACAAAAGTTGCTGGTGAACGCAGCAGGCCAGGCAGCATCTCTAGGAAGAGGTACTGTCGACGTGTCGAGCCGGGACCCTTCGTCAGGATTTTGCGCTTGTGTTGTTACTTCAACCCACTACTTTCTGAGAGAAAGTCCGAGCAACAGAGTCATAGCTGACATGGCTAACCAAATTCAAGGCAACAAAATGCCACTTTCACTTAAATCCTGCGACACTTAATCACCATTGGGTATTTACAGAAGCAATCACAGGCACTGGCTATGTGGCTGAAATTCAGATTCCAGCAGTGGCACTCTAATTATTTGTGAGTTCAATGGAATGAAGGGAAATTAACATTAATACCTGAGGAAAGAAAAATCCTGTTGCAGAATTGAAGCTTACACATGCTTTCAGATAACATGCTTTTAATGATCCCACCCTGCCAGATGGCAGGCAAATAAATGGAGAGACAAGAGCGATAAAAATAAATGTTTTCTTTTTTAATGGACAGTACAAAATGATCTGTGCATATTGCAAGGGGAAGTGACAAGTGCTGTCAGAACAGGGAAGATGATAAACATTTCATTAATATGCAGTTCATCGTGTTTTATTTATAAAGCCAGGTTATTTAAAAAAAACATAGATCTTTATAAGCATTATGTAGTGATTCTCAGAGTCCTTCCAGCTACTAGTCAAATGGAATTATGTTCTATCTAACAAAAAAAACTCACTCTTCTTTTACCAACTAGGGCCAGTATGGTAAATCTATTATGTTGCAAAAGATATTCTTCTCTAAACTAATTTGTAATAAAAGGGTTAAAAAAATTGACAGCAATTTATGGCTGCATCAATTATTCAAGCATGCCTTAATAATTTAAAATAACAGATACAGGTTGTCTTAAAATATTTATATGGGTCTACTTCTTTTAAAAAAAGAAATAAAGAAAATTTAGCCTTAAATTATCAATTGCATTCAGGCTATTAGCATTGTATTGATGTATAAATATCAAGGCAGACACAGAGGCAGACAGTAACTCAGAGGGAGGGAATAATTCAATATCTGATTTTATGTAGGCTGATTATATGCACAAATAGGGAACAGAGGAGCTTGCAAATTTGCAAAGTATCTTATCACAACTCTCAAGATACCTCAAAGTACTTACTCACAATTAATTACCTCATATGCAAACATGGCAATCAATTTGCAGTAAACAGCATTTTACAACTGGCAATGAGGTAGATCATCTGATAACCTATCTTAGAAATACTGATTGATAAATGCTGGACAGGACACAGGGCAAGATCCCTCCTTCTTTCATCTTTTATCTTGGAAGGTTAAGGAGATTTGGCAAGTCATCGAACACTAAGAGATTTCTACAGGTATATTGTTGAAAGTATCCTACCAGGTTGCATCGTACTCTAGTATATCAATTCAAAAGCACAGGAATTTAAGAAACTGCAAAGAATAGTGGATACAGTCCAGTACATCGTGGGTACGTCCCACTTCACCATTGGTAGTATCTACAGGAGGCATTGCCTCAAAAAAGCAACATCTGTCATCAAAGATTTCCACCATCTGGGCCATGCAGTCTTCTCACAGCTAGCATTGGGTAGGAGGTACAGAAGCCTGAAGTCCCACACCACCAGGTTCAAGAACAGCTAATTCCCATCAACCAACTGTCCTCCAACCAACCAGTACAAGCTTAATTACTACAATTTAGCACTATGACCACTTTGATCTTTTTGTACTAAAATGGACTTGTTGGTTTTTTTTGTTCTATTGGGTTCCATCTCATAAAAATGGTGCATAATTTATGTTTAATTTATATTTGTCTGGTGAATGTTGCTTATCTAATGGCATGTGCCTGTGATGCAGCTATAGGTTTTTCGTTGCACTTGTGCATTCATGTACTTGCACACTGATTGTTTGTCAATCTTTGTGTAGTTCATCACTGGTTCTGTTGTCTTTCTTTGTTCTACAAATACGTACTTCGATAGTAAATTTACGTTGAAATTTTCACTTTGAACTTTGTGCATATGACAACAAACTTGACTTTGAACTTTAGAATTTGAAAAGCAGTTTGAAAAATTATTTTGTTGGCGGTTACTTTAAAAGCCATTGTCTGGATGACTGTTGAATAGGAAAAGACACTGCCTGTCCTGTTTTGGCCAACTGAATTTCATGGTGAGCTGTGAATAGGTGTACATCCCTTATTCATATATTAAACTGGCTCCACTGCGTTTACACTAACTCATATAATAGCGAGCACCCACTTACACTAATCCCATTTTATTCTATCTTATTCTCCCCACATTTCCCTCAACTGCCCCTAAGTTCTACCACACACAAGTTCTTCAACACCAGGGGCAATCTGCAGTGGCCAGTTAGCCTGCCAATTTAGTCTGTAGAGATCTGGGCTTGTACTTAGTTGTACACCAACAGTTGTCACCAGTCCTTTAATTTTCCCCATGTAATGGCCAGGTCAACAATAACTTCAGACCTCAGTAACAATTGAACAAAGAAGTACTCAGAATTAAAAATGTTTAAAGATTTAATTTGAAAAGAATAATTAATGTTTAAATGGAACCATGAAATTGCATGAACAGCTTAGCAGTGAGCAGAGAATATTTACTTACTGACAATTTTAGATTTGAGATTTTGTTTTCTTACCTGAGTTTTTTTTCCGCAGTGTTTTTTAAAAAATGTGACCCTCCTAAAAACTTAGTCTGTATATGTGAATGAAAAGATTGAGTAAACATTAGGAGGGTTTACTCAGTCTGTTCATTCACATATACAGACTAAGTTTTAGGAGGGTCACCAGCTTAAACAAAGAGCATTAATTAATTTTCTGAAAATAAAACAAAATCTTAAAAAAGATCTATTGAAATATTTATAGCAGATGAGGTTGCACCTTGAGCAATCACAGAACATGGATTTGTGTCTACTTTCTGGAAGAAATCTAATATTACTGGATGTTGTGTCATAGCCCACCAGAAGATTCATTCACAACTTTGTTATCTACCACTGATCACCTGTATACCAGTATTCCAAACACTTGCGTATACGCTTCCACTCAAGATCTTGATTTTGACATTTTGTGACTGGGGCAACATGGGGAAAATGGTGCCAATGTCTCAGCAGCTTCTCTCTATCATAGAGTTACAGTGACCATAGGCACTGAAGCAGCTCACCAAGGGTTACTTGCAAGAAGGAATTCTTGGCCTTCACAGCCATCTGTGGCAATGAATTCCACAGATTCACCACCCTCCGGATAAAGGTCCTCCTCATCTCTGTCCTAAAGGGATGTCCTTGTATTCTGAGGCTGCACCTTCTGGTCCTGGACTACTCCACTATTGGAAACATACTCCCTACGTCCACTCTACCTAGGCCCTTCAATATTTGATAGGTTTCAGTGAGATCTCTCTCATTCCCGTCATACATTAACCCTTTCATTTCTGGGATAAAGTCGTGAACCTCCCCGGACCCTCTCCAATGCCAGCACATTCTTTCTTAGATAAGGGGCCCAAAACTGCTCACAATATTCCAAATTTGGTCTGACCAACACATTATACAGCCTCAGCATTACATCCTTTGGGCAGATTTACACAGATCACTGGAACTCTTTGCCTAATACCACTGAGAGGTAATCTTTACCTTATTTTCTGAAGCAGTTAAAGAAATCACCATTTACTCTAAGTAATTTATAAAGGGAACTGAATATTGATCTAGGTAGCACTGCATCTTGGGGACATATGAAAACACACACACACACACAATAATATTTGGCCTCATCATTCCTTCATCCAAATGAAACAAATGACTTCTATTAATGCTTATCACATATGTATAATTTGCACATCAGTAATTGAGAAGTCTACTAGCCTCATTATGGGTCACTTCCTTTACCACGCACATTACCTATATGGAAATAAAACACGTATGTGTCCCAAATTACGTACGTGAATTCTTCTATAATTAAGTATTTTAATTAAAATGCCAAGAGCCTTTCCCAACAATTTGCTAATTCCGGGTCAATCCCAACCCTATAATTTAACTTAGATGTGGCAGCCTTATGTAAATTGGTTATCGAACTAACGAGAAGGCAATCAGGATGTCATAATGATAGACTTTCAATCAACAGTGTGTTCCATTGTTAGAAACTCCGTGCACATCTTAACAGACCACATAACAGATAGATGTAACTTTCATCTTTCCTGCATTAAGACTTTGAATTATACAGAAGCCATTTTTGACAAGCTTTACAGAGGGTGCAGAGATTTACTGGGACGCTGCCTGGACTTAAGGACATAATTTCTGAAGTTGGGTTGAGTGAGCTGGGGCTTTTCTCTCTGGAGCGAAGGAGGTGACCGGACAGAGGTGTACAAGATGATGCGAGGCATAGAGGGGGAAGTCAGAGATATTTTTTACACAGAGAGTGATGAGTGTGTGGAATGCCCTGCCAGGGATAGTGGAAGAGGCAGAAACATTAGGGGCATTTAAGAAACTCTTAGATGGGCACATAGATGCGAAAAAAAAGGAGGGCTATGTCAGAGGGAAGGGTTAGATTGATCTTAGAGTACTTTAAAAGATCGGCACAGCATCATGGACTGAAAGGCCTGTACTGTGTTGTAATGCTCTACGCACTATGTTCTATAATATATTCTCGTTAAAGAATGCCCAAAGCGATTGCACACAAGTGAAACCTTACTAGCTTTTAATCCACCAAAAAGGAATCCATTCTTGCTACAATCAGCCCGAAAAGGAATCACTAATCCACTTATTGATGATACTGTATATCTCTCTAACTAATCCATGCATAATGATTCCCTCCATCCTGCACTAGAGATCAGGAAGAAAATCCACTTCAGTTCATTGTGCTAAAATGAAGGATTTGAGCCAATCTTATACTCCAGTTCACCTTATAGTGTGGGCTGAGGGAGTGTTATGTTGTTGAAAGAGGTATCCTTGCAATAGAGGTCCAGCTGGCCTGTGCAGTTAAATGATCTGTGGTGCTATTTCACTGAGAATCACTGGCCAGCACTTGCCTATGTCCCTGACTTAAACGTCTCTGAGCCAATATCAATGAGGAATGTATAACTAATATCTGGTACAGGTAGCATTTCTAAATTTTCAAGAAGCAAAAAAGTTGTTCAACAGCGAAAGATGCATGGAGGTTGCGGCAACATTATTAGTGTGGGTAGAGATTTAGTTAGAAAGTGAAAATAATGAGAATACTCAGTGGCTCTCTTGCATCTGGGCAGAGTGAGACACCACAGAATCCGTATTGTCACCAACAATTTACATGAATACTTCCGATGGAAAGACAAAATGTAATTTATCCAAGTTTGTTGATATTTTCAAACTGTTTGGCAAAATAAACTGTGAATAGAACATGGAGCAACAAAAGGATATGGACAGGTTAAGCGAGTGGGCGACAAACAAACTGTATCCACTATGTGGGTGAGCGGTAGAATCAAGGGTGAGTTGATGGGAATGTGGGGAGAATTAAAAAATGGTATTAATATAAGTGGGTGCCTGAAGGTTGGCATAAACTTGGTGGGCCAACTAGCTTTTTCAATGCTGTATGGCTCTGTGATTGTAAAATAAAGAAAATGGTGGGCTAGGACTCCCAGACAAAAAGGAGGCCTGCTGAGTAAAAAAAATCTTGTTTGTCTCTTCGATCTGGCTAATACTAGACAGAATCTGGCTTCATGCATCATATTCTTTAAAGAGTTGAGGAATATTTGTCCTATCCTTCTGAGGGCCTTGTATCTGATGGACTACCCCATTGCCTGAAACAACTGACCCTGAGAAAATATATCAGGGCTTGGCTGGCATTCAAACCGAATCCTCCGAGGGACTCATGTTAAGTTTGTTAGTATCATGTATAGTCAGATTTACTTTTATTGTGCATGGATGTGCACTGACTTAAATTAACCCCAAGTCACTGAGGGAATGTTTACGCGTGCTTTTAATTACAATCTGCTTGGCAGATCACAGGTCAGGTAAACAGTGGGCCAAAAATCCCAACGGTCCTGTTGGAATACACTGATTATTCATGGAGTATGTCAGGATGTTTATTTTCTTTTGCTGGGGGGGGGGAGAGTGTGGGAGGTGATGGAGGAGGGGGAAGGGGGAATCAATGTAGGTTTGCTCAGACCTGACACAAATCCCTCTAATATCAGGGAATTTGGATGAAGATGAGACTAAAAGTGAAGACCAAATCATACAGTTCAGGGCAGGTAGGAGAATAGAAAGTGACAATATTTATTACATATTGTGAATGAATTCCCATCATCTGACTAGTATCCATTATCTTTAACAAAGAAAGGCTTACAATTCTACAAAGCATTCTGAACCTCAGACATTAGAGAATTCCTTACAGCCAACAAAGTAGTATTGATGTGAAGCTATGGTCATAACGTCAGAAAGACAGCACTCAACATTTAGGAACAGATTCTTCCCCTCCACCATCAGACCTCTGAATGGACAATGAACCTATGAACACTACCTCACTATTTTTGCTCTCTTTAAGAACTACTTATTTCTCTGTATACTATATCTATCTATCTATAAATATATCTATCAGTTATTCTATCTATATCTATCTCCATATCTATCTGTCTGTCTGTCTGTCTCTCTCTCTCTCTCTCTCTCTCTCTCTCGAGAGAGATGGGGATAGATATAGATCTTTTAATTTTTTTTCTGACACTGATCAACAGAAAAAGACTCTTTTGTCTCAAGGTGAAAACAGATCTTTACAAAGTGATCTAAATTAATTACAAATATAAAACACAAAATAATTGATTTCAACACACACACAATGCTGGAGGAACTCAGCAGGTGTGGTAAACCATATATATGTTGTAACTGGGTTAACTGTCTGGACACGCCCCTCTGCTGACTGCCCCTGTGGCTCCTCCCACAGATTCCTGTATAAAGGTGATTTCACCTTGCCCCTCCCCCTCAGTCCAGGGGCAGACACTCAGCATGGAGGTCGTATGGTACAGCGAATAAAAGCCTTTCAGTATTTTACCCAACTTCAGTCCTTTGGAGTTATTGAAGGTGCTTCAGCAGGCCAGGCAGTATCTATGGAAAAGAGTACAGTCGATGTTTCTGGCCGAGACTCTTCATCAATAATTGATAGCATAAATATGACATAAACACCCTTTAATATGATACACCAAATCATCACTGGTACAGCTAATTGGGTTTAGAAGTTACATAATTAGTTAAATGGAGATCTGTTTTTGGAGACCTGTTTGCAGTCAAGGGGTTTCAACTGATTGTAGTGAAAATGCACCTGTGTCTGGAAGGTCCAACTGCTGGTGAGTCAGTGTCCTGTCAAAAACTACACCATGCAGACAAAAGAACACTCCAAGCAACTCCACAAAAAGGTTATTGAAAAGCACAAGTCGGGGATATGGATACAAGAAAATTTCCAAGTCACTGAATATCCCTTGGAGTACAATTAAGTCAATCGTCAAGAAATGGAAAGAATATGGCACAGCTGTAAATCTGCCTAGAGCAGGCCATCCTCAAAAACTGAGTGACTGTACAAGAAGGGGACTAGTGAGGGAGGCCACCAAGAGACCTATGACAACTCTGGAGGAGTTATAAGCTTCAGTGGCTGAAATGGGAGAGACTGCGTATACAACAACTGTTTCCCAGGTGCTTCACCAGTTGTTGCTTTATGGGAGAGTGGCAAAGAGAAAGTCACTATTGAAAAAAAAACACACATGAAATCTCAGCCAAAAATTGGCAGAAGGCATGTTGGAGACTCTGCAGTCAGCTGGAAGAAGGTTCTATAGTCTAATGAAACCAAAATTCAGCTTTTTGGTCATTAGAATAAACACTATGTTTGGCATAAGCCAAACACCATTAATCATCAAAAACTCACCATCCCTTCCATGAAGTATGGTAGTGGCTGCATCATGCTGTGGGGATGCGTCACTGCAGCAGACTTGTGAAGGTAGAGGGTAAAATGAATGCAAAATGTAGAGGGCAAAATGCACAGAAATCCTGGAGGAAAACTTGATGCAGTCTGCAAGAGAACTGTGACTTGGGAGAAGATTTGTTTTCTAGCAAGATGATGACCCCAAGCGTAAAGACAAAGCTACACAGGAATGGCTTAAAGACAGCTAATTTAATGTCCTGGAGTGGCCAAGTCAGAGTCCAGATCTCAATCTGATTGAGAATTTGTGGCTGGACTTGAAAAGGGCTGTTCACTCACGATCCCCATGCAATCTGACAGAGCTCGAGCAATTTTGTAAAGAAGAATGGGGAAAAATTGCAGTGTCCAGATATGCAAAGCTGATAGAGACCTATCCACACAGACTCAAGGCTGTAATTGCTGCCAAAAGCGCATCTACTAAATACCGACTTGAAGGGGGTGAATACTTATGCAATCAATTGTTTTATGTTTTATATTTGTAATTAATCTAGGTCACTTTGTAGAGATCTGTTTTCACTTTGACACAAAAGAGTTTTTTTCTGTTGATTAGGGACAAAAAAGCCAAATTAAATCCATTGTGATTCAATGTTGTAAAACAAGAAAACATGAAAACTTCCAAGGGAAGGGGGAATGAATTCTTTTTAGAGGAACTATATATATATATATATATAAATAGACACACATACACACACACACACACACACACACACAGTATATTTATTATAATTTATAGCGTATTGCACTGCATCATCATCATCATCATGCACTGCACTAATGCCTTAAAACCACAGATTTCATGGCATACTGTATGTCAATGATAATGTGATTCCAAATGTGATTGGGAATCTAACCTTTCTTTACTTTCCAAAATTTTCATCCAAAAGACAACTTGTCTAACTGTCCAGTACCCTATCACTACAGCTCGATGATATGTTGTCTAATTCCATGCCGTTGAAATTGAGTATCAACCTTACATGCTGATACCTCAACAAAAGACTCCAATGTCAAAATGAGTCATTAATTTAGTCAGCGGTTCTTTGCTATGATGTGTTCTATTATATAAAGCTGTCTTGTCGTGCCACTTCTAATTTTGACAAAGAAAATATTCTACATGCTCCTTTTTTAACTTCAACCATCAGACAGGAGGTATAGAAGTCTGTAGTTTCACATCAACAGGTTCAGGATCTGCTTCTTTCATACCACCACCAAATTCTTGAATCAACCTGCACATCTCTAACCCTGCCTCAGCAACAGAATACTGCGGACCACCACTCGCACTACCTTGAACTTGTTTTTTCTGCACTAATTGTCTTGATTTGCACAGTGCTTTTTCTTCACTGTCCTGTATAACTGATGCATAACTTATGTGTTGTGTATTGCCACCTGAATCTGTGTGCCTGTGCTGCAAGCAAATTTTTCATTCTACTTGCAACTCACTTCGGCAGGTGACAACGAATTCAACTTGACTTGCCAACAGGCAAGGTGCTTTGGAAAGCATGGAGTGGTTTTGTAAAATAGGACACCTGAAGAAAGTGAGCCTTACCGAGTTGGGGAATCTAAATGACTTTCACTTAAAATTCACTTAATCCATTCTGCTTGACTCAATCTGACGAGATGCTATATTGGATATCCAAGATGTTATTTAATATTCCATTATCAACGGTGACATTTTTCCAAATGCATGGAATTTAATAAAGCTTATTGTAAAGTTTGTGTGTTAAAGCTGTTACTTCAGCTTCAGTGCTGAAATGGGGACTAAACAATGGGCAAGGATTCTGTCTCTTTAAGCAAATGAGATTGCTTTATGCTTGACTTTTCAAGACAAAATATTATTTAAGTCTTAGTTATGATACTGCAGGACTGACATCTCATTGGAAAGTGCAGCACTCTTTCAAATAGATGGCTCTTCTGTTGTCTGCTCTAGTAGCCCTGTCACTTTTGAGCTGGAGAGGTCATGGGTTCAAGTCCCACACCAGTTCCTGAGCATTAAGCCAAACTGGTTCTGTAGGGCTATCAACAGAGTGCTGAACTGTTAAGGCACTCTGTTAGAACAAGTCCTTGCATCATCACGGAGGTGAAGATGACAGAATGTCATGTCACTAAATAAAATCCTGGGAAAAGCAGGCAGCAGAAGACTATTCAAATCCTTGAGGTTGTTTCACCTGTCAAGGTCATGGCTTGAGCTGTATCTAAAATGCATCTGTCCACGTGTATGTTTACAACCATTAAGTCCCTAGCTATCAAAAATCAACCAGGCTCAGATTTTAAATTTCAGTAGACTGCTGGCTCCAACATTCTGGGAATATTCCAAGGCGGAACAGTGGTGCAGCAGTTAGTGCTGCTGCCCGGCAGCTCAGATGTTTGCTCCTGACTTCCTGCACTCTCTGTACTGAGTATGGATGCTCGCACTGTGACCACGTGATTTCCCCTGGGTACTCCAGTTTCCTCTACATCCCAAAGACATGCTGGTTGGTAGGTTATTTTTGCACTACATCAAATCAGTTGTGAGAATGTGACAAGTGCATATGCAGCTGATTAAATGCGTGGTGAACCAATTGGGCCTCCTACACGCGGGAGGACCTCTCTTTTTGCGCAGGCTTTCAAGCGAGCAGGCTTTTCGTCTGGGTAGCCCAGTTCCTCGCTGACGTACTGTGAATTGCCCAGAGTATACACTGGCTGACATGACTCAGTAAAAATGGTGAATCCTACTCCTCGGTCGGCATTCCTGTTTTACGCATACCTAACAATTTTCCTGCTGTAATTTGTCCCTGGTGTGTAGGGGACCAGCAAAAGGACCAACAGGGAGTTGGTGGGTGTGTTAGAGAGAATAATTTGCAGGGTACAGGCAAATCAGCAGGGGGAAAATGGGACTGATGGAAGTGTTCTTCTTGGAGCTAGTATGGATGCGTAGGCCATATGGCCTCCTTCTGTATCTCAATAAGTAATTAAAACTGGCTATTGGAAGATAAATTATCCTTTCATACATGGAGGAATACCAGCCAGAGTTAATTATCTCTCATACAAAAACAAATCAGAATCAGCTTTATTATCACTGATGTGAAATCTATTGCTCTGTGGCAGCTGCTTGGTGCAAAGATATAAAAATTAATATAAATTACAAAACTATATAAATAATGCAATTTATCTGAATGCTGCCTGTGGAGCTTGCTGTGTGGATAGATATTCACCGTCATTGACTGAACAAGAATCTGGTTGAATGCACCATTCACCAATCCACAGATTGTCTGATATGCATCCATTGCTGGGAATGGAATGGGAAACTGTCGGTTCTAGAAAGCGTATGCAATATGCCCCACAAAGTAAAACTGGGTGGTGAAGAGAAACTATTTACCTGATGTATTAACTGCTTTGTAATAGCCTGTGATTTGGTTTATAAATTTATTCACAGCACCAAATGAACTTTATCCTACAGGTCAATGGATTTGTGGAAATGGGCATGTGATCTTTTCATCTCTGCTTTCAACTATATTTCTACAGACTAGCAACCTCTCTTAAAGTGGAAATATCAGCAAATCAGATACCTATCAATATTTTCTGTTTTTATTTCAGAACTCCAGCAGCTACAGTCTTTTGCTTTCAGATAGCATTTCTTTCTTGCTTTGCACCAATCCCTGAAGAACTTACGATGATTTAGTATGTCACAGTCTCCTAGTGCTCATCAATGTTGTGTTTACTACTATTATGCAGTTACTGTTGCAATCTGAGAACACAGGAGCCAAGCTGTAACACATATGCTTCTGCAATGAAATAATAACCATATAATCTGTGTTAGTGATACTGACTAAGGGAAACATACTAGACGAGAGTCAATTCCCTTATTCAGAATAATGCCATTTGAAATCCTTACATGCCAACTAAGAAACAGTACTCCCGATGGGTGCAGTATTGCATCAATAGTGGAGTGCAGGGATTAAGAGCTCAGATTCCTGGAGAAGGACATCAGCATCTAACTCAGGTGAGACTATTTCTTCTGAACTCAGACTAGGAAAATGAAGCCAATACAGAATCTACAAGTCAGAAAATACACAAGAAAAACGCACTCGATGTGGTAACCAAACCTCCATGTCAACTGTAATGAATGGTTTCAAAACACATCACTGATCATAAAGAGCAATTACTGAAAGGAGAAAGAGAGATGGGGGAGAGAGGAGGAGGAGGAGGAGGAGGTGGAGGAGGAGGTGGAGGAGGAGGTGGAGGAGGAGGAGGAGGAGGACGAGAGAGAAAAGGAGAGAGAGAGGGAGAGAGAACGAATGAGAGGGAAGGGAGAGAGAAGAGGAGGGAGAGGGATGGGGGAGGGCGAGATAAGGAGAAAGAGAGATTGAGAGCATGAGAGAAAGATCTAGAGAGAGAGGGAGGTAGGGAGGGAGAGAGGGAGGTAGGGAGAGAGAGAGGAGAAGGAGAGAGGAAGAGAGACAGATGAAGAGAGAGAGAGGGAGAGAGAGGGAATGAGAGAGAACAAGAGGGAGTGAGAGGGCAGGGGAGGGAAAGGGATGAGGAGGGGGAGTGAGAGCATGAGAGAAAGATCTAGAGAGAGAGAGAGAGAGAGGTAGGGAGGGAGGGAGAGAGTGGGGAGAGAGAATGGGGAAGGAGAGAGAGAGAGGAAGAGACGGAGAGAGATGGAGAGAGAGAGGGAGAGAGAGGGTGAGGAAAAGTGAGGGAGAGACAGCGAGAAGGAGGGAAAGAAAGGAAACAAGAGATAGATGGAGAGAGGGTGGAAACTAGCTTTGCTATTGTGGTAGGAATCAACATTATGCACATGTGTGAGACTGAATTAAATAATATTATGGGAGCTTGTTCATATGTACAAGAGTCCATAAATTGAGCATCTGTAACCTGAGAACAACTTGTAGATTAGTGACATACTGCCTTGGCTGGTCACCTTGAGAACGTGAAAGGTAAAAATTTAATGTGCGATCTTATTTAATAAGGAACAAATGTTCGTGGCTTGGTAAGACTGTTGCCTATCCTCAGCATCGAGGGAAGATGATTTCCACTCTCCATTCCACCACACGGATAGTGGGGATAGGAAGACGTTTAGCATGTTACATGGACATAGATCTAGACCTTGTACGGTGGTAAATGTTGTCAGAGATTCAGCAGGCAACTTTACATCTCTCCTGGGTTTATTTCCACTGACGTTAATGGCAGAGCCATAAAGTGGGCTGCGAAAATGCTTTTGCTTGTCAGATAAAATCAAGACCAGCCTGGGTGTGATGGCAGACTCAGAATTATACTGTTTTAAAGAGTCAGATTGTTCCCTGCGTATTATGATATCTGACAGATTTGGATCTGACTTGTGTACGTTGACTGATTTTTCACAGTTTACGTAGTATCTCTTCAATGGGGACAAGTGAAAATCACAGCTTGTGAAATGCCTGTCTGTGACTTAAAAACTATTGGAGGCAGTTTGCTTGCAGTTCAATCCATGTTACTGTGCATTACAGCGCTGTATCCGACATTCCTCTGTGAAAGTTAACCAGAAAGCTCGTTTTACAGCAAAGCTGATCAGAGGGATTGAAAGGCCTCTCCCTGCTCATAGTATCCTCGCAGTTAATCTGATTTTCATTAACATTATTTATGTCAAACACACTGGCGCTACATAGATATAACGATAAGATCTTAGAAACCAGTCGGGTGGTGTGGATCTTAGTTGAATTCAGCACACCTTCTGTTCACGAAGCAATTCTCCCAAGCCACTGAGTTTGGCAGCTTGTCTCATGCTATTGGTATATGCAAATGCAATAGTTTATGATTGGTTCAACCAAGCTTAACGAGGACATCAGCAATAGTAACCTATCATCCGGGTTTGAGCATAGATGCTCACAGTTTCAGATGTCAGCTGGTCCCACTCCAGATGCTTGCCTCATTTCTAGCCACCTTGATTTTTATATTATCCCACTGTTCACTGACTCACTGACATTGTCTGTGCAATAATCATAAGTCATAGGAGCAGAATTAGGCTTTCGGCCCATCGATCATGGCTGATTTATTATCCCTCTCAACCACATACTCCTGCCTTCTCCCCGTAACCTTTAATGCCTTTACTAATTGATATCCTGACTAATTAAGAAACTGTCTTGGCATTCACAGCTGTCTGTGACCGTGAATTCAATATATTCACCACTCTCTGGCTAAACCAATTCCTCCTCATCTCTGTTTTAATAGGAATTTCTATTCCGAGGCTGAACCTCTGGTACCAGACTCCTCCACTACAGGAAACATTCTCTCCTTGTCCACTCTAGACAGGCCCTTCAATAACTGGTAGATATCATTGAGATTCTGTTAAACTCCAGCGAGTTCAGGACCAGGACCATTGAATGCTCCCCATATATTAACCCTTTCATTCAGAGGATCATTCTCTTAAACCTTCTCTGAACTCTCTCCAATGCCAGCACATCCTTTCTTAGGCATGGAGCCCAAAAATAACCCTACTGAAACAATTAAAACTTTGCCTTTTACTATATTTTATGAAAGATTTATTGAACCTCCTAGTTATCAAAATGAATTTGACTAGATTTATTAGAAGTTAGAGCAAGACATTATTTAACTCTTTTAGCCTGTTCCTACATTCAATTAGATTCAATATCAGTCTAGTTACTTGCCTTAACACCCAAAACAAATCCATAAAGACTCAAAAGAGACTGCAGATGCTGGAATCTAGAGCAAAACACAAAGCGCTGGAGGAAGTCAGTGGGTCAGACAGCATCTATGAAAGGAAATGGACAGTTGATGTTTTGAGTCGAGAACCTTCATCTGGAGGGGAGATGGTGGAGGGAAGTGGTGGAAGAAGAGCGGACAGCTGATATGTGGATCCAAGTGAGAGAGGTGACATGCAGATGGCTGAAGGGGAAGAGTGGGAATGATATTAGAAGCTGGCAGGTGACGTGAAAGTGAGAGAGGGCTGAAGAATTTGGAATCTGATAGGAGAAGAAGGTTGAGTATAGGATAAGGGATGGGTGGTGGGGTGGGGGAACCAGCGGGAGAGAGTAGAGGGTTGGAAAGATATAGGATGGTGGGGACCAGGTGCAGCAGGAAGATAGAGAAAAGAAAAAGAGGGTGGGGAGCAGTTAACAGAAGTGTGGGAGTTCAGTGTACATGGCATCAGGCTGGAGACGGCCATGGTGGAATATGCGGTGCTGTTCCACCAAAAACAAGTCTATGAATCTTAGCATCAAAGGTTTCTAGTGACCTCCCTCATCCTCAGCCTTTGCACACGCTCACCTCGGGGCATTACGAAGTTCAGAGTTCAATTCCGGCACCATCTGCACAATGGAACTGAGTTTCTACTTTCTCCCCGTGACCACGTGGGATTCCTCTGGGTGCTCCGGTTTCCTCCCCCAGTCCAAAGATGTGCCAGTTGGTAGGTTAATTGGTCATTGTAAATTATCCTGTGACTAGGCTACTGCTAAAGAGAGGGGTTGCTGGGCAGCGTAGCTTGTTGGGCTGGGAGGACGTGTTATGCATTGTATCGCTAAAGAAAATCAATAAATAAAATAAAAGTTGCTTCCTCATTGCTCAGTAGCCTGTTTCTAATCATAAGATGATGTTCTTTTGTCCCTGGTTCTTCCACCAGAATAAATAGCCTTCAAATACCTTTCCTATTCTTTTTTCATGATGATGTTGATGATGATTCTTTTGTCAGGATCTTGATTCATTGGCACTCTCCATCCTAGATTGTCCTTGAGAACATGGTGGTGAACTGCCTACTTGAACCTCTGCCGTCCCTTTAGAGAAGGAATTCTGTCAGAGCTGTTGGCGGTAGGAGAGTTTAAGGACTTAGACCCAATGATGCCCAAAAAACAGCCATGTTTTCCAAGTGTTGGGACTTGGAGAGTGACTGGGATTGTTCCCATGTGCTGTCTGCCCTTGTCCTTGGTTGAGATATCCAAGTAGCCTACAGAATGAAAATTTAAATCTATCAGCAAATGATGTCACCCTTCATGGCCTAAGGGTTTACAAGCCAAAACGATGCAAATTCTTCACGTGATTTAACCCTTGAAGCCCTGAATCTGTTGGACTGAGTGAACCAAACCAAAAATAGAAAATTGTTGGGTATGGCTCTCTCAAATGAATCACTTCCTGGCTCCTACCCAATTGTTCACTCTCACGCCTCTTTCTTTCCATCACCTTTTGCTTCTGATGGGTTCCTGCCAGGTCTGATGGGCCCAGGATTTTACTATCATCCTAAATTCTACTCCAAGCCACAGAAGAAGCACACTGCAGGCACGTATAAATAAAGCAGAATTCAGGTTGGACGTGGTGTAACTGGGTTTTTTTGTGGCCAGTGTGGACTTGATGGGACAAACTGCCTGTTTCTGTGCTGTATGATTCTATGACTAATGAACCAGAAAGTTACTGTATTATCATAAAAACTCCTTTGGCTCAGTAATTTTCTTCAGCATGGGAAGTTGCCTGTGAGTGCAGACCCATCCCATGAGGTTGGCTCTCTCAATCCTCACAAACCATTCGATTCGAGGACAAGTGGGGTGGGTAATAAATGTAGATTGTGCCCGCGGCAATCAAATCCTGAAAAAATTGAAGAACTTGTAAAGTGGACGCAGGTAGTTTAACGCACCAGCCTGCAGTAATCATTACGTACCATCCAGGATGACAGTCTATAAACTGGAGGGTTAATCTCTGCCACCTCATCCGTCAATGAGCTACCAGTGCATCAAGCTGATGATGGATGTGAACTTATTACAGGGCTGTCACTGAGGTACTTACTGCCATTTGTAACTAGCTCTGGAACTGACATGCGTTTTATTAAACATCCACATTAAGTCAACTCTGGTCACTGTCAGACTAAATTCAGAATCCATGCTGAAAGAAGTACTGTACTCAGAAGAAGTATCATACCCAACACCGAAGTGAAACACCAAGGGGCCTTTAGTTACGATACTGGAATAAATATTGTTACAAATAAACCCTTTGTTAAACCACAAGATGCAAATTCCTGCACAGAGCTCTAGGGGTGAAAAAAGGAAGTGTCTGATTGATTTAACAGTTTGAATATATGAAGCCTGCAAACTGCTTATAGCCATTTTTTTTTGCAAGGGAAATACAGGCAAGTTTCACAGTTACTAAAAGGTGTGAATTTACAGCTTCCTAACCGACAGTGTCAAGCTAACCAGCTGCAGATAAAATAATTCTGATACCAGTCTAAATGAGCCACGTTCTTTTACTCTGTGTTGCTTGCTGCTAGCCTTCAAGTAAGTACACATTCGGAAAATAAGAAGTCCAGAATATCCGACAAAATCCCAGCAGACAGCAAGGTACAGAGCAACATTTTCTTTGAACCAAAGACGGGGTGTGCCCTTGCAAACATTCGTCTATGTTAAGGAATGGTAAATTCGACTTCCTGACTCCAGGGCTTGAAGCTTCCATGAGAAAGTCCAATGAGCTTCTGAATCTTAATTTTGCTTTACATCTTATATTTGTATCATAGTGTAACAAGGCAGCAAGTCAGTATCTATGCATTAAACCAGAACAAAAGCTTATTAATTGTAGACAAATACATTTTATCGCTGCGCGTTTCTTAATACCACACCTCGTCCAATGCAACATCCAATCTTGGTACCAAGCACATTTCACAGAAACCCTGATATCTTGCTAATGAGGGAGTGGAATCAGTCCATCTCCCTCCCCCTCACCATCAACCCTCTTCGCCTGTTTCCCTTTCAGTGGAGATCCCCTTCAATTATTGCTAAAAACAGGAAACACTGTAAGAATAATGTCATCATCAAAATTAGCTGAACAGCTTGTATTTTTAGCAAATATGCAAAAAGGCCCATTTTCCCTCATTCATTGCACTGTCACATATGGGGCCAGTCTCCCGTGAGCCACCCCACAACACAAGTTCATTGTTTCAAAAGCACACCTAAAAACAGCATCAAACGTCAAACTTTGCCAGGCTTTATACATTTCAGCATGATCCTGTCTTTCAAAAGAAAAACAAACAGCCATCACGATATTGGGAATTCCATGCATAATTCAACTGTCCGTGTGTAATTCCTTTGTTACACCCTCATACAGCGTCCTTTCTTTATTTGTCTGATTTTCTCTACCATTCAAACTCAGCTAAAACCTCTTAAAATTCTGGCTCATTTTTAACAGCATGCCAGAAATTGAACTTCTTATAAATGTAAACATGCACAACATTGGTATCAGGGGCAAACATCTGCCAAAATAACATGGACTCCTTTTCCCAAAGACCACTCCTTCACTTTTCAAAAATCACAAATTATAAAAATACATCAGCAGATTAGGCAAAATCTGAGGAGAGAGAAATAGTTCACGTCTCAGGTTGAAGACCCTTCAGGACTATCCTGATGAGAGGTCTTTGGCTGAAATGTTAGCTGGTCCCTTCCCACAGATGCTGCCTGACCTGTTGAGTGTTTGCAGCATTTTCTGTTTTTATTTCAGATTTCCAGCATCTGAGTTTTTTTTTAAATATTTGCATCACAAGTTCCCTTATTGTAATTCACAAAAATGGTAACACGGGCAAAACTACAAGCTGAATTTTAAAGGCTAATAGCTTAGGGACAGTCTGACACAAAGGTTGGAATTACGTTTACTGACTGACTTTAAAAAAAGTCTGCTGAAGAAATGTACTCTCTGATCAGTGAGATAATTTTTTTACAATTGCAGCACTGGCCGAGAAGAAATTAAAAAGAAAATCATTTAAATTAATTAAAATTCTGCATCCGTATTGAATTACAAGTGCATTTCACATCAGCATCAGTGGCCCTGATTTGATTCTAGTCCTCCACAAGCTGAAGGTGTGGTTTACGTAGGTGGGTAGAGAGTTCAATATTCAGTAAGTAATAGCATAACATAATCTCAGCATCTTTAGATATACTGGTAATACATATGTTGTTGTCAGTTGCACAAAGCTGTGCAGAAAATTCATTACCAACTTCCTGAAATAATAAATATTTTCAAATTAAGTTAATATTAAATCTAGTGGTTGGTCGTGCTAGAGAACCAGTTAATTTTACAAAATAAGTCTAAAGCAAGGGAGAAAAATAAACGTTCTGGCTCAAAAAGTACAATATGGAAACTTCTCTTAAACATACTTAAAGAAGGGAGTGAGAATCACACTTTAGTTTAAGAATAAACTACATTTGTTATATATAAATTGTCTGCCATGCTTTCTACATTACAACTGCCTACACAGCAAAGTCACTTAATTGGCTGTAAAAGCTCTTTAGAGAATACTGAATGATGTGCAGGGCATTATATAAATGTAAGTCTGTGAGGTAGCTCACATGCCCAGCCACCACCAAGTCACCACAGCGTCCTCTGCCTGGGATGAGCAGTGCTGGGAGTCGGGCAGGAAGCTCACAGCACGTGCAGGATTTAAAATAGCCTGAACTCGAAAGAGTTGCACCATAAGCTGAAACAAAAAAAAAACGCACATGAAATCTTTTTTTTGCAAATAGAAGCATAAAGTACAAAAAAAAATGGGGAAGTTATGGTAAAATTACAAAAAGCAGTTGTTGGACATTTACTGGTGCATTGTTTCCACATCTGAACGCCCCACATTCTTAAAATGTAAAGTCTTGCTGGGTTTCAGAAATGAAAAAAGGATGTGTGACTAATTGAATTGCTTATTCAATGAGGTAGTATGGGAAAGTCAGGTTGATAATCCACATTAGTTTATGATTCCAGCTATGAAAATTTGAGCTTCAATTCCAACCTCACCCATCTCACTTCAACCAAAAGTAAAACTTCTGTATGTCCTGTCCAATGGTTCATAAGATTCAAGATTCAAAGTACATTTATTATCAAAGAATGTATCAATTATACACCTTAAGATTTATTTGCTTACAGACAGTCAGAAAGCAAGAAACCTGAATACCCCAATTAAAAAAAAAAGACCATAACCACTGCTCGTTTCTACCTCCCAGCCAAGATCCACAAACCTGCCTGCCCTGGCCGACCTATTGTCTCAGCTTGCTCCTGCCCCACCAAACTCGTTTCTGCATACCTCAACACGGTTTTATCCCTCCTTGTTCAATCCCTTCCGACCTATGTTCGTGACACTTCTCACGCTCTTAAACTTTTCAATGATTTTAAGTTCCCTGGCCCCCACCGCTTTATTTTCACCATGGATGTCCAGTCCGTATATACTTCCATCCCCCATCAGGAAGGTCTCAAAGCTCTCCGCTTCTTTTTGGATTCCAGACCTAATCAGTTCCCCTCTACCACCACTCTGCTCCGTCTAGCGGAATTAGTCCTTACTCTTAATAATTTCTCCTTTGGCTCCTCCCACTTCCTCCAAACTAAAGGTGTAGCAATGGGCACCCGTATGGGTCCTAGCTATGCCTGCCCTTTTGTTGGCTTTGTGGAACGATCTATGTTCCATGCCTACTCTGGTATCTGTCCCCCACTTTTCCTTCACTACATCGACGACTGCATTGGCGCTGCTTCCTGCATGCATGCAGAGCTCGTTGACTTTATTAACTTTGCCTCTAACTTTCACCCTGCCCTCAAGTTTACCTGGTCCATTTCCAACACCTCCCTCCCCTTTCTAGACCTTTCTGTCTCTGTCTCTGGAGACAGCTTATCCACTGATGTCTACTATAAGCCTACTGACTCTCACAGCTATCTGAACTATTCCCCTTCTCACCCTGTCTCTTGCAAAAATGCCATCCCCTTCTCGCAATTCCTCCGTCTCTGCCGCATCTGCTCTCAGGATGAGGCTTTTCATTCCAGGACGAGGGAGATGTCCTTCTTTTTTAAAGAAAGGGGCTTCCCTTCCTCCACTATCAACTCTGCTCTCAAACACATCTCCCCCATTTCACATACATCTGCTCTCACTCCATCCTCCCGCCACCCCACTAGGAATAGGGTTCCCCTGGTCCTCACCTACCACCCCACCAGCCTCCGGGTCCAACATATTATTCTCCGTAACTTCCGCCACCTCCAACAGGATCCCACCACTCAGCACATCTTTCCCTCCCCCCCCCCTCTGCTTTCTGCAGGGATCGCTCCCTACGCGACTCCCTTGTCCATTTGTCCCCCTCATCCCTCCCCACTGATCTCCCTCCTGGCACTTATCCTTGTAAGTGGAACAAGTGCTACACATGCCCTTACACTTCCTCCCTTACCACCATTCAGGGCCCCAGACAGCCCTTCCAGGTGAGGCGACACTTCACCTGTGAGTCGGCTGGGGTGATATACTGCGTCCAGTGCTCCCGATGTGGCCTTTTATATATTGGCAAGACCCGACGCAGACTGGGAGACCGCTTTGCTGAACACCTACGCTCTGTCCGCCAGAGAAAGCAGGATCACCCAGTGGCCACACATTTTAATTCCACATCCCATTCCCATTCTGACACATCTATCCACGGCCTCCTCTACTGTAAAGATGAAGCCACACTCAGATTTGAGGAACAACACCTTATATTCCGTCTGGGTAGCCTCCAACCTGATGGCATGAACATCGACTTCTCTAACTTCCGCTAAGGCCCCACCTCCCCCTCGTACCCCATCTGTTACTTATTTTTATACACACATTCTTTCTCTCACTCTCCTTTTTCTCCCTCTGTCCCTCTGACTATACCCCTTGCCCATCCTCTGGGTTCCCCCCACCCCTTGTCTTTCTCCGCGGACCTCCTGTCCTATGATCTTCTCATATCCCCTTTGCCAATCACATGTCCAGCTCTTGGTTCCATCCCTCCCCCTCCTGTCTTCTCCTATCATTTTGGATCTCCCCCTCCCCCTCCCACTTTCAAATCTCTTACTAACTCTTCCTTCAGTTAGTCCTGACGAAGGGTCTCGGTCTGAAACGTCGACTGTACCTCTTCCTAGAGATGCTGCCTGGCCTGCTGCGTTCACCAGCAACTTTGATGTGTGTTCCATAACCACTGCGCTGAGAGAGAGGGGGAAAACCATACACACACAACATGCAAACAATGGAAGCAAATGACAGTACCATTCAAATTCTGATTGGGTTAAAGTTAGTGGACTTGAAATTCTATTACACACAGCAATGTAAAATAATGGAGTTCAATGGAAAATCTTATTGGATTTAGTGATTGGATCCCTTGTGCATAGGATGTCCACAACTGAGGATTTGTCTATGATCCTCTGGGCAGGGACAGTCTGGTATCATGCATTGAAATACATGTAAATGTACTGTATGCGGTGAATAAAGTTGATCCTTGATGTTTAAGACATTAAAGTCCATTATGGTGTAAAGTGATTATAGTGTTTCTATACTAAAGCAGTGATTAGGGTTGGGCATGTGGGTTTCAGGAACTGACTGGTTGAAGGGAACCTTGTGGTGTGGGACTTCAGGTTTCTGTACCTTCTGTTCAGTGGTAGCTACAAGAGGATAATATAGTCCCTGAGGTAATGGCATGACCCCTGAGATACTCACAGCATAATAGACCTCAAATAGATGGCTAAGTCCTGCTCTGGCGTTAGTTAAAAGGACCACTACTTTTACACCTGGTTCCCTATTGCAGGGTCTGAGCTGTTAGTCACCTGGAGGTAGGACCTCTTTAGGTATTTTACTTCCTGTTCGTGCCCATCGCTTGCTAGCTGCCAGCACGAGGGTAGCATCACAGCACAGCCAGGAGAGCCACTGCCTCACGGTAGACCACGTTCAATCACGACCTCAGGTGCTCTCTGTGTGGAGTCTGCAACCTTTGTAAAAGTTAAAGGAGGATTGATATGCCACCAAACACTCTAACTAGCTTCTACAGATGTACTGTTGAAAGTGTCCTGTCAGGTAGTATCATGGCTGGGCACAGCAGTTTGAATGTTCAGGAATGCATAACGCTGCAGTGAACTCATCACTGACACATCCCTCCGCACCAACAAAAGTACTGACATGAGGCACTGCCTCAGAAAGGTAACATCTACCATCAAAGACCCCACCGTCCAGGCCATGTCATCTGCTTGCAACTACCATTGGACGGGGGGCACAGAAGCCTGAACTTCCACACCAACAAGTTCAAGAACAGCTACTTCCCCTCAACAATTTGTTTCTTGGAACCAACATATACACCTGAATCACTACTTCAGTTTAGAAACACAATGACCGGTTTACACTACGACAGATTTCTGTTTCTTTTTGTTCTATTTGTCTTATTTCTTGTATACTTTGTGTAATTTATGTCTAATTTATGTTTTTCTTATGAAAGTTGTGTCTCCATGTGCCTGTGATGCTGCGGCAAGTAAGATTTTCATTGCACCTATGCTTACATGTACTTGTGATTTAACAATAAACTTGACTGTGACTTTGACTGCTTGCGTTTTCCCCAGACGCTCTGGTTTCCACCCACAACCAAAAGACTTGGGAGTTGGGAGGTTGATCAGGTACTTTAAATTACTCCTTGTGTGTAGTGAGAGGTAGAATCTGGGGAGGGAGGTTTGATGGAAATGTAATAGGAATAAAGTGGGATTACTGCAAATGGTTGCAAAAAAGCCTGATTCCCATACTACGTGGCTAGTATGGTATACTGCTCTATGTGGGGTGACCCGGTAGTGTATTTGCTTTACAGTACCAACAATCACTGAACAGGATTCTATTTCCATCGCTGCTGTACATTCTCCCAGTGACCACCTGGGTTTCCCCGAGGTACCCCAGTTTCCTCCCATATTCCAAAGGTGCCCAGTTAGGGTTAGGGTTAGTAAATTGTGAACTTGCTATTTTTGATACTGGGGACATGTCAATAACTGTGGGCTACCCCTCATTGCTGATTTGATTTGATGCAAACAACATATTTCACTGTATGTTTCCATGTGTCAAAGCACATGTGACAAATAAAGCTAAACTTATCTTAATACAGTATCCTGCTGCTCAATTATGTATCAAACCTATAACATTCTTTCCGTAAATGCTCCTCTCTCAATGCCCCTTCCAACCTCTCACTAATGCCAAACACAAAATATTCTGCAGATGCTAGGGTCAAAGCAACACTCACAACATGCTGGAGGAACTCAGCAGGTCGGGCAGCATCGGTAGAAACAATGAGTTGACGTTTCGGGTCAACTCTGCTTCCCATTCCCATTCAGATATGTCCATACATGGCCACCTCTACTGCCATGATGAGGCTAAACTCAGGTTGGAGGAGCAACACCTCATATACTGTCTAGGTAGTCTCCAGCCCCTTGGTATGAACATAGAATTCTCCAACTTCCGGTAATTCCCTCCCCCTCCCTTCCTCCATCCCTATTTCACTCTGCCCCCGCCCCCAGCTGCCTATCACCTCCCTCATGGTTCCGTCTCCTTCTCCTACCCATTGTGTTTTCCCCTATTCCTTCTTCACCTTTCCTGCCTATCCCCTCCCTGCTTCCCCTCCGCCACCCCTTTATCTTTCCCCTTACTGGTTTTTCACCTGGAACCTGCCAGCCTTCTCCTTCCCACCCTCCCCCACGTTCTTTATAGGGCCTCTGCCCCTTCCCTCTTCAGTCCTGACGAAGGGTTCTGACCTGAAACATCGACTCATCGTTTCCACCGATGCTGCCCGACCTGCTGAGTTCCTCCAGCGTGTTGCGAGTCTCACTAATGCCACTTCTACCATGCCTTCAGGCCCAATCCTCCCAGATCACCTCATTCAATTCTCTCCTCCCCCACACCCCACTAACCAATTGCAAAAGCTTCCAGCTTCCTTCACTCAATCCAGAGTGGTGGACATAAGGAAGGGAAGATATTGGTGCAGGTTTTCTTAAGGAAGGCCCGAGTCTAGCATCCAAGAGCTCGAGTCTAGGATCTGAGGGCACAGCCTCGGAATAAAGGGACCTCCCTTCAAAACTGAGCTGAGGAGGAATTTCTTCAGCCAGAGGGTGGCGAATCGGTGGAATTTGTTGCAATGAAGGGCAGCCATTGGCAGGTTCTTGATTGGTAAGAGAGTTAAGGATTATGGGAGAAACGAGAGACTGGGGTTGATTTTTTAAAAATCAGCCATGATTGAATGAGGGAGCAATTCAGTGGACTGATTGTGCTAATTCTGTTCCTATATCTTATTGTCTTCTGGTGCACTGGAGCTTACGTACAACAGAACATTACCACTGGGACCTCGGGTACAATACCGGTGGGTACACTGTACTCCTCCGCTGCGCTGTATTAATGCAGCTTTCCTGGTACAGAAAATTTCTGAGTTACAGCCATGGCAATGTTACTCTGCATGAGAAGAGTGACATGGAGGGGCAGCAGAGAGTGCTGCTGTTTTACTGCTCCATGGTTAGTTGAGTTGATAAGCCCATCACCCCTACTGGGGCACTGGCCACCGACAGCAGCTGGCCAGAGTCCTCTGTTCTGGGCTGTTCATTCAAGTGTCCCCAGGTGTAGCCCACCTTCTTGGTGTCAGCTTCAATGTCGTGGTGCCAGGTGCTCTTTGGGCACTTTCCCTGGTGATTCCACATTGGCGCTTGCCTGGTGATATTGGCACAGCTCCTTAGTCCCGGGTTCAATCCTGAGTTCGGGTGCCATTTCCATGGAGTCAGTATGTTCACCCCATGACGGTACTGGTTTCCTGGGGGTGCTTTGGTTATTTTCCACTTTCCAAAAACAGGTTAATAGCCACTGTAGATTGTCACTGGTGCACATAAGTGACAAAAGAATTGAAGAGGAGTGGATGGGCATATGAGAGAAAGTACATTTCTGTACTACAGGAAATAAGGATGGTGTCACAGGCAGACAGGGTTATAAAGAGAGCATTTGGCACATTGGCCTTATAAATCTAAGTATTGAGTACAAGGGATGGGATGTTAAGTTGAAGTTGTACATGACATTGGAGTATTGTGTAGAGTTCTGGTCACCTATCTACAGAAAAGATATCAATAAGGTTGAATGAGACTAAAGAAGATTTACAAGTGTGTTGCTGGGACTTGAAGACCTTGACTATAGGGAAAGATTGAATAGGTTTGGACTTTATACCGGAAAGCGTAGGAGAATGAGGGGAGATTCAATGGAGGTATACAAACGAGGAGAATGAGGGGAGATTTGATGGAGGTATACACAATTACGAGGAGAATGAGGGGAGATTTGATGGAGGTATACACAATTATGAGGAGAATGAGGGGAGATTTGATGGAGGTATACACAATTACGAGGAGTACAGATAAGGTAAATGCCAGGAGGCTTTTTTCACTGAGGTTGGGTGAGACTACAACTGGAGGTCATGGGTTAAGAGTGAAAGGTGAAATGTTTAAAAAGATCATGAGGGAGAATGGCTTCACTCAGACAGTGGTGAGAGTGTAGAATAAGCTGCCAGTGGGAGTGGTAAATGTGAGTTTGATTTCAACATTTAAGGAAAATTTGGATAAGTGCATGGATGGGAGGAGTTTGAAAGGCTATGGTTTGGGTACAGGTCAATGGCACTAGGCAGATTAGTAGTTTTGCCATGGTTGAGATTGATCAAAGGACCTGTTTCTGTGTTGTAGTGCTCTATGACTCTATAAAGATAGGCGAATGGGACTGATGGCACTGCTCTGCCAGGAGCCATCATTGACCAATGGACTGAATGGCCTTTGGGTATGTTACAAATAAGTAACTTCAATCCCATCATCAATGACACCAAAGAAAGACTTATTAGCTGTAAATAACATAGAATATAATTGTGTTCTTTGTAGCGTGTTGGCATAGACACAGCAAACGGGATAGACACAGAACTTATCTAAATACCAAACATACTCTATAGTCCTGTTCATTAAGTACAATAGGCGGCACTGTTTCATTAACTGGCCATGAGCTTTGGTGGATGTGCAGACAGGCAGTCAGGTCATCACAATGAAAGAGCTAGTGATGCATTACATACTGATTAAAAACAGAGGCAATTCAGCCCATCAGTCCCATTCTCCCTTTCTCTACAACTAAGAATCACAGAGCCATAGAAGTCGTACAGCATAGAAACAGGCCCTTCAACCCAAATGGTCCATGCTGACCAAGATTCCCATCTAAGCTCATCCCATTTGCCTATGTTTGGCTGATATCTCATTAAATCTTTCCTATATGTCAAGTACCTTTTAAATATTGTTAAAATACCTGCCTTAGCCATTTCCTGTAGCAACTCATTCCATTTATGGACCACGCTCTGGGTGAAAAAGTTTTCCCTCAGGTTCCTATTAAATCTTTCCCCTCTCACTATAAACCTATGCCCCTCACCCTTGACTCCCCATTCCTGAGAAAATGGCTATGCACATTGAACCTATGCCCCTCATGATTTTATACATCTCTTAAAGAGATCACCATTCATTGTCTTATGCAACAATGGAAAAAAAATACCAACCGCTTATCTTCTCTCCAATACTCATTCCATCAAGTCCCACAAAAGATACGCGAGCTTGAATCTACATACAACCAGGGCAGCTGCTGTAAGATTAGTGAATGGTCCCCTAGTATGCTAAGATGGACTTTTGATCTCACAATCCACCTCATAAGAGCTTTCACTTTATTGGCTGCCTGCCCTTCATTTTCTCTGTAAATGTCACAATTTGTTCTGCACTATCTTACTGTTTCCCCTTGTACCGTCTCAATTCACCATTGTAATGAACAAATGGCATGCAAAACAAAGATTTTCACTATACCATAGAACATGTGACAATGATAAAACAACGCACCGATCTACCTCCTCACAAATCTCTTCTGCACTCTTTCCAGCTTAAAGGCATCTTTCCTATGGGTTAACAAAACTGAATGTAATATTCCAAATGCAACCTCACCAACACTTTGTACAACTCCAATGTAACAGAGCAACTTTGATTGTCAGTCTGATGAAAGCCAATGGGCCAAAAGCTTATTCTCTCTTACATGCCGATGAAATCTGCTTTGATTCTTTTGCCAGCCAACTACAGCAGACTGAGTACTGTGGGGAATCCACATGGTTACAGCAGGAGACGTGCAGACTGTGTGGGTTGTGTGCAGGTATTGAACCAAGGTTCCTGGAGCTGTGGAGCACTAGATGAGGGAAAGCTCTGGTTGATAACAACTGAATGGATCATCGCATGTGACTGCTACTTGTGCTTGGCCACAGAACTACAAAAGCTGGAATCCAGCGTTCATATGAAGATACCCCCTGATCTGAGTGGCTGGACCAGTTCAGAAAGTGATAAGCGATCAACAACTGTGGTGAATCTGGAGCTGCTAATCAGTGAGGGGGTTAACAAACTTCCTCCCTTGATATTGTGCACCAGATGGCTTTATGTCTCATAGTTGAACTGTACTGGATCGATTGCAAGAATGTGGCATGAGCACATGTGGCTGATTGATTGCGCAGTGAATCAATTGGCCTACGAAATGCAGAAGGCCCTTGGGCTTTCGTGTGCGCATGTCCTTTGTCTTGGCAGGGCTGGTTCGTTGCTTCCGCTCTGCAAGTTGTCCAGCGTGTACCGTGGTTAACAGACAGTCAGTGCAACGCTATTACAGCTTGGGGCATTGAAGTCCAGACCTTAGTCCTGCATCCTCTGTCAGGAGTTTGTACGTTCTCTTCGTAGAAAGGCGTGGGTTTTCTCCAGATGCTCTGGTTTTCTCCACAGTTCAACTCTGTACCAGTTAGGAGGTTAATTGGTCATTGCTAATTGTCCTTTGATGAGGTTCAGGTTAAATCAGAGGGGGTTGTCAGGGTTTCTGGGTGGCATGTTTCAAAGGGGCTGATGGGCCCACTCTGAACTGCGTTTCTAAATAAATAAATAAAACATTTAATCCAACTTCTTGCTCTGTGCATGCATAACAATGGCCACCAACACCGAAAATGCTGGATTCAGTGCTGCTGCCTCGCAGCTCCAAGGTCACGGGCTCAATCCTGACCTCTGGTGCTGTCTGTGTGGAGTTTACACATCTTCCTTGTTGGCACTCCGGTTCCATCGCACATCCCTAAGATGCACCAGTACGTTAACTGGACACTCTTAATTAATGTGGATCACATGGGAGTCAGTGGAGTTGACAAGGAAGGAGAATAGGTTACAGAGATAAACCAGCTTCCTTTAAAAGACCATAAGCCATTGGAGTGGAATTAGGCCATTCAGCACACAGAGTCTCTGGCTGTTTTAAAATCCCTCTCAAATCCATTCTCCTGCCTTCTCTCCTCAACCTTTGACACCCTTACTAATCGAGAACCTATCAACCCTTGCTTTAAACATAATAACTTGGAATCCTCCACCATGCATTCACTGTTAGTAATGCTGTGATACAGCACCATTCACCATCTCAAGCCATCCAGTGATGTGAAGGCAGAGCTGTTATATAGGCAATAGGACAGATAATTTGTGCAGCTGAGGTGATAACCAATCAATGTATCGTGTGTTCCTCATACAAACACATGCAGAAAAGAAAAAGTCATAGAATTCATGGCTACTCACAGGTCACGGACACTCATCTAACCCTTACTTATTTTTAAAATGCATTTTGTGGGAACAGTTCTTCAGCACCCTCTCCTCATCTCTCTGTGAGGATTGTCATCTTGTCATAGTGGAGAGGTTTCTGATTTTCTGGGATCCTGAGGGCGGGCGACGCTGTCTGGCGTTTAGTCAAAGAGTAGATTCCAGGCAAAGAATGATCCAACCAAGTCCTGGCAGAGGCTGAAGATTCATCACAAGGGCTGTAGGAAGTGTCCCCAGTCATCTTGCATTCCATGACATTGGACACTGATGCCAATCTGCCAAGGACCACGTGGTGGCTGCCCATGCATCAGCCTCCCATATTAAACAAAGTGACACACAACCATTCTCATTTTAGGGAATCCACCCCTTCTTCCCTCATCCCTATGCTTTCCCTTCTCATGAGCTTATCTGCTTCTCTTCAGAAAGCCTCGCTCCTACCAGTTTTCCCCTAGGTTCTCCTTAAACCTGGATCATCTGGTTCAAGACCCTGCTGACCTGGGGACAGTTTATCTCAATGATCGGGAGCCTGTCAAACCATTCTCACTATCCACAGACTGATTAACCACAGAGCTGACAATACCTCGCAGGCCAAGCAACTTCAGTGAAGATGAAAATACCTCCGAATAGAATCAGAATCAGGTTTATTAGCAGTGACACAGGAGATCCTGAAGATGTCGGAAATCTTGAGCAACACACATAAAATGCTGGAGGAACTCAGGAGGACAGGCAGCATCTATGGAGGGGAATAAACAGATGACATTTCAAGACAAGACCCTTCATCAGGACTCAGGTGCTGCCTGCTTTGCTGAGTTCCTCTGGCATCTTGTGTGGGGGTGTCGTTCAGGTTTATTATCACTGCCATATGTAATGAAACTCTTGGGCCAAGCGGCCTGTGAGTTAACTCTTTCTCTCTCCGTGGAGTCTCTCTGACCTGCTGACTACTTCCGACAATTTCTGTTACCTTTCAGATTTCCAGCATCTGTAATATTTTTTGCTGAACTGTTTTGTGTGTGTCTGGCTGTGTGTGTGTGTGTGTCTGGCTGTGTGTGTGTGTGTGTGTGTGTGTGTGTGTGTGTGTCTGGCTGTGTGTGTGTGTGTGTGTGTGTGTGTGTGTGTCTGGCTGTGTGTATGTGTGTGTGTGTGTGTGTGTGTGTGTGTGTGTCTGGCTGTGTGTGGTAGCCAATGTGTGAGGATGTGACACTGTGGACAGCCACATTTAATTAGGCTTGACTAGCCGTATCAAAACTTTCAGGACAATCTTGGAAATAAGTGCAACAGAAACAGAGTGGCAGAGAAGTGATTGAATGAGAAAGATGTGAAGGCAGATGGTTGTACTTTTGTAACTTAATCAAAACACTGTGAATAGTCGCCTGGCTCTGCCTGAAGTCATGTGGGAGAGTAACAGCTGATCTGTATTAAAGAAGATTAACTTGCACTGCCAAGACTAAGGGGTTGGATTATTTTAATACAGTGCATTGCAATACAAGCAGTCAGGACAATTACTGCCATTAGTTTTGAATGACTGATCTGTAACTACAACTTACAACGCATTCGTGCTGGCGACTTCATGAAGAGGAATCTCCATACCATCAAAGACATTTTCGTGGGCTCCAAATCAAAACCGCAGAGTCTGGTTTGCGAGTACATAAAGCTATAAATGAAGGCTTTTCTGTCCAAAAGTATTTTGTTGGTTGTCATTTGACAATTCCCAGCTGGTAGCACACGGGAATGCAGAATGCATCCATGCCTCTTTTTTTTTAGAAACGAAGTACAGATGCTTTCTCAACTTGCCAACTGCTGTATCTACAGCTGACTTAAATATACTTAACAAATAACTGCAATTTTCAAGAGCTTCCAAGGAACATTTTAAGTCACTTTTTATTAGCGTCTCTTGCTATGTCTTATTCCCCCTCTCCTACCACAGCTAGTGCAGGAAGAGGTTAAGAACCTTTTTCTGATTACAAGTGCTCCCTACAACAATTATGCATGACACTCACTAATAGAGGGTTAACACTCTGATTAAAGAGAAGGTTTTCCTTCACGTAACATGATGGAAATCCAGATTCTTTAAGGAAATCTTCTAAAAATAAAATAGCCTCTACTTTGATATATTAAATATGTTCTCAGAATGACTGACTATTACTCTAAAAGCTATTAATAGGAGATACAAAGATTAATGATAATTAATCCTGATGAAGGGTCTCAGTCTGAAACATGGACTGTTTATTCCTCCTCATAGATGCTGCCTGAGTTCCTCCTGCATTTTGTGTTTGTTGCTTAAGATTTCCAGCATCTGCAGAATCTCTTGTGATTAACCATTATTACGTTTTAACCCTCTCCCAGCTAAACTGGTTAGATACTGTACGACACAGTTGAAATTCAGCCCTTGGAATCAGAAAGTGGTCCTCCTTAACGAAACAGCCAAGGCAGAATAAGACACAGCAAGAAACACAAATAAGGAGCAACTCAGTCACGTCACAGAGGGTTACCCTGTGGGATTGGATTGCTTAAAATGCTCTGAGAAAGAAAGGTAGCAAGTTGCTGGATAAGCCATATTAGGGCTGAGCCTATATTAGGCCACACTTGGAACACTGCGTGTAGTTCTGGTCAACATGCTATAGAAGGGCCGTGACTTTGCTGGAGAGCATGCAGGTGAGGCTGATCAGGATTTTTCCTGGAATGGCCGACTTTAGTTCAGGGGAGAGACCGGAGAGGGTGGGATGGTTTCCCCTGGAGCGAAGGAGGCTGGGTAGTGGCCTGACAGAAATGTGTAAGATTATGAGAGGCATTGTTCAGACAGACAGGCAGAATTTTTTCCTTGTGGTAGAGGTATCATAAACATGAGGTCAGATGTAAAGGTGAGAGGTGAGAGAATTAAAGGGGACCCGAGGAGTAAATTTATTTATTTTTTACACGGAGTTATGGGTGTTATCTAGAATGTACTGCCAGCGAAGTAAGAGGAATCAGGGGCAATAAGTAGCATTTAGACATCACACTTAAATTGGCGAGGCACAGAAGGATATGGTCCAAATGTGGGCAAATGGGATTCGTATAGATAGAGAAAAAGGATGGAAAGGGTGTGGTGGGCTGAATGGCCTGCATCTGTACTGTACAACTCTTTGACTTTGTGACATGGATAGCAACAGTTGTAGCAGCCAGTTTCTCGCTCAGAGGCAGCTGGAGATGGGCAAAGCATGCCAGTCTTGTCACTGGCTCCCAGATCCAACACTGTGCTTTGCAGTTCATTCAGCTTGCAGTATGATCAGCCAGGTTTCCTTCCAACGATGGCTGCCGAGGCAGCTGTTTTAGAGTGCATATGTCTGTGGACATGTACCTCCACAGTCAAGGGTTGGCTGTGATGCTGCCAATGATCAAATATCTGGCCTTACAAGTGAAGAACAATACTGAGCCCAGAGCACACTGTGCCCCTTGAGATTCGGCATAGAGGGAACAGCTGAGGGCAGGCGAGGAAAAATACAAAATTAAAATGCATGGATTTACTACGAGAATGTTGAGCAAGAGATGTCAGCCTTTAAACTAGCAGGGTACTGCACTTTAAGGTAGAGATGTGCAGCAGGGAATGTTGCTGGGCATAGAAGCATGAGACAGGGGCTCTAGTGTCCTTGGCTGGGAAATTTCAGAAACGCTATTATGCCCGTTGGCAAATGGTTCTTCAACATCGCCAGCTGAGAATGGCAGACTCCTTGCTCAACAGCGCTGCCCATCCTAAACATTCTCGTCCAACCCAGTCATCCGAGGAGCAGATAACAGGATCTGAAATTGCTCACTGACCAATCCCAGTGCTGTATAATCGATGTAATGTGTGTAGCTTCTGTATACGTTGGGAGTACGTGAGTCTCCTCAGTTCCTTTGACCCCAGAAGAGAAGGGCACACAAAGAGGACCTTCAGCCCAGTATGGTGCCATCTTCATTTTCATCTACACGTACATACTTCTCCCTGAGGAACTTATCCAGCATCGCCTTAAGCTTATCCATGCTAAATGCTGTAATTAGCTGATTTATTTCTCCACAGTATAGCCAAAGACTCTAGCAAATTTCTACGGATAAACTGAGGAGAGCATTCTAACTGGTTGCATCGCTGTCTGGAGGGTCACTGGACAGGATTGTAAAAAAAACTGCACAGGGTGTAAACTCGGCCAGCTCCATCATGGGCCTCATTGCAAAATATAAGTCCCAGTGGTTCACCAGCATCCTTTGGGGAAGGAACTCTTTGATCTTTGGCCAGTTTGGCCAATACGTGTTTCCATTTTCCCATCATAATTCACTCTTACCTACCCGCAATAGCCTCTCGAACCCCTAAAAAACGAATGTATTGTGGGGAAGTACTTGCCATGGGAAGTTCCCCTCTGGTCGCACAACTTTCGTGGTTACTGCCCTTTGATTGCTGCAACTGGGGAACGTGTCCCAGAAAACTGTCCCCATCCTGCAGAGGTTCACGGTGGCTGCAAGAACCAACAGTTCAAGGAGAACTAAAGAGGGTCAATAACTTCCCTGCTGGTAATGTTCACGCCTTCAGAGTTCGTACTTAAAATATTTTTGCAGAAGCACAAATGACAATATGATTCCCTTTATTGTTACATCATTTGTTTCCAGCAATCTTCCTTTCACTCTGACAGCTCATTACCCAAATGACATTTCCCGAATCTCACAGTCACATCCAGTAAGCTGCCATCTGTGTCCTTTTGCCCATTCTTTCACTTTCTTAAAACAAACAGCCGAAGCCTTATTGAAATCTCATTCTCCAATAGGTCAGTAATTATATAAATACATTATTAGCATGTCACTTCTAGCTTTTAAATGGGATCACGGTATACAGGGCAGCTGTGGCAGTCACTGAGATTTCTATTTGTTTGTCTCTGCTTAAAAATACACATTATTTAAAAGAGAAGTCTCAGGATTGCAAAAATAGCAGCAACAGTATGTTTTACAGGCTAATGCACACTTTACAAAATCTCTATCTGGGCTGTAAATAATAATGTTATTTGGTGCAAAGCATGAACAAATTTAATTAGTAAGTCCAAACTAAATTAGGCAATATCTTCTCTCAAATATGTAAACAAAGTTGATGCTGGGTCTTTTGAATTCCACTTATTTCTGAATCCTTTGTACTAAAAATAGCACGTCCTAGTCTGAATCAGATGTTAACTTTCATTAACTGTGATCAAGTGGGGAGGAGTTGTGAACCTTGGGACTGTGCTTGGTTCTCTTCATAAAAAGAGGCATTGTTACAGAAAACACAACCAAGCAGCAATAAAATGAACAGGACTTCCGATGAAAATGAATCACACTATATGGATGCCCAGACATTCACACTGACCTTTTCCATTCTGCAGTTATTTAGGCCAAGGGTGTTAATGACTGCAACCTTCCCGTCGAGTGCCTGCTGCTCTCTGCGAAGCTGTTCCTTCATTTGTCGGGCTTCTTGGATTGCTTTCGCCATGGCGTCATGGTCATTCAAGTAACCCGAGGACGTGATGGAGGAGAGGATGTCTGGAATGCGGTGGAAGAGAAAGATAGGATCGCTAACTTGGGTAAACAAGTGAGAGAACATGCCAAGCATCTTAAGTTTTAGAAAATTAATTTCAGGAGACACATTTAAAAGACCCTCAGTCTTTCCTAATTCCATAAACAGAATTACCAACATTTCAGGACAATAGTAAAAAAGACATAAGGGTAAAATCCACTCAAGCCGTTTAATTCACCCCATCACTCACTATAACCATGGCTGATCCTGTGTCTTTACATCATATTCTTGTTCTTTTGCCATTCATCTTTATGCCTTTTATAGAATCATACAGTGATAGATCCCCTCATCCTACCTCGTGCAAGCTGACCAAAAGTTCATCCAAGTCAATCCCAATTTCCCACATTTGGCTCATATCCTTCTAAACCCCTCCTATCCGTGTACAGACACAAATATCTTTTGAATGTCATTACTGTACCTGTTTTAACCACTTCCTCTGGCAGCTCAGTCCATGTATGCATGAAGAAGTTGGCTGACAGCTCTATTTTAAATCTTTCATCCTTCACTTTAAATCTATGCCCTCAAGTTTTTAGTGTCCCTTCCTTGGGTAAAAGTCTGTGTATATTACCCTACCTCTACCTCTCATACACATCCAAAGGGTCACCCCTCAATCTCCTATGCTCCAAGGAATTACGTCAAGTCTCCCCAACTTCTTCCTATAACTCAGGCCTGCAAATTCTGGCATTATCCTCCTAAATCTTTTCTGCACTTTTTCCATTTTAATAGTATCTCTTCAAACTTCAAAGTAAATTTTATTATCAAAGTACACATACGTCACATATAAACCCTGAGACTCATTTTCTTGTGGGTACACTCAGTAAATCCTTAGAATAATAACCATAATAAAATCAATGAAAGACCGCAACCACTTGACCATTCAACCAGTGTACAAAAGTCAACAAACTGTGCAAATACAAAAAGAAAGTAATAGTAATAATAAATAAATAAGCAATAAATATCAAGAACATAAGATGAAAAGTCCTTGAAAGTGAGCCCACAGGTTGTGGGAACATTTCAATGATGGAGCAAGTGTAGATGAATGAAGTTATCTCCTTTGGTTCAAGAGTTTGATGGTTGAGGAGCAATAACTGTTCCTGAGCCTGGTGGTGTGAGTCCTAAGGTTAACGGGATAATCAAAACTAAACACATTACTCCAAGTGTGATCTCATCAATGTCTTGTACAATTGAAATGGAACAATTGAAACTGAATGCCCTGACTGATGAAAGCCAGCGTGCCAAATGTCTTCCCTATCCAGCCTATCACCAACACCACTTCCAGTAAATTATGTACCTGTACTCCTAAATCCTTCTGCTCAGCAACCATTTTCTTTACACAGGCCATCTTCATACTTGGTCCTGATGCCGGGTTTTGACCCAAAACATTGATAACTTCTTCAGTCTGACATGCTGCTTGATTGGCTGAGTTCCTCTAGCAGATTATTTGTCAGTCTGGTAAGAATGTTGTTAGCTTCAACTTGATCTTTTTCTCGTTCTTCTAAACTTTAGTGAATACAAACTGTGAATAATCGTTTGTGGAGCCTACCTTCTCCCAAAGGTTTGAAATTTCTGTGTCATCTAGTCCTCAGTCATTGTTTTCTCCATGTCAGCCTGCACAGCAGGTTTTATAAGGATATACAATATCCAGGCCCATCTAACTGAATCTCAATCAAATAAAATCACTTTGCTGCGGAAAATGCTGGATTTACTCAGTGGATTGAAAAAGAACTAACTCCTAAGTTCCAATGGAGGGTCAAAAACCTAAAACATTAACTCTTTTTCTTTCCACAGATGCTGCCTGACCCTCTGTGTACTTCCAACAAAACTTGCCTTTATTTCAGATTTCCAGCACCTGCGACTTTCTGGGGTTTTTTTGGTTCGTTTATTAGGAGGTCCTGTTGGGCACAAAGTGGATCACTGGCCTTCTCTCTGCTGCCACAAAAATGAAGTTCAGTCCCCAAGTGTAACCCAGTACAAAACAGTAAATAAATTAGGGACGTAAAAAAAAAATCATCTTTACAAATCATCTTAAAAAGATCTTGGATTTCAAAAGTCTTCTATGGTGCAGACTCCTGATAATCCTTCAGAGCATTTTCCAAATTACATAGAAAAATTGGTGACCAGTTTTTCACAGAGTAAGTTCCTACAAACTGCAACAAGTCTCTCTGTTTTTCTGAGGGATAACCATGGGTCCCATTGCTTTCTTTCCTTCACCCTTTTGGCCACCTAATTGCAATTGGGGGCTTCAGTTTATCAGCTAAGACATCAAACAATGAGGCACAATATGACTTTAATGCCACACAGCAAGTATTAGTCTGAGTTGCATGTGTAGTTCTCTGCATTGGAACTTGAACCCACAACCTACTGTTGAGCCAACAGTGTAGATTCCTGACATTTTCAAAATTCCAACAAAACCCAATAAACGAACAGACAAATCCCTCACCCTGTTATCGAAAGGAGCAATGTACAATTCTTCCAACTGCATGCTAATTATTAAATTTACAAATTGGCTAAAAGTGAGACATGATTTGAAAGAGAGTTTATACTCTGTCCCAAACCTATGCTTCATTAGATTTGGAAGATACTAAGATGCTCAGATGATTCTGATGCACTTTCTGGTGTAAAAAAGAAGTCTTTTATTTTATCGCTCATAAGGTATTTTGAGCAAAATTCATTAATGGCTCACTGGGTTGTTGTCACTATCCCACACCAGAATCCTGACCCCCTAATCAAAGTTATTCTAAATGCAGCATGCACCATAGGCCCAGGTCTTTGGCTCAACCAATCTATATAGGCTTATGCTCCACTCAATCCTCCTGTCCATCTTTCCTCAACAAAATCTCTCAGCTTCATCCCCTTCTGCATCAGAAGCTTGCTCAGCCTCTCCTTTAACTACATCCATACCATTTGCCTTGGTCACTCTCCATGAAGACCATTTCTACATTAACACCTCTCACTGGCA
This sequence comes from Mobula hypostoma, assembly GCF_963921235.1. Classification (NCBI taxonomy): domain Eukaryota; kingdom Metazoa; phylum Chordata; class Chondrichthyes; order Myliobatiformes; family Myliobatidae; genus Mobula; species Mobula hypostoma. Next base: position 8,586,934 of record NC_086116.1, on the reverse strand, counting down.
AAGAAGTTTCACTAACCCTTACTGGATTTCTTGATGACCATCTAGATCAATAACTTCTCTCTCACAGCCAGAAGCAACCTTTCTGCATCCACTCTATCAAAAGCCTTCATCAAGTCTGCACTTTGGAAGGTCAAATTTGAAAGCAGAATATAGGGATAATGGCAGGATTCTTAGCAGTGTGGAACAGAGGGATATTAAGGTCCACATCCACAGATCCCACAAAGTTGCCATGCAAGCTGATAGGGTTGTTAAGAAGGTGTACAGTGTGCTAGCCTACATTAGTCAGGAGCTTCCGTTCAAGAGCCAGGAGGTAATTTTGCCGCTCTATGAAACCCTGGTTTGACCAAACTTGGAAAATTATCTTCAGTTCTTATAGCCTTATCCTAGGAAGGATGTGGAAACTTTTAAAGTGGGTGCAGAGGAAATTTACTAGGATCCTGCCTGGATTAGAGGGCATGTCTTATGAGGATAGGTTAAGCAAGCTAGGGTTCCTCACTTTGGAGCAAAGTGGGATGAGAGGTGACTAGGTAGAGGCATACAAGATGATAAGAAGCAAAGATTGAGTTGAAAGCCAGAAACTTTTTCCCAGGTGGAAATGGCTAACATATTGGGTGGGGGGGCATAATTTTAACTTGACAGGAGGAAAGTATAGGGTGAATGACAAAGGTGTGTTTTTGACGGAGAATGTGTGTGCGTGGAACACGCTGCCAGGGGATGTGGCAGAGATTCATCAGGGGCATTTAACAGTCTCTTAGATAGGCACATAGATGATAGTAAAATAAAGAGTGATGAGGGAGGGAAGGGTTAGATTGATCTTAGATAGGAGTAGAAAGTTGGCACCATATTGTGGGTTGACAGGCCTGTATTGTGTTGTAGTGTTCTTTTTTTTAAAAACCTCTACCTCAAGGTAAAAGAAGCTCAGTCATTTGTTGTCCTGGTATGTTCATCTTTGTGCCTTTTTTAGTATCATTCTTGTAAACCTTCTTTGTATCCAGAACTTCCATCAACATGGGAGTACTGTATTGTGCTGACAGAGATGATCATTTTCAGTTGCGATGTTTAGCTGGTGTCTAAACTTTCACAGAAACCCCAACGATCCCATGGTTCCATTTAATTATCCTCCATTCCCAGCTGATATTTATCCTCAACCAATATCAATAAGAACATCACAGTTATATTGTTGCCTGTCCAGCACTGCTGAGTGAAGACTAGCATTGTATTTTTTTCTCATTGTGGAGTAAAAAAACACTGGGAAGGAGTTTTACAAAGATATTGCTAGGATTTGGGATCATGAGTTCTGGTGAGAAGTTGTGCAGTCTCGGACTTCTTTGCTTGAAACCTACAAGATTGAGGGTGATGTTATAGAGGTGATCAAAAGCATGAGAGGTTTATAGAGGATGAATTCACATAGTCCTTTTCCCAAGGAAAGGGAACTAAAAATTAGAAGACATCATTTTAAGGTGAGAGGTGAAAGATTTAGAAGGGAGCTAAGGGTGAATTTCTTCAATCACAGGATAGTGTCTATATAGCAGGGGAGGAGAAGATGGTGGCGTGACGCAGCGCGCGCGGCCGCTCCGAAATGATATCGTATTTGTTAAATAGGGGCTGTGTACAATCCTGATTTGATGGAGATAGGTGTGAGAAGCACAGAGGAACATCTGGAGAAACTTCTCAAATGCCCGCTTCGTTGCCGCTGCTACTGTGCGGTCGAGAATCTCCGGAGGGGAAGGCCCCAAATCCTTGGCTTTGCCTGTTGCCGGGGCCAGGGTCGAAGCGTTCGGCAGAGATGGTGCTTGGGCTCGAAGTTTTCGGACGGACTCAAGAGTCGGCTGTGGTCGGGTGCTTCCAGGGTGCTGCATCGGCAAGTTTGCGGTGCTGGAAGCTCATGGCAGGGAGAGTTTCTCTTCCTTCTGCCGTCTGCGTGAGATGATGGGACTTTCGAGAAACTTTGAGAATTTTTTTACCATGCCCATGGTCTGTTCTTATCAAATTACGGTATTGCTTTGCACTGTTGTAACTATATGTTATAATTATGTGGTTTTTGTCAGTTTTTTTAGTCTTGGTTTGTCTTGTGTTTCTGTGATATCATTCTGGAGGATTCTGTGATATCATTCTGGAGGAACATTGTATCATTTCTTAATGCATGCATTACTAAATGACAATAAAAGAGGACTGCGTGTCCTCATAATCTAATCTAATAATGTGTAGGCAGATACAATAATATTTTAAAATATTTTAGATAGGAGGGGTTTAGAGGGATATGAGCCAAGCGCTGGCAAATAGGACTAGCTTGGTGGGCACTGTGGCCAGCATGGACAAGATGGGCTGAAGGGCCTATTTTCATGCTGCATTACTCTATGACGCTATGGTAATAATAACTACATGTTACTCATTAAAATGTCCTAAGAATGTGAAAGGCTGTCATAACATCAGAGAAAAAAATCCATTTGGATGATCACATTCAGGGAAGCAATCCCACAAAGGAGAATCTCCGTCTGCTTTTATACCAATACCACCTCATTCTCTCTCACATCAACTCCTCCCTGATACTTTTGGATGTTACCTTGCACTACAAGGTAGTTTGCAAAGGCCATTGAACCAGTCAAAGCACATTTAAGATAAGGAAGGAAACAGTGAGATGTCATAGAGGGAAGTGCAAACACCACACAGACAATACCAGGAGACAGGAACCGGGGTCACCGGAGACAGCAGACAATAAAACACAAGAGCAGAATTAGCCATTCAGCCCATTGATTTTCTATCAAGGCTGATTCATTATCCCCCTCAATCCATTCTCTTGCCTTCTCCCCTTAGTCTTTGACATCCTTAAAAATCAAAAATCTCTCAACCTCAACTCTTAATATACCCAATGATGGCCACTGCCATCTGTAGCAATGAATTCCACAGATTCTCCACCCTCTGGCGAAAGAAATTCCTCTTCATCACTGTTCTGAAAGGACATCCTTCTATTCTGACGCTGTGCCCTCTGGTCCTAGACTCTCCCACTATAGGAAACATCTCCATGTCCACTCTGTCTAGGCCTTTCAATATTTGACAGGTTTCAATGAGATGGCCCCTTATTCTTCTAAAAGAAGGAAGCCCTGAGCTCTGGCGCTCTGAGGCATTAGCACTATGCCTGTGCCATTTTGCTGCTCTGTATAAGCTCAAACTCTTAGTATTTCACTTTGTCTCACACAAAAGTATCAACAGCACCGTAACTGATAATAATATGTTCCTAATCTATGCTGTGACCTTTTAGTCTGAAAATGCTTCTACCTTGTAGAGCTGTGGGAAAAGTCATAAATGAGTTACAGCGAACAATAATCACCTACATTCCTCCACCTTTATCCTGCATGCCTCTCTGCAAGTTTTTACAAGTACAAGAAAAAGTGAACAAAACAAAAGTAAATAGCAGCTGCTGTAACATCACGGGAAAAGAATTGACCTGGATTTTCTCCCAACATGCTACTTCATGCCCCAAGCATCGTTAAAGTCAGGATTCATGTCATAAGATGCAACTCAATTGTGAGTGGGACCTCCTGCCCTCTCACTGTATTGTCAGGTTTACATAGAACACAGACAATCTACAGCACATTACAGGCCCTTCGGCCCACAATGTTGTGCCGACTAGGTAACCTACTCCAGAGGCTGCCTAGAATTTCCCCACCGCATAGCTTCTGCTTCTCTAAGCTCCGTGTACCTACCTAAGAGTCACTTAAAAGACCCGATTGTATCCACCTCTACTACCTTCACTGGCAATGCATTCCACACACCACCACTCTGTTTGAAAAACTTACCTCTGACATCCCCCTTGTATCTGCTTCCAAACACCTTAAAACTATGCCCTCTTGTGTTAGCCATTTCAGCCCTGAGGAAAAGCCTCTGACTATCCACATGATCAATTCCTCTCATCATCTTATACATCTCTACCTGAACTGTTCAGAGACATGACTGGTTTGCTGCTAGCAGCTGAATCTGGCAGCGTGCACCAGTGGAGAGGTGAAAGTGAAAGTTGATGCATTGTCGAAGCATGTGTACAGTGTGTCACCATATACTACCTAGAGATTCATTTTCTTACAGGCATTCACAAGAAAATAAAGAAATACAATAGAATTTGTGAAAATCTTTGCATGAATAAATACTGACAAACAACCAATGTGGAAAAGAAGACAAATAATTGAAAAAAGATCAATAAGCAATACTGAGAACATGAGTTGAAAGTGAGCCTGTAGGCTGTGGAATCAGTTCAGAGTTGAGGTGAGTGAAGTTATCCATGTTGGTTCAGGAGCCTGATGGTTGAAGGATAATATCTGTGCTTGAATTGAATCTGGTGGTGTGGGACCTAAGGCTCCCTTACCTCCATCCTTAGGCGGGAGGGAAGAGCTGAGAAAAAGGGTCCAAGCTATTTGGCCCATTAAGTTTAAACTGACAATTAAGCACTCATTTACACCAATTCTAATTTACCACGCCTGCATCCCAATCAAACACTTCCTGCCTCCAAGAGGATTTTATCACTAACTCACAGACCAGGGGCCATTTACTAAGACCAATTAACCTATTGACCAGAGACACAAGGGACTGTAGGCACTGGGATCGGGAGCCACAGTCTGCTGGAAGTACTCAGTGGGTTGAGCAGCATGTGTGAAAGTAAAGAAATGGTTGGCATTTCAGGTCGAAACTCTGTAGCAGGTCCCAGTGCAGGGTTTTGACCCAAAATATTGATAAACCCTTTTCTCCCACAGATACTGCTCAGCTCACTGAGACTCTCCTGCAGCTAGCTCATTGTAGATTATTGACCAACCTATCTTTGGATATGGGAGGAAATTGGAGCACCCGTGGGAAGCCCTGCCACCACAAGAAGAGCTTGCAAACTCCACATAGACAGCACCCCAGGTCACCATCAAACCCAGGAAGTCATAGGTATGAGACAGCAGCTCTTATAGAGTGTAACAATTCTGAGGAAGGCAGGGAAATATTGAAGCATGAGACACAGTTGCCATGCAGACTGAATGATGTGATATGGTGGCGTGTAAGAAAGAGATAGGGTGCTGGAGCAGGGGAAGTAAGAGGAGAGAGATGATGGTTCTTGGGTGAGTACCAGCAACTACCAGGGGTACATTCACTGATGGCGATTGTGATGTTGGATGGAGTTAACCACTAAGGTGGAGGAGAGAATGGGATACAGGGGGTGGTTGTCAGTGACACAAACCGAGCGATTTTGTCTGATGTGCAGATCACTGGAAGCAATGCACAGCTGGGCCATCTTTGGAATGCAAAGCATCTGACTCAGTGAGAAATAAACATACACAAACACACACACAGAGACACACACTTGCACAACACACACATATGTACATGCACACACACCCGCGTGCAACATGCACATACATATACACACATGCGCAAGCACAAACACATGCAGAACATGCACATATACACACAAAACACACCCACATACGTACATACAAAAACAAGTGCAGATATATATATCCACTCTACCACACAGAACCCTGTGCAGATGCACACACAAAGACCACACATGCATACACAGAGTGCCTACACATGCACTCATGTACAAAAAGTGCACACAGAGACAGATACATAGTGCATGAACATACAACACCAACATAAACAGAGACATGCCCAAACACACAGTGCACGAACTAACCGGATGGATGACGTACCTATTGAAGTCATTCGGCCAGGAGTGCCGCTTAACGTGGTGGAGATGGCGGGCTTGAGGTGGCCAGGACCTGTGCTGGCTTTCAGAGTGGGGATCGGTGGGGAGCTCGGTGACGCCGGTGACTTTGTGGGATCAAAAGTTTTCGGCTTGGCTGAGAGGTTCAGCGGCTGTGTCGCCTCATCCTAAAACAAAAACAAAGTGAGAACCCATACAGTCAGCATGGAAGGAACAGCCAGAGCTCATCACAAAGAATGCAAGTATTTATTAACTGATGTGGCTTATGGCTCAAAAAACCAATAAACAAGAAGATTTGGCAGCCTTCTTCATAAATACTAATTTTGCCACTATCAGTGCGCATAATGAGAATCAAAGAGGTACATTCAGTTGCAAAAACATGCTTTATAAATTAATCAGTCTGCTGATATCATTCTCTTGATGAAATAATTGCATCAAATTAAGATGGGGCTTTCACATGACGGAGCAACTGAATCAGATAAAGCTCCTCTGGCAGCTGTACCGAAACACTCCTGGACTGATTAATAAGATGGCAATTAGTTCATCGAGAGGGTGGGGGTGGAGTGCAACGAGAAGCAACATCTTGTCCTTATGGCCCATTTGTTACAGTGCGGAATCAGCAAGGTTCCTGGAATGTAGGACAGTTGGTACCAGAAGAATGGAAAAGAGCAATTAATCCCACTGTCCAATCATTCCATTAGATAATGGCTGATCTCTATCCTAAAATCACTCACCTCCATTTACCATAACCCTCAATGCTTCAGTGTCATTTCTGTTAGTTTTGGTTGTCCATCCCTCAAGATGTAATCACACAAGTGACCCAATTTTCCAAACAATGGACTTCCATGGAAAATAATTAATACTTTTCTAACCTGCCTTTCACCTCACTTTCATGATACCCTGAATGGCTTCTTGTCTAATGACACACGTTTTTGCACTGCTGCCTCTTTAGTCACTTAAGAAATGCAGCAGCCAACTTGTGCACAGAAAGCTCCTGCAAACTGCTGTGATAACGATCAAGTCATTTGTTTTAGTAATGTTATTTGGGGATAAGTACACGTCAGGATAATTCCTCCAGTCTTTTTTGAGTGTAAGGGGGTTTCGTCTCTTATGTTACTGTGTAGGCTAATTATAATGGCTTCTTTGTTACGTTATACTTGGGAATGCTTCTTTATTATGTTAAACGCTGAGAAAGCTTTGCGCTAACAGCTTGTTGTGGGTTGGGGGGTAATAAGAGGATGTTATGAACCAATTGGGACAGTTGTTATGACTTTGGTGTATCTGGAAGATTTGTATGCGTGGGGTTTTGGGGCAGAAGGCAGGAGAGAGAGAGAGACAGAGGATGGACCAGGTGTTGTGAGATCCGCTAACGGGCTCAGACCCCGAGCGGGGCATTCGGCGAGGAGAGGAGACGGAGACGGACTCGTGTGGAGCATCTGGTCGACCACCGTTGTTGGTCCCAGGCGGCCGGTCGAGGTGGTCCGAGGGGAGACTCAGGGTGAAGAAGAAGGTCCTTGAGCTCCAACTGTTTTGTGCACGAAGAGATTGAAGTTTGATAAGTGTGGCACCTTTTACTTTCCTTTTATATTTTATTCTCTATTAATTATATAGTTCCAGTAATATCTATAAACTGTAAATCATTTAATCGTATCTGGTGTATTGTCTGTTATTTGGGCGGGGTGGGGTACATCACACAGCATCCACACAAACTAATTACCCAGTCTGCCGGGGCCGAGGGCTGTTTCCCTAGACTACAGCGAGCCGAGCGACCCTGAGGCTGGCCAGGGGGGCTACATGAGATTATGCAATAGGATTGTTTACAAGAGCTGAATTTCATTATGAGTTTGAGGTGATGCGGTATATCACCAAAATTTCTACAGATGTACCATGGTGATCACTCTCACTGGTTGTGTCACCATCTGGTCCGGAAAGGGCACTGCGCAAGATGGGGAAAAGCTGCACAGGGTTGCAAACTCAGCCAGCTCCATCATGGGCACGAGCATCACCGCCCCCCCCCACCCGCCCACCACCAAGGATATCTTCAAAGGGTTCTCCCTCAAAAAGGCAGCATCATCATTAGGGACCCCATAACCCAGGACATGCCCTCTTCTTATTACTACCATCAGAGAGGAGGTACAGGAGCCTGAAGACACACACTCAATGTTTACGGAGCAGCTTCTTCCCCTCTGCCATCAGATTTCTAAATTGATAGTGAATTAACCCATGAACATTAACTCACTGTTTTTGTTTTTTACACTATTTATTTAACTACAATGTTAATATTTTATTGTAATTTACAGCATTTTGCATGTATTGTATTGTACTGCTGCTGCAAAACACCAAATTTCACGACATACTGTATGTCAAGTGATAGTAAACCTGATTCTGATTCTGAAGTGCTTGAGAGAGTGATCTGGCCCTTGGTTGATGCCTCTTTGAAATGTGGGGCCCCCCGCCCCCCGAGAGGACGCCATGTCCTCAGCACAGCAGTGGAGCCACGGTCTGGGGTCCGGATCGGTGCTCTAAACTGGGAGTTGGAATCCGAACACAGCTGGTGGGGAGCTTCAACTTAAAGAATTAACTAATTCCTGAATGGAAATTAACAATCAAAACTGCATAATAACAACTGTGAAATAACCAGACTTGGTCATTAAGGATGAAAAAGGCTGCAGTTGACTTTCAGCTGTCTCCAAAGTTCAAAGGAAATCAGGGATGAACAGTACATTTTGGCATGCGATGAACAAATAAATTTCTATAAAGTCTCACAGGATGGTGTCAGGCTAAACTTTTATGATCACGTTCTTAAACTTAACCCACAATTTTTGACCCACAAGAACTCTGAGGATAGATTAGGACTTCAGATTTTGCATTGAGAATAACTTGCTTTCTTTCAGCATCTGAGGCCTATGTAAGTTCCTACAGCTGGGTTATTGGTCATTCATGTCAAATTGGTGTTTGTGTGGTGAAGGTCACAGATTTCCCAGGGGCCACTTGTCCCCTTAATCGCTGAATAATTTCTAATCTATCATCAGCATCTAAGGAAACAATCACAGCAGCTGAATCTTATGTCCTTAAATGCTCAAGATGTTCTAATGTAATCCCAAATTTATTAATTTCAAGTAACATCATAACTGTTGAGTAAATCTACACTAACTCTTATTATTCTGTGCTATTTAGGTGACACTATATTTGAAGGACAATCCAGTCTTTCTCTTAATGCATTCCATTTTTGCTTGATAGTCATCATGTCTCCTTGCCATTGGACCACAAAGTGGAAATCCAGAAATCACGTCCTGGTAACCATGCAGATTTTGGGAGAACTGGAGACTCGAAACTGAACAGAAGAATGGAGAGTAGATAGGAGCAGGAGTCAGCTGTAATGTTCTTTAACCTTGCTCTTTCATTCAAAAAGTAATGCATGAGATCTTGGATTTTTATAATAGAAAGGAAATAATGAAATTAAGAAGATGGCTCAGGTGCAATGACTTAGAGCTGACTTAGTGGGCCTGGTCTCCTCTGTTCCTACAAGCTTAATATCCTTCAAGTGGATTGGCTACTACAAGCCAATAACTCTTTGGGTCTTCCTTATAGAAATAGCCCATAAGAAAGGTTAAATCATTGAAAGAGATCCAAAAAGTTAACATGTTCACACAAAGGAAATGGGTGAGACTGTCAAGCCTAAAGCCCCCAGTGACATGGTGCAGAGGGAATTGGTAAATTGGTTTATTACTATCACATGTACTGAGGCACAGTGAAAAACATCTCTTGCATACCATTCATACAGATCCATTCATTACAACAGTGCATTGAGAGAAAACAATGGAAAATAATAACATAATTCAGAATAGTGTTTCTGAGAAAGGTACAGGCAGACAATAATGTGCAAGGTAAAGGTGAGGTCGCAAGTCCATCTTATCATCCTAGGGAATCACTCAATGGTCTTATTAGAATGGAATACAAGCTGTCCTTGAGCCTGGTGGTATCTTTCCAGGCTTTTGTATCTTGGGAGGAGGAGTGGGAGAAGAGAAAACATCCGGGGTGGGTGGAAGCTTTGGTTACGTTGGCTGTTTTACCAAGGCAGTGGGAAGTGTAGACAGAATTCATGGAGTGGAGGAAGGTTTCCATTGGGAAGAAAAATCTAAAGATTCTTCACAAATACATAAACAACAAGAGAATAAGAAAGGAAATGTTAGGAACAACAAAGAAGATGCTGGAGAAACTCAGTGGGTCAGGAAGAAACTGTGGAGGGAAATGGAATGTTGTCCTTTTCCCTCCACAGACACTCCTTGAGTGGCTGAGCTTCTCCAGCGAATGGACGCTACATATTTCAGCATCTGCAGTCTCTTTGTTCTCCAAGAAAATATTACAGCCTTCAAGGACAAAAAAAGATAACTCGTGTGTGGGCAAGTGTGGGTAAGGTTCTGAATGAATACTTTGTGACCCTCTCCATAAACTAGGTTGATTCTTAAATCACAGAAAAGAAGGATGAATGTGAGATAACGGATGGGATGAGCATCAAAAAAGAGGTATTAAGTTTTAGGATCTTTGAAAGTGGATAGATCACCACAGCCAGATTAAATATAACCCAGTCTATTTGAAATAAAACGGCAAACTGAAGAGACTCTAATCACCATTGTCAACCCTGTCTGATTACAGGATTGGTGCCAAAGGCTCAAACAACTGTTTATAACATTGTTTTTAAAAAGAGGGAGGGAAGAACAGAGTTCTTCCAATCCAGTTAATCCATCTTCATAGGTGGGCAAATTATTGGGATCAATTCTGGGGGACAGCATGAACCATTTAGAACAGCACAGATTAATCTGGATCAGGGAGCATGGATTTGATGAGGGAAGCCCATGTCTATCTGGTAACTACATTTCCTTGAGGAGGGCAGAAAGTAAGGGCAGGGTGTTTGATATAGTCTGCAGACTGTCCCAAAGGTAAACACATTGTGAGAGCCAAGAGAGCTGTAAATTGGGTCTAAATCACTGACAAGGGAGAGGAAGACTAACTGCTGGGCTGTGAACTTGGTCTCATGCTTTTTATTAATGACATAGATTTAAATGTAGGAAGCATGGCGAAGAAGTTTACAGATGATATAAAAATCGCTGAGTGGTTGACATAGAGTCTGTTGGGCTGAAGATGACCCGTGGACTTTAACCTGAAGAAAAGTGAGGTGATGCATTTGGTGACATGTACAAGGCAAGGGAACCTGTTGAGTGGTGTGGGAGAATGTAGGGGCCTTCAGTTGCTATCTGCAGATCTTTAGAGTACAAAGACAGTTCGATAAGGTCCTGAAATGTTGACTGTGCTTCTCCGATCACTGATGCCGCCTACAGGAGTTCCTCGAGCAGCACATTTAAACAGTATTTGGATATGCACTTGATGGAGCCTTGACCTGTAGACCAATGGAGGGCAGGAGTAGGCTGGATGACTCTTTTTTGACTGACACCAACAGGATGGGCTGAATGGCCTCTGACCATGGCATATAAAAGCCACAATTCAGTGGTTTTTCATCCTTTACATTTATCTCTGCCTTTGACTCCCATTATCCATTGCTCTAGAACTGCTTTCATCTCTTGACCTCTCCTTTAAGACATTCCCTAAAACTTCACCCATTGACCAAGTTTGGCCTTATTCTTCTCTAAGTGACTTACTATGGAAATATGGTTTCAGTTGCTGTTGTGAACTGCCCTGAAGCAATTAGTTACATTAAAGATGAAATCAACGTCATTGTTGGTCTTTATTACATCCACCGATCTGTTTCAAGAGTTTTTGTGACTATTTTATATACATTTCTTCTCTCCAGATGAAAATCAATAGAGCTCTGCATGGATCTCATCACCTATCAATCTTCAATTTATAATTTCTTCTTTGTTGAAGCAGCAAAATCTATGTTTGGCATCACAACACACTCATGCTGACAAATCTTTAAATGCTGTGAAAAGCTACAGAGCTAAGAGGGCTCCAGCTTCCTAAGTCACAAAGGGTATTCCTCAGTTATGGCTTTAATACAGTTTTACAACAAAGAAAAGCCTATTAGTGCAGCAATCCATCATAAATTAACATAATTATTAGGGAGAAAATAGCTACAATTCCATGACTAATGTTGTGGTGGACGAGCCAATTCGACTTCATTGCAATTCCTGGCAATCCAGGCATGTGTTGGAATTTGCTGCCCTTAGAACAGCATCTCAAACAGACAGATATGTGGGCAAGCAGGAGGTCAGAATAGGGTTTAGGGACAGTGATATGGAGGAGTCAGAGGGCAAGCTTCCGCTTCACGCTCCGCATTCGAAGTTCAGTGACTTCGCTACTCCGCTCCGTGCATGTAGGCCAATAGTGTGAGCATAGGAATGAAGGACAGCCCAAGTCTACGCCTTCACTCTGCACTCAAAGATCGATGTGGCTTGGGTGGATGTCGGGCTGTCCCAGGTTCAGATATGTCCGTGGGAGCAGGAGACACAAGGACCAGTTAGTTGGCGCACCTGGAGTTTGGGTCACGCCATTGGCTAGTCTGGAGCTAATACTGAAGATCAGAGTTCAACCGTCAATCAGAAGTCCAGAAGTTGAGGAGGCTGGAGGTCTTTGCATTAGAGGACTGTCAGTGTGTGTGTGTGTGGGTGGGTGGGAGAGAGGAAAGGGGTTTGTTTTGTTTTTGTTGCTGGTTTTGTTGCATTCTGTGTTGTTAGACTGAGCACAGTGGGCATGCTATGTTGATGCCAGAATGTGTGACAACACTTGTTGGCTGCCCCCAGCACATCCCTATGTGAGCTGATTGTTAATGCAAACGATGCATTTCATTGGAATCTTAAAGTGAACATTGTTGCTGTGCCTTGAATCTCAGACAACCTTTGCCAGTGAGGTAGTAGGAGTACTTCTCCTTGGATTGTCACCTTGTTGCGGTGGAGAAGCTTGTGTGGTCCTGAGATCCCAAGAGCTATGCCATCTGGATCTATGCTCCTGGTAGGGTCACCCATGGCAGTAAGGTCGAGGGTGAGGTCCCTGACAAAGAACAATCCAACCAAGACCTCAACGGTGGAACAGGCGGACGAAGTTACTTCGAACTTAACGGCTGTGAAGGCGGTTGAAGGCTGCAACAAATCCATCAGCTCCAATCGTCGTGGTTTCCATGCCATTGGAATCAGTTGGTTGATTTGTGAAGTATCGTGTGCTTCTTGGAGTGCAACATCAAGTACACGTTAAACAAATACACACACAGGCATCTTCACTCTGTGGGCCACCTCTTCAGAACGAAGACCATCATCCTCAACCTCGAAGGATAGCCACGATGACGATGGAGTAGGAGTAAAACTCCAACAATCTGGCAATGACTCAGAAACCCTGATAGTCCAGCATCTGCCTCTTGCCCTCGACAGTGCGCAGAGTAAGCTGGAAATCCGGAGGGCGAAGAGGATGTCCAGTCAGAGCTGGGGTGCTGTGTGTGATGGGGGTTCTGACTGTAGCTGGGGCTGGAGTGAGTGTCAGGAACACCAGAGATCAGGAACCTCGAATGATGGAGCCGGAATCTGGAATATATTTCTCACTCCTTTAAATACACCTGGCTCACATGAAAACTGATTAAACTCCTGTACAACATGTGAAAAAAGTGAAACTAATGTGTGTGTTTGCATATTAAAGGAGTAACATCCCAGCAATTTGACTACTCCAGTCACAGGACTGCTGGATTGTGAGAGTTTTACTGATTTTGTCCAAGTGCAGTTTCAGTTTCCAGTTACGTTGCCTGATGTGACCCATAGACATTACAGCCTGCTGTTCAAATATACTATATCCAAGGTCCACTGAGGGGTCATTCACTCCATCAAACTGCTCAATATGACTACACACTAAAGACCAGGGGGAAGTTTTCAAAAAATGAGAAAGGAGTAAAAGAAAACCTGTGCTGTTGAGGTACAACTGAGATTTAAACAACCAAATTGATCAACACCTGGAAAATGATTGAAAATTGATGGTATATTTTAACTCTGGGCAAAATATCCCAGATACCACAGTTTTAGTAAAGGGGATCTATTGTATGAAAGCTTAGTGTAAATTTATTATCAAAGTATGTATATGTCACCATATACTGCCCTGAGATTCATTTCCTTACAGGCATTCACCAGAAAACAAAACAACACAATAGAATGAATGAAAAATACAGACGGACAAAGTGCAATGGAATAAAAATTGCAAATAAAAATAAATATTACTGAAAACACGAGTTGTAGGGTCCTTGACAGTGAGTCCATAGTTAACGGGAGCAGTTTAGAGAAGTGGTACCACACAGCGATGCAGCATGCTAGGATGGTCTCCACTGTGCATCTGTAGAAGGTTGTGAGTATCGTGAATGAAGGCTATGATAGGGCTAACACGTTAACCTTATTTTCCTGTAAATGCCTGCAAGAAAATGAATCTGAGGGTAGTATATGGTGACATACAGTATATGTGCCATTGACCCTGGTGGAAGTAGGCTTATGGCAAAATATATGTCCAGCAGGTTTTTTATACAAACTGTACTAGGAATGGTGCGATAGTCTTTAAATACAATGGCTGGGTTTTGGAATCAGCAGTGAATTAATGGGGCTTGTTACTTCAAAGTCAAAGTACATATACTGTACTGTATGTTACCATTTTCTACTTTGAGATTCATTTTCTTGTATGTTTTCATAGGAAATCTAATAAAATTTATTTTAAAATGCTTACATGAGGACTGACAAACTATCAGGAAGGAGGTACAGAAGCCTGAAGACACCTACTCAATGATTCAGGAAGAGTTTCTTCCCTCCCTGCCATCCAATGCCTAAATGGATACTGAACCCACGAATACTCCCTCAATACTTCTTTTATTTCTGTTGTTTGTCCTACTTATGTTAATTTAACTATTTTAATATATATATACTTACATTAATTCAGTGTTTTTCTATATCTATCGTGTATTTCATTGCACTGCTGCCACAAAATTAACAAATTTCACAACATATGCCAGTGATATTAAATCCAATTCTGATTCTGACAAGCAACCTATGTGGAAAAGGAGACAAATTTTGCAAATAACAAATAAATAATGCTGAGAGCATGAGTTGTAGAGTCCTTGAAGGTGAGTCTGTAGATTATGGACTCAGTTCAAACTTGAAGGCAGTGAAGTTATCATGCTGGTTCGGGAGCCTAATGGTTGCAGACTTCTACCACAACCTTCAAACTAGAAGCGCCTTTTATTTTAAAGTTTATGTTGCAATCTGTGACTCCCACATCTCCCCATCTACTTACTCCTGATCCTTTCTCTCTGGTTTATACCTTCATTCTTTCCAATCATCTCACAATCAGTTATTTGTAAAATTTCTATTACAAGGAGAAACAAAGCTCCCAGATTAAACACAAGATGTTGTCAATGGAAAATGAGTTGTTTGCTGGTGTTGCATGGGGAATGAATGCTAGCAAGGGGAATTTCCCAGCTCCCCATTAAATAATGCGATGGGATCACCTGAAGTTCCCAAACTGGTAAGGGATTCTCAGTTTTACGAGGGTCTCTTCAGAAAATAAAACAGATGTAAAACAATTAATTGGCTTGGAGATTTATATTTATTCATCTTTCAGGATCAGGGCATCAGTGGATTCCATCTTCTTCAGCCCTTTACCTTTTCCACTTATCACCTGAAAGCCTCTGGCCTCACACCCCCTGCCCGCCACAGTCCCCTTCACCTGGCTTCATGTATCAAGTGTCAGCTTGTACACTTTTCCCTCCCTCCACCTTCTTATTCTGGCTTCTTCCCCGTTCCTTTCCAGTCCTGATGAAGGATCTCTGCCTGAAACATTGCCAGTTTATTCCCCACCATAGATGCTGCCTGACCTGCTGAGTTCCTCCAGCATTCTGTGTGTGTTGGTCTATATCAGTGGAGGGATCAGCATATATTGCCCGTCCTGAACTATCTGCAGTAGAGCCACAATTAAGAATCAATCACATTGGCGGACGCATGCTGAAGGTGGTAAGGACAGATTTCCTTCCCGAAGAACGTTAAATCTTAATCCAGGACCAGTGTTTCTTTAATCCCAGATCAGTTAAATCCAGACGTCTGGATCACTAATCTAACAATTTAACCAGTGTACCACCATGAAACTACTCCACTGTCTCTCCATTTTGGATAGACGCTTGTAAAGGATCAGACTGTGGCAAAAGGACATTCCATTAACAGTTAGTTGAAAGTCATCATGCTCTGAAATAATGATCACAGTACCTTGCTTTTGGGTGGGGGGCTGTTCCTGCCTTTCTCTCCCTGGATGTTGTTGGGTGATAGTGTGTTGCTTAGACTGGACTGCGACATACTGTGTAACTTGGCTCCAGGAGACACTTGCATGGCTGCAAGTTGGGCTGCATACAACTGCTGTAAAGGGAGCAATGGACATCACTTAGAAAAACGCACTCTCACAGTAAAGTAACTTCCATGCTTTTCATTATTGAGAATGACTTCACTGTGGGCCGGACACAATTCATGTCATGTTGCTTTACGCCAAGAACCAGGTACTCACAAGCACAAAGTCATGGGCAAGCTATTGATGAGTCATAAATTGATGTTGAACAGGGTATCCGCAGCAATTTTCTTTTCTAAGTTAAATTCCGAATTACAGTGGCATTTATTAACCAGTTAAATTTCAATTCAATTCATTAGTGTCACATTCTTAACAGGATCATCCAATGGTAACCGTAACTGCAACAAGGTCCAATCATTTTCTGAATGGCAGTAGTCAACTAGATAACCCAGAGTGATTCAAGTACAATTGAATATAATCCGGACACTGTGGGTAGGGCTTGCAAAAGCAGTATTAAGATCAAGGTTTGATCAACCGTCATCGGGAACAGTACAGCAGGGTCAAGTGGCAAGTGACCTATTCCTGCTCCCATTTCTCTGTTCCTCTTTTTGTTTGAATGTGCAAGGGGTGTGACAGCTGCACCCAAGGACAGTGAGAAATCTCACCCAAAAGGCAGTGGCTCCAGTGGATCCTCCTAGCATGTTACTGGACCTTTACTCCAGCCTGAGAGTCAAAACAGACCCACAACCTTGCAGAGCAGAGCCCACAGAGCACTGGAGAATGATGCCTGCCCTTCCTCCACTCTATATGACATCCAGCAGGCATTCACTTCTGTAATGCAGGTATGGAAAATACCTTCTTAGGTTACATGAGGAAAGGTCAACACTGTTGTTGGTAAGATCTCAGGTGGCAATAGGGAGGCATACAAGAACAAGGTCTTCACTGGAGGTCAGTGGTGGAACGGGTGAGCAACTTCAAGTTCCTGGTTGTCAGCATCTCAGAGGAGCTACCCTGGGCCCGACACATGAAGGGGGCATGCCAGTGGCTCTACTCCATCAGGAGTCTGGCGAGGTTTGGTATGTCACTAAAGACCTTGCAAATTTCTATAGATGTACTCAGGATCACAAGAGTGTGGTAGATCAGCCATCATGGGCAAAGCCCGCCCCATCATCAAGGACGTATCCAACAGCTGGTGTCTTAAGAAGGCAGCATCCGCCATAAAGGACACACCCATCACCCAAGATATGCCCTCTTCTCACTTCTACTGTCAACGGGGTGGAGCAGGATTCCGAACACCCACATTCAACGATTGAGAAGCAGCTTCTTCCCCTCCGCCATCAGAGTTCTGAAGAGCCCATGAACACTACTTCATTAGCCTTCCTTTAAGCACAATAAATATTATAATTTATAGGGATGGGGAGGGGGAGAGGAGGTGCTAGGAGACAGATGGAAGGTAGGGAAGGGGGAGAGGTGGAGTCAGGAGACAGATGGAAAGCAGGGGAAAGGTAGAGTTTAGAGAATGAGAAGGTAGTGGAGGGAGAAAGGTTGAGAGACACAGGAGGGCAGGGGAAGAACTGGTGAAAAGGCAGGAGGAGAGGGCAGTGGTGAGGATGAGAAACACGATTTATGCAGACAGACAGGAAAAAAGGATGATGTAACCGGGAATTAGGTGGAGAAGGTGAAGGTGGTATCAGCTGCTGAAGGGTGATAAACAGGGGAGACAAATAATACCAACAATGGAATCTGACAAGCAAGCAATTGGGTGATAGAATCATTAGGGGAGAGATGAAAGGCAAATGGAACTAGAACCAGATGGGAGGAATGACGAGAACCAGTGGTAGACGAACGAACCAAAGAGGGGAAAGGGGATGAAAGTGAGTGATAGGGGGGCTGGAGCGGAATGTATGTGGGGAAGCATGCAATAATAGGAGGAATAGGTTGAGAAGTCATTGGTCAGACCACACTTGGAATATTGTTGTCAGTTTGAAGCCCCTTATCTGAGAAGAATTTTCTGGCATTGGAGGTGTTACAGAGGAGATTCGCAAGAATGATCCCAAGGAATGAAACATATGAAGAGTATTTGATGGCTCTGGGCCTATACTCACTGGAGTTTAGAAGAATGAGGGAGATTTCCCATTGAAGCCTATTGAACATTGAAAGGCTGACATAGCACAGATGTGGGGAGGATGTTTCCTATAGTGGGTGATTCCAGGACCAGAGTTCACAACCTCGGACTACAAGGGCATTACATTAGAACAGAGATGAGGAGGAACTTCTTTAGCCAGAGGATAGTGAATCTGTGGAATTCAATGCCACAGAAGGCTATGGGGGCCTACTTATCTGGGTATCTTTAAAGTGGAGATGGATAGTTTTTTGAATAGTGAGGGTGCCAAACGTTATGGGGAGAAGGCAGGAGAATAAGACCATAAGATATAGAAGCAGAATTAGACCTTCTGGACCCCAGTGGGGTTGCGAGGTATAATAAATCAGCCACGATGGGGTGGTGGAGTAGTCACAATGGGCTGAATGGCCTAATTATGCTCCTATGTCTTATGGTGTTATGGTCTCATGGACCGGACGAGATTTAGATATGTGGGGGGTGGGGGGTGGGAGGAACCACCGCTGATGACTACCCACAGGATCCATATTCCTGATTGCTAACCAGAACAAGCATAGAGCCAGCTGATCCCACAACGCTGAGCTGCCAGTGAAGTTAAGGGCCACATTTTAACATGTGGTTAACAAATGAGAGAACATGTTTCTTAACCTCACCCTTTAAACTGAGGAAGGAAATGTCGGCCACCTCTGCTGCTTACTCTTTTGCTGTGCAATACTTTCTATATTTAAACACGATTAAACAATGACCAGCACTGTTTTATTTTCTGCCTGGCTTTCTCTTTTTTGCTTCATCAGTGATATCAGGCAGCTGAGAACTTCTGTCTCCTTTGCTATAATTTCCCCACCCACTAATTCTTAATAGGAAGTCAGAGGGGGGAAATAGCCCACTCGAGGCACTTCCTTTCATGTTGCACCGTGTCATTCTCCAAATAATGGCAAATATAATGCTCACCACGAAGGAAGTTTACTTGGAAATGGCAATGTGATTTTAGGTAATTTCAGTCCAATTACACCCAGTTTGTCCTTCTGATTGCTTCAGTGTGTGCACAAGAATAAACATGCTCCTCAGTGAGCTGGTGCATACTAAATTGCTGACATCTTGTTGTATCCAGTCCACTGATTCAAAGCTTATTTGCTGTTTGAATTGAGTTCCATTACAGAGGCCAATAACCATCACTCAGCACCATCAATGGAGGCAGCAATGGCCTGACAGCCACTTTAGCGGCACACTAAGCATTCGGAGGCAGCAAAACTCAACAGTGACTCGGGGGAGATGCAAGGCCATCACCGTGCGAAGATAAAGGATGTGACACATCTGCCCCCTAGGTCAGCCGAGGGGGGCACGTGGCCACAGGAACCCAGAGGGGGCAAAAAGATAAGAAGGAAACTGCGAGGGCAGGAAAATAATAAAAAATAATAATCTGGGTCACGATGAAGTGGAGGAATTGTTTAAACATGCATTTTCCCCAGAGTAAGGCTGGGAGCTGGGCGATGAGGACTGGCTTGTTAAATCAAACACAGATAAAGAACATTAATACCCAGTGACAGCACGATTTTTCTTTTACCATCTCCATCTACGGTGCCACAGTAGCGCAGCAGTTAACGCGATGCTGTTATAGCTCGGGGTGTTGGAGCTCAGAGTTCAATTCTGATGTCCTCCCGATGGGATGAGTGGGTTTACTCCGGGTGCTCCGGTCTTCTCCCGCAGTCCGACGACGTACTGCTGAGTAGGCCAATTGGTCATTGTAAATTGTCCCGTGATTCGGCTAGGGTTAAATCGGGAGCTGCTGGATGGCATTGCTCGAAGGGCCAGGAGGGCCTATTCTGTGCTGTTCCTCAATAAATAACGAAATCTACCAACACACAGGCACACAAACACAAACAGACAGACAGACACACATACGCATGCACAAACATATGCGAACACACATAAACAGGCACACAAGTACACACTCATAAGTAGGTGTGTGCATACCAGTATAGCCATGCATTCAGACATACATACATGCACAGGCACACATGTATTAACACACATACACACAGGCACCCAGAGACATACATACGCACATAAATACCCACATACATATGCATACATCCACATGCACTGACACACACACACACACAGAAACATGCGTACACACATAAACATACACGTAAGTACACACTCATAAGCAGATGCACACACACTCACATGCACTGAGATATAGCATATACACATACATACACACAGATATAAATACACTGACATACACACACAAGACAGATACTAGCATATACATATGCAGATATGCACAAACACTGACATACAGACATGTACACATATATACACACACACACACACACACACACACACACACACACACACACACGACTTTGTCAATTTAGTTTCGGAGGATTCACTTCCAATCTAACTAAAACATCTGTAAAGCCATTCAAAGGAATGGCAGCTTCAATATAAATGAAGACAGCCAGCAAACACCAGCAACCTGCCATTACCCTGAGTGCTTTTGTCACTTTGAGTAAAGCAGAAGAGCTGAACTTGTCACCTGTAACAATGAAAATAGCACAGCTGTTGAGTTTGTGGCAGTCTGGGCCAGACAGCTGCCTATTCTCCATTAACACACTCACATATGAAACCAAGCTGAATGAAGCCCCACTCAGCACCTCTATTGACAGCTGTGTGCTGTGCACTTCAGTCTATTGTGACTGTATTAAGAATGGCACGTCATGAAAAGGGAATTTTAAAAAACCTGCAGGTGCCAGAAATCTGGAATAAAAGTGGAAATTGCTGGTCAGCAAGTCAGGCAGCACTTATGGATAGAGAGAAAACAGCTAACGCTTTCAGACGGAGAGCCTTCATCAGAACTGGGAAAATCCAGGTAGCAGTGAAGGCAAGGAAGGGGGAAGTTAGAAGGGATTCTACAGTTGTAGGAAATCTAGAAAAACATACACAAAAATCCTGGAGGAACTCAGCAGGTCATGCATCATCAATGGAGGGGAATAAAGAGTCAACGATTCGGGACTCAGGAGTCCTGGTGAAAGGTCTTGGCCCAAAATGTCAACTCTCTGTTCTGCTCCATAGACGTTGCCTGACCTGCTGAGTTCCTCTTGTGAAGTCAGACTTTCACAACTGGCAATGGATCATAATTTCTAAAGAAATAATCTGAGGTCAACCCTTGACCTACATAGAAAAATTGAAGCCCCACCTTACAAAGATGAGCACAAAATCCAGGCTGACATTTCCATTCAGCTCAGAGAGTTCCGACCCGCAAAGGAGTCCACGCACAACGCTCTAGCTGTAATTGAACTTCACCTGGTGCCCTGGCCAGTGTCTATCTGCTGACTCATTACTAAAGCAAGCTGCCTAACTCTTCCTTCTGTTAGTCCTGATGAAGGGTCTCGGACTGAAACGTCGACTGTACCTCTTCCTAGAGGTGCTGCCTGGTCTACTGCGCTCACCAGCAACTTTGATGTGTGTTGTCAAATTATTATCATCTTTCCACTTGTGGAATCATGCTGTGTACACACTGATGGCATGTTTCTTAAATTACAACATGATTCACACTTTATTGGCTGTGAAGCACTTTGACATGTTCTGAGGAACGGAATGGCACTTCATGAATGCAGGCTTAATACATTGAAACCCATATTTCCACAGGTGACAAGCCACCATTTAATCACACACCCAACAGAAAATATTTCTGACAATCTAAAATCTATTTAAGCAAATAGTTATTTTGGCTGAATCTGTTCAACCCTTACAAGATGATAATGGATGTCAACTGACATCTTGAGAGATACAGATAATTATCTGATAAATCTATTCATTCATGTGCACCTTGGCACAGGAACATTAATAGAATAATTTAAGAATGTAAATGTGTAACCATCAGTGTATAATTTGCTTTCATTGTTGTACTTAAGAGATTGGGAACTCGCACAGCTATCAAACTACCAGGGCTAATCAAAGCACAATGTCCATGTATTCCACATTAACCCACAAACTCTATGATCTCAATGGGAGGCTCCCTTATGACTGTTCTGTTCTCTCATGAATTATCAAGTCATGGTCGCCAAAGGAACAGAGTTTCAGAGATGTCATTAGTACAAACACGGACCGATAGCACATAACTTAGAGGCACAGAGAGATACAATACAGAAAAAGGCCCTTTGGTCCATCTAAACCGCACTGACCATTATCCATCCATTTACACTAACCCATTTAACTCTCTTTACGCTCCTCAGAATGTGCCACTCAATGAGACACGAGGAGTCTTTTAACCGACCAATCTTTGGGATGTGGAGGGAACCGGAGGAAAACCGTGCAGTCACAGGAGGAACGTGCCAACTCCCCACGGAGAGCACCTGAGGTCAGGACTGAACCCAAGTGTCTGGCGCTGTGAGGTAGCAGCTCTACCATCTGCGTTAATGCTCCTGCTTGCGGTGTGGGAGGCAATAGGGAGCACTGCACATTAGTGAGGAAGAGTTCGGCCTAAACACTGACTGAAACTTTTTTGCAATCGGAAAGAAATGAGACAACAGACTAGGTGCAATAGCATTAGCTTCACGGTGGCAAACAGTCACTGGTCTTGCTCTGCGAAGTCTACATTTGATGATACAAGAGAGCATAACGTTAACATGATTGGAGGAAAGTATAGGGGGGATATCAGAAGTAAGTTTCTTTTTAGACATCGAGTGGCGAACAGCTTGCCAAGAGTGGTGGTAGTAACAGATACGTTAGGCAGATAGGCACATGAATGATAGAAAAATGGAGAGTTATGTCGGAGTGAAGGATCAGATTGATCTTAGAGTAGGTTAAAACGTTGGCACAACATGTTCTCTGCTTTGAAGTCAAAGGTAATTGATAACTATGAAGTAAAGGTGATCATACAACCATTTTGATTTTTGTTGGTGTTTGCTTATCACTTTTTAAAACCCAATAACAAGTTTTACATGGCAAAGTACACTTGGTTGAAGGAAGCGCATATCAATTGTTGCCTTACTGGGAAGGGCTACTTAGGCTCCTGGATGGTGCTGAAGCAGATGGTGTAAGGGCAAATCTGATATCTCCTACGACTGCAGGGGAAAGTGCAGGGGATCCCGATTCAGGGTTCCAATGTTAAACATCGACAATTCCTTTCTTCCCACAGATGCTGCTTGACTCGTTGAGGTCTTCCAGTAGGTTGTTTGTTGCAACAATTTGTACGGGTAAACTCTCCAGGTTATGACAGGGTTCACAGAGTCATAGAGCACTACATCACAGAAACAGGCTCTTCAGCCCATCTAGTCAATGTCGAGCTATCATTCTACCTAGTCCCATTGACGTGCACCTGGACCACAGCTCTCCATACCCTTCCCATCCACAGACTTATCCAAACTTCTCCCAAATGTTGCAATCTACCACCTCCACTGCCAGCTTGTTCCACACTCACACCACCCTCTGAGTGCAAGGTGAGAGGGGAACATTTAAACAGAACCTCAGGAGGCAACTTCTCATGCAGACGGTGGTGTTTATATACAACAGGACACCAGAGAAGGTGGTTGAGGCTGGTATAATAACAATATGTAAAGAACTGAAAAACTGGCATCCTGATTGGTATTGGAATTGCACCAACCTTGAGCGTTGGGCACTGCGGAGAGTGGTACGGACAGTCCAGCGCATCTGTGGATGTGAACTTCCCTCTACTGAGGACATTTATAGCAGCAGGTGTGTAAAGAAGGCCTGGAAGATCATCGGGGACACCAGACACCCCAACCATAAACTGTTTCAGCTGCTTCCATCTGGCAAATGCTACTGCATCATTAACGCCAGGACCAACAGGCTATAGGACAGCTTCTTTCTACAAGCCATTAGACTTAAAAATTCACATGTCTGCACATTGCAATGGAGGTCATAATGGAAAGATTTTTACTCCTTCATGTCACGGGATGGATGTAAGATTTAAATAAATTCATTCATTAAATTAAATTTAGTGAAGTACATGGGTAGAGTCATAGAGCACTACAATACAGAAATAGGCCCTTTGGCCCATCTAGTCCATGCTGAACTATTATTCTTCCAAGTCCCATCGACCCATACCAGAACCATTGCCCTCCATACCCCGCACATCCATGTACTCCTTGTGAACTGATTGTGTGTGTAAGTCAGAAATGCAGCCAGAAACCAAAGTTCTATCACAGCAGAAGATACCTGCAGCCCTGTGGCAGCAAGAAAATCCACCCAACTGGTCTCCCAAAAGCTCATTCTTATGTATAGGCTGTACATAACCTGGGGAGGAGCAGAACCTTCATTGTAGTAAGACTTTTCAGGATGTTCACAGAAGAAGCTAAGGGACAGACTAAGTCAAAAGTGGTAGGCTTTAAATGAAAGAGGAGGGGGGGAGAGGTTAGATACCATAATGTCTGGTGGGGGTATTCCAGAGCTCAGAGTCTGCACACAGATTCTAATGGTCCATCAGATAAACACCACTCTCCCTCCTACTTCTGAACCTCGGCATCATAAACATTTATCAAGGTGATAATCCAGAAGAAATAAAAAAAATCGTATATTTATTTTAAGTGTTGCTTATATTGACTTTGGCAGATTGAGGGTCAGACATGACAAAAATGGGCCATGATGCAGAGTAATTTTCAGTAGTCCTGCTGTTATAATCAGAATGGCGATCTCCTTTAATTAATGCATCAAGTGTCCGCAGATGAATGCTTACTCAGATGAGGTGAGCAGGCTGTGTTATTACAGAAAATTTCAGCTTTGTCAGGCGCCTAAAATTGGAATTTGTCAGACGCCTGGAAATGTGATTGCCACTGGGTGGGCCAAGGCTTTACCGCTCATTCTTCACACCTCTGAGGCCTTAGTACATCCAGACCAGGCCACTGGGTGGAATTCTTCCATCCCTGCTGTTTCCACTCATTGAAGGTGAGGTGAGAAAGTGAGGTCCAGCTCATACGAAGCATTGAAAGTGAGAATATACACTCAGAGACAACTTTATTATGTGCACCTGTTCACCCGTTCACTAATGCAAATATCTAATCCACCAATTAAGTGGCAGCATCTCAATGCATAAAAGCATGCTGACATGGTCAAGAGGTCCAGTTTCTGTTCAGACCAATCATCAGAGCGGCAAAGGAATGTGATCTAAGTGACTTTGACTGTGGAATGATTGTAGTTGCTAAATGGGGTGGTTTGAGTATCTCAGAATCTGCTGACCTCCTGGAATTTTCATGCCTAACAGCTTCTAGAGTTTACAGAGAATAGTGTGGCAAACAGAAACCATCCAGCGAGCAGCAGTTCAGTGGGCAAAAACTCCTTGTTAATGAGAGAGGAAGGAAGGAAATGGCCAGACTGGCTTAAGCTCACTGGCAGCTGACAGTAACTCAAATCACCACGTGTTACGCAGTGGTGTGCAGAAGACCATCTCTGAATGGAAAACAGATTGAACCTTGAAGTGGATGTACTACAGCAGTAGAAGACCATGAACATGCACTAAATGACCACTTTATTAGGTACAGGAGTTACCTACTAAAATGGCCACTGAGTATAGATATTTGTTGTGCTTGGCATCTGAGGACGACGGTAGACAGGAGCATAACGCAGTTGGTAGAACGTTCATGATGCATGATGGACTGCAATGACTTGGTGCAGAAAAGAGGTTTTGCATGAACAAGAATTGGAGAAAGGCAGCAATCTAGTTCTAGGGTTTAAAGAAGTTACAAAGTAGGGAGAGTGTCTTTTTCTGCTTTGTATAACAACCTTAATGGCAATAGCTGTAACGCCAATTTGAGCTGCCCATCTGCCTGCACATGGTCTACACTACCCCACTCCATGCCTGTCGACGTGTCCGTCTAAATGCCTCTTAAACATTGCTATCATATCTGTTTCCACCACTTCCTCCAACAGCTGTTTAAAATTACTTTCAAGCAATCAGTAAGTGCTTCAGTTCCTCACCTCCCGTAGGTGACATGCTCTGTACTTGTATCATTTTCCTATCTCAGAATCGATTAGGATGGCATTAGTTTGGGAAGAGAGTGCAGAGTTGTAGTCACACAATTGCATTGTTCAGGGACAGAAAGAAAATATGTCATAACTCTGGTAAGCTAACCTCTTTTCTTCTTCAAAACCCTGATCTCTAAAACTTTGCAGCTCCTCTCTTTCACAAACAAGAGAAAATCTGCAGATGCAGGAAATCCAAGCAACACACGCAAAATGTTGGGGGAACTCAGCAGGCCAGGCAGCACCTATGGAAAAGAACACAGCCAACATTTTGGGCCGAGACCTTCATCTACTCCTCTCTTTAATGTTTCCTGTGTTTATTGTCACTCTTGAGTCTCATCGGTCAGACTGGGCAGTATTTGCACCAGAACTTAGGCTGTTCATGACTAACTTTGATTTCTGAGCTATCGTTTTGGCCTTAACTCGAATAAATAATCATTGCTTCATGCTGATTTGCCCATGAATTTACTGTCACTCCTTGAAAGCCGTCATTAATTATTTCATCCCTACTCTCTTCCATTAATTTACATCAAGATCAAGCAGCACCCCAATCACATGTATACGTTGTCCATTTGATTCTGTGATTGCTTAGATGCAGCATGCCAATCCACGTTTCCTTATTTAGCTATCGGCCGGGCTGTATCAAGTTTCTGAACACAGAAGACGGGTATTGTACCTAGAACTCTCCATCAAACACAAGTAAGCATCATATTCTACCACCGCGGACATTCTCTCTTCCATCAGGCAGAAGATACAAATGCCTGAAAGTACGTACCACTAGACTCATGAACACCTGTTGTTATAAGACTATCAAATGGATCCCTTGTATATTAGGATGGAGTCTTGACTTCACAATCTACCTTGTCATGCTGTTACACTTTATTATCTGCAAGCACTGTCCTTTTCCTGTAACTGTAACACTTTACTCTGCATTTTGTTACTGCTTTCCCTTACACGCCTTCAATGCACTGATGTGATGAAATATTCTGTACAGAGGGCACTACCCCTTGGTAGATTTGACAAGAATAAACCAATTTATCGGTTTAACAACTACCCCCATTCGTACATTGCCAGTCCCACCGGTAACCTGAAAATTAATTCTCAAAAAAAAACAAAATGCTGGAGGAACACAGCGGGCCAGACAGCGTCTATGAAGGGAAGTGGACATTTGATGTTTTGAGCTTAAACACCCTTGTACTTCCAATATAATTCTACTGTTCTTTTTTTTATTTTTTTTAATGTATCAAAATTATTTTCTGCCTAACTTTCAATGCCATTGCCTACTTAGAAACTCTTTGTTCAGAAAACATATCAAATGCTCATGATAAGAAGCCCCTGTGCAACATGAAACAGGACGACTACAACTTGAAGTGTAATCTATGCCAACATAATCCAAGGAACAACATGCGTGCTGCAGTGAGTATGTAACGCAGGCTCACTAGTGTGATTGGTGGGATAATGCAGGCTCTCCTATGAAGGGTAATGGAAGAGAGCAGGCCTGTCCTCTGGAATTTAGAAAGATGAGAGGGAGACGATAGTGCTGTAACCTATTTGGAGGCCTTGATAGAGCAGATGCTGAGAGACTGTTTCCCCGGCTACAGTGAGTCGTATAAGGGTCAGCAGTTCGGGCCAGGAGGAGAACAAATTACTTCTTCACTCAGAAAAAAAAAGAAAATTTTTGGCAATATCCACTCTGAGGATTGTGAATCCAAGAATGAGACTGATAGATTTTTGGCTTCGAAGGAAACCAAGGGATTACACGGGAATAGAGTGAGAAAGTGCAGCTGATATATAGACTCAGTTGTCATTGTGTCAAATGGCTCAAGGAGATGTAGAACCACCTCTTGCTCCTGGTTGGCATGTTCTGTGGCTTTGGGAATGAGGTGTCGGGTTGTGACATCCAGTGAGTGACACCTAGGGTGCGACATTAAGCGTGAAAAGTTTGGAATGTGACATCTGGAGTGTAGAACTGAAGTGTAAGTCGTTTGCATCTGTCAACAAATCATTTGCAGCCTTGCTCTCAGTAAATAGAAGGAGCCCATTGTTTCATAATGACGGGAACATTACACCACACATTGTATTGACTCCAGTGACACCAATCACAGGGAGAAGGTCGCTGAACTCAGTTTAGGCGCTGCCACAGCGATTCAGAGGGAAGGCAAGAGAGCCAGGGTGAGTTACTTCATCTCTTCATGGCCTGGCAGCAAAAGAACTGGCTTGAGGATGAATGCAGAGGAATTAAAGTGTTGACAGAAATTAAAAAATGAAGTGATAAAAAAATTGAACTTAACTTTTAACTATTCTGTCATATGTACATCGAAACATATAGAGAAATGGGTCGCTCGCTTCAAATGAAATCAGCGAGGATTGAGCTGGAGGGGGGCGGTGGGGATGCCTGCAAGCGTTGCTGCACTTCAGGAGCCAACATAGCAGGCCCACAACTCACTAACCCTAACCGTACGTCTTTGGAATGTGGGAGGAAACTGCAAGGTCAGGGGGAGGATGTACAAACTCCTTACAGTTTGGCGGGAATCGAACCTCATTCTTATTGCTGGTGTCATTGCACAAACAGCTACTCAACCGTGCCACCCCAACTGTTAACCAACACGACCTGGCTGTTTTTCTTCCAGCACCTATGCATTGCAGCTTACATCATCTTAGAAGAATTTATGGAGTGGCCTTTTTTTAACGTCAATTTAATCATTTTTTTTGAAAAGAAGACTGCTGAAAAATAGCGGTGCAGTTGCTGTCTCATAGCTCCAGAGAGCCTGGGCGCATTCCTGAACTCCGCTGCTGTTTGTGAGGAGGCTGCACGTTCTCTTTCAGATTTTCACAGTGTGCTCCAATTTCCTTTCATGTCAGATAAGTGGGAGTAGGTAGCCTAAAGAGACACTGCGTGTAGGTGATGGGTAGAATCTGGCAGGAGTCGGGGAGGGGGAGTTGATGGGAAAGTGGGGAAGAGTATAATAGAATTAATATAAAATTGCAGTAAGTGGGTGCTTAATGGTCAGCACTGATTCAGTGGGCTGAAGGGCCTGTTTCTCTACTGCATGTGTCTATGATACACATAGAAAGTCAGAGGAAGCCAGGCTGAAACAGAGGTGATCAAATCATATGGGCTGAATGAAATTTTAACATCCCCTTTTCATTT
This sequence comes from Mobula hypostoma, assembly GCF_963921235.1. NCBI lineage: Eukaryota > Metazoa > Chordata > Chondrichthyes > Myliobatiformes > Myliobatidae > Mobula > Mobula hypostoma. The sequence goes on along the minus strand of NC_086116.1, from coordinate 8,557,672 downwards.
GGCATTTTAAATGTAACACCTTTGTAATGCTTCAAAGGGCTGACCTTTGAACGTTGATGGTTAAGCTGCTTTCCTTTTGTTCCATTTGGCTTCACGTAGTGCCAGATGTGATTTATACAGTTCCTAATTGCCCAGGCAGAATGATGGATGATTTATAAAAAAAAACTACTGGCGGAAAAGGTATTTAAAAAAAAAGGCAGTTTGGAGCGTCCCCTCCAAAACAGCCAAAATTTCAAACATCGTACCCAAGTAACTGACTATTGTACAGAATTCAGGGGCTTGTACAGATTCAAAGCTCGATACAACAGTGCGACACTGAAAGCTTGCCAAAGCCTTCAGAGGTACCGTCATCCAGACAATAAACCAAGGACCATCTGCCCCTTCAGGCAGTTGTAAATGACTTTGAAGCTCTGATCCAGCAAGTGCAGAAGATATTCTCCCCAGGGCCCTGGCCAATATTTATCGCTCAAATATCATCAGAAGATAGATTATCTTGTCATAATCACATTGGTGTTTCTGAGACCTAGCTGCACTCAAATTAACTGTCGCAATTTCTATATTGTTACCATGGCCAGCTTTTTTTTTAAAGTACTATTTTTTTTGTTCATCAATCGCTTTGGGATACCCTGAGCCTGGGAGAACTCCGTAGAATCACAGGCAGATTCTTCAAAAATAAGAATCAGGTAGTAAGTAATCTGTATCAGAACGTCCCGTAAATATTTTGGGCTCACTTACAAATAACATCTTCAATAACCCAGGTTTAAGATTAGCTTTATTTGTCACTTGTACTGTGCATCTAAACATACAGTGAAATGCGTAGTTTGCATTGATTCAAGTCAGCGAGGATTGTGCTGGGTAGCCTACCAGACTTCCGGTGCCAACATAGCATCACGGCAACGCAGTAACTCTAACCCTATCCCGTGCGCCTTTCAGACGTGGGAGGAAACTGGAACACCCGTAGGAAACCGAGAGAGTAATAGGGGGAAACAAACAGGCTCCTTACAGACAGGGAAGGGAGTCAAACCCCAATCGTACGTCGGGCATTGTAACAGCAATTGCGCTAAGGGCTACACTGCAGATTTCCTTCATGAGCTGGAAGTGCAACTATGTTATTAAAGTTGATTATAAAATGCCACTTATTTCCTCGGGACAATGGCTAATGGAATCTCAGCACCGGGCTCCCGGTTTCATAAAGGGTTAAGACTCCGTTTCAAAATACCAGCTAGGCATCTAATTCCAGCTCCCCACCTTGCTTTTGCTCTGCTCATTCACTGCAGCGGAGGCCACATTACAGATCACGGCAACAAAAGCACGTCCAGATGCTGCTGTTGAGGTAAATTCATTACATTCCTCGACTCGAGTGAAAGTATTAAGCACCGGCTGATCAGCTCTTCACAAGCCAATCCACGCACAGAAGAGTAATCCATTACAATATGTTTCAACATCTGCCTCCCCATATGATGCATGACCTCTTCAATTGACCCTCTTTATACAGCGCCAGCATTTCTGTTCATTACAGAAGGAGGATGTACAGGGTGCTCGTCTCATCTTCAGGTCATCAGCCAGTAAATACATCTCCATTCAAAACCGGACTTGCACTGTCTGAATCCCTTTCAGTCTCAAGCATAATATTCTCATCATTTATTTTCCAATAGCCTTGCCATTAATTGGTTGGTTTCTCACTCTCCCCCTCCTCTTTCACATGTATTTCTCTCCCTCACTCTTTTCCTATTTTACGAGCTCAGTGGGCGAGGACCTGTCATTCACTGCGTCAGCTGGGGATGTATGGTACTTGTAAACACTGACCTGCTCTCTGCATGTAACAGGATTCTTAGGTCAGCTTCCTAAACGGTGGCCCCTGTGATATTCAGCACTCCTGGCGAGGTATATCTATAGCTAATTTATTATCAATAAGGCACCTGCCACAGTAAACACTTCTGGGCTTCTAGTAATCAAATCCTAGTATAATAGGGTAGGGGCTTGTCAGTCTACTGCTAGTTCAAAGATCTTTTTGCTTGTAAAGAGAGGCCATAAACTTCAGGGCTTCTCTCTTAATAAAAAGATAACTTCAAAACTACACCTTTCAATATTGCTGTGCATTCTCCAACACTTTGTTGAATAATGACTGTGTTTTTACATTCTGTGAGCCTCTCTGCAAACACATGCAAATGGTCGACAATCCCACAGAAGCTGCAGAGGGTAGTGGACTCATTCCAATACCTCCCTCCCCACTATTGGTAATATCTACAGGAGGCACTTCCTCCAGCAGGCAACATCTATCACTAAAGATCCCCACCATCTGTGCTGTCCCGCCACCTCCTTACAGCTACCATTGGGCAAAAGGCGCAGAAGAGCGAAGTCCCACATCACCAGATTCAGGGACAGCTACTTCCCTGCAAACATTAAGACAGGAAAATCTGCAGATTCTGGAAATCCAAGTGTCACACACAAAATGCTGGAGGAACTCAGCAGGCCAGGCAGCATCTATGGAAAAGAGTGAACAGTCGACATTTCGGGCCGAGACCCTTCAGGAGGACAGATCCCTCAGCAGTCCTGATGAAGGGTCCTGACCCGAAGCATCGGGTGTTCAGGTACCAGATGTTACCTGGCCTGCTGAGTTCCTCCAGCATCTCGTGAGTGTCCCTTCAAACACCGGTTCTTAAACTGACCTGCACAACCCTGATCACTACGCAGTGTATACTATGACGGAACTGCTATGAACTTTGGGTTCCATTTGTTCTGTGTTCTTGTAAAATTTGTTATAATTTACATTAGTGTTTCTCTTGTGAATGCTGTTTGTATGAAGCTATGTGCCTGTGACAGATCACACACTGCACTGATGCAAAGAATCAGCTGAGCCTTTGAACCAACAACCCTGTTGGCATCTCTCAGGATAGCAACACTATGACCGCCTTGCACTACAATGGACCTGTTCTAATTGTCTTCTTTCTTGCGTTTTTTTATATTTAATTAGCGTTTCTCTTGTAAATGCTGCTTATCTGTTGTGATGCTGCTGCAAGTAAGTTTTTCTCTTCCGCTGTGCAGACGACAACAACCTTAACTTTGACTTTGCAGGATCCGATCGACTGGAATCAGAGAAGGCCAGTCTCTTCACCTAGCAGAAAACACGTCCTCTTGTAGATGCAAAAGCAGCGCACACTTCCCCAGGATCGAATGAACAGGGCAGCTTTGTCCACTGATCTGGAAACTGCGCATTAAAAAAAATGCTGACAGAAAATAAGCCTAAAACTCCTCACAAGGTTTGCTGTTGGCCGTGTTTTTTGGAAGTTTTGTCACTATATTTCTGACTACTTCACCCCACAAACCATCCACTCCTCCGCCTGATCTTTCCATTTTCATTGACTGAAGCCTTTCCACATTAATCAATCAGAAACTAAATAGACTCCATTAAACAAATAGTCACAGGCGGGTTAGAATTACACTCCTCTAAGGTACCAAAGAAGTTATTTTAAATGCCACAAGCTTTTTCTTTTGAATTCTTCACAGCAGGGTCCTAGATATTTATCTTTATACCTGGTGACCCTAGGCAGATCGTCACAACTAGAAACTGGATGAGAAATTCTGAGTGGAGCAAGCAAGTTGCAGTCAATTAAGGACCTGATTTAATTATTTTTAAAGAAATACTCTATTCTGTCTCCTTTCTTGTTCCTAACTCCTGATTTGATTTATTTTATTTTATATATTATTTATTTAGAAATACAGCGTAAATCAGGCTCTTCCAGCCCAATAAGCCGCATCGCCAAGCATCCCACCAATTTAATACCAGCCTAATCACGGGATAATTTTACAATGACAAATTAACCTACTAAATGGTACGTCTTTGGAAACCACAATACCTGGAGGAAACCCATGTATTCACGGGGAAGAACGTTCAAACTCCTTACAGATGGTGTCGGAATCTATCTCCAAACTGCGATGGCCCAAACTGTGATAACATAGTGCTAATCGTTACACTACCATGGTGCTTGTTTAGTCTATTCTAGATCATTGAAAAAAAATTTATTGCATATTTACAAACTAATAACTGATTCCCCGCACAGTACAATGGACACTTGACATCACTATCCAGAGTAGTTTGATATGATCCATCTGATTGTTTATCTGCACTACACTTTCTCTGTGGCTGTTACATTTTATTCTGTATTGTTATTGTTTTACCTTGTTCTACCTCAGTGCACTGTGTAATGATTTGATCTATATGAACAGTAGGCAAGACAAGCTTTTCACTGTATCTTGTTACATATGACAATAATAAACCAATTCCAATTCCAATTATACCAGACTGAGATAAAATCAAAACCTTTCAGTTTTTTTGTTAGTCTGGTGATGGTTAGAGCCCATTATAAAGGCAGATGCATTTCACAGTCACAGTCTTAAACCAAGCTTTGTGTGTGTGTTACAAGGGGGCACTGGGAGTGGACTCAAATGCAAAACACAGACACTGAAGTACTAGGAACAGGACTAGGTTTATCGAGATAGCAAGGTGAGTCAGGAAGAAACGACGCTGGACGTTGACATAGGCCCTGGACGAGACTAGGATTCAGGGCCTGGGCTAGGAATTGGACTAGAGACACGGGAACCGGACGGGGAACTAGGAACAAGGAGCCTGGACTAGTGACATGGAACTCCAGAACCAGAGCCTGGACAAGGACCCGGAACCTGGGTCTTGACTCGGAACCAGAACCTGGGTCTTGACTCGGAACCGGAACCTGGATCTAGGCAAGGACTCGGGACTAGGATCTTGGCAAGGACAGGATGTGGCTACAGGACGGGACGAGGTACCGCAGCACAGGACAAGGTACCCCAGCACAGGACGAGGTACCCCAGCACAGGACGAAGAATCTCCAGCACCGGGCTGGGCAGGGCACCGGAACTAAATGAGGACACGAAGCTCAGACTGGCACGGGACTGGAACACTGTGCCTGGGCTTGGTCCTGGAACACAGGAACACAGAGCCTTGGACATGGACTGGATGCTCAGAACCTTGGACGTGGACTGGACGAGGTACTCCAGGGCAGGATGAGGGTCTTGGACTAGGTTTGGCTCGGCTCTTGGACTTGGCTTGGTTCGGCTCTTGGGTACGGAGCTGGGACTCCTCCTTAGCGTACTGGGCCGGGACCCTTTCTAAGATGCAGGGCCAGGATGACTGCCAAGGACACTTGATGAGGGAACTGCCGAGGTAAACTGCCAAGGGACTCCTGGACTGGACAAGAACACGAAGCCTTAACTTGGACAGGACTGGAACACAACGCCTGGAACTTGGAACACAGGAACACAGGAACACAGAACACAGAGTCAGGACCCCTCCTTGGGAACAGGACCTAGGGCTGGGACTCTTCTTTGACATGGACCCTAAACACGGGGACACAAAGAGATAGTTCCAAACTCAACAATAGATAGTTCCTTTACTTGGCGTGGCAAGGTTCCAGTCTCACTTCGGCAGTTGAACTTGACGGGGATGCAGGCGAGGCTTCCGAAGGAAGGGGAAGGGAATAGTCCAGCAGGGAATCCTTGGTTTGAGAGGTATTTATGTTCCAGCCCAAAACGAGAATCAGGTGCCTCAATCAAGGCACACAATGGAACAAGGGAAAACAGGAAATCCCAGAATAAGGAATCGGCGGACCAGACCGTGAACTGGAATGCGGACATCACGGACCGGACCATGACAGTATGGGGAAGTAGTATGGGCAACATAGCAAAGAAAAGAAACACAATGGATTCGGATTCATTGGGACACATTGGGGCCAGTACATTTTGGTCCACAAAGTTTCATGGAAATAGTTAAAAAGATACATATATAAAAAACAAACTACTGTTTAACTGAGTAACAAATTATGTATTTAAATGAAATATAGAACAAAATAGAACACTTATAGAAAGTATTATATAACTGTGTATTAGTTTGTAATAGTTATTGATGAGGGAATTCATCCAATGTCTGCTGCCTTTATCTTTTGCTTGACTGTAAATGAAGAAAATCGGTGCAGACACCTAGTGTAGATAACGGACTGCCTTCAAACAATGCTTTCCATGATTGCATCCTCCAAATCTTCATTTTCATTGTAACAGTCAAGATGATTGTTGATAAGTTCAAATTCTTTTAAGGTCCTAACTTGAAGTCGTGAAATCTTCACTCCCGGCCATTTCTGGCAGTTCTGAATTGTCTTACTGCGTATTTCTCGCTGACTATCAGTGACAAAAATCACTGCTCTTTGAACATGAACACATGCAACTGACCATATTCAAAAACTGTTCATGCATTCTAAGCATGGTGTAGTGTGTAACGGCCACACACGTGCATGCAATTGACACTAGTTACAAACTGTTCAGCAGCAGCTTTCTTTCTCAATTCAGTGGCATAGTGTCCCAAATAAATTAAGGGAATCATGATTATTTTCTCTTTTAGTTTTTGGTCTTTAAGAGTTGACCCAAATAAGATGGCTTCTTCAATTAAGCAACAGCACAATTAACCAGAATCAGCTGTGCTAAAAGAAGCAAGATACACCGTTTCCCAATAATTTCTGTAGTATAGATGGTTGAGTGAGCCATTCTTATCTTGGCTTATGTTGCAACCATCTCTGCACATTTCCTGGCCATCCCTTTATTGAAAAACAATTGCATTTCCATTCTCAGCCTTTCTTTTTGTTTTTATTAGAACTAGATATTGTGGCATTTTAACTCTGTTGGTATAGTCTGGCCAATTGAGTCTCACTATTAACAGCACAATACACAGACAGAGAAGCAAAATGTACTGCTTCTTCTATGATAATTTCTACGATAACTTCACCAAACATTTGGTCTCACCCTACCAGACATATTCCCTTTGTCCTGAGGGAGATGAGGTTGAGTACAGGGCTACGGTAGGAAAGTTTGTCACATGGTGTGAGCAGAATTATCTGCAGCTTAATGTGAAAAAGACTAAGGAGCTGGTGGTAGACCTGAGGAGAGTTAAGGTACCGGTGACCCCTGTTTCCATCCAGGGAGTCAGTGTGGACATGGTGGAGGATTACAAATACCTGGGAATATGAATTGACAATAAACTGGACTGGTCAAAGAACACTGAGGCTGTCTACAAGAAGGGTCAGAGCCGTCTCTATTTCCTATGGAGACTGAGGTCCTCTAACATCTGTCCGACGATGCTGAGGATGTTCTACGAGTCTGTGGTGGCCAGTGCTATCATGTTTGCCATTGTGTGCTGGGGCAGCAGACACCAACAGAATCAACAAACTCATTCGTAAGGCCAGTGATGTTGTGGGGATGGAACTGGACTCCCTGATGGTGGTGTCTGAAAAGAGGATGCTGTCCAAGTTGCATGCCATCTTGGACAATGTCTCCCATCCACTACATAATGTACTGGTTGGGCACAGGAGTACATTCAGCCAGAGACTCATTCCACTGAGATGCAGCACAGAGCGTCATAGGAAGTCATTCCTGCCTGTGGCCATCAAACTTTACAACTTCTCCCTTGGAGGGTCAGACACCCTGAGCCAATAGGCTGGTCTTAGACTTATTTCCTGGCATAAATTACATTTTACTATTTAACTATTTATGGTTTTATTACTATTTATTATTGATGGTGCAACTGTAACAAAAACCAGTTTCCCCCGGGATCAATAAAGTATGACTATGACTATGGTTCTACCCATCACTTTCTCTACGGCTAAAATTTACCTTGTTTTGTCTCTATCCCAGCTCTAGCAAAGAATCCCAGACCTGAAACCTGACTGTTTCTCTCTCCACTGATCCTGCCCCAGCTGTTGAGTGTTTCTAGTACATCTCTGCTCATTGTGCACTTCTGTGGCACAGCTTGAGCTCTAGACATCTAAAATGAATTCTCCTGAAATTCACAAAGAACATAGTAAGAAAACAGAAAATAGAAAAAAGACGCAGATGCTAGTATCAGGCAACACAGTAAAAGGTGGAGCAGCTCAGCAGGTAAGTAAATAAATAAATTATTATAAAAAAGACAAAATACACTGAACTATGGATTGTCTTTAAAATCTGCTAAGTGGCTTCATTAACACAGATTATCCGGATATCTATCATAAAAACCTGATCAAAGGAAAAAGAGAGGGAGGAAATGCTTATGTAGGAAATTTCAGAGATAGGTGGGCTTTAGAATACATTTAGAGTATAGTCACTGTTAAGCAAGAAGCAAGCAAACTAAGTTGCATAGCGCATCTACCCAACATGGCAAAACATAGGTTGTGAATTTTCCCGGCTTCTTTGAGAAATTCCTCCTCATCTCCATTCTAAAAGGACCACCACTCTATTCTGAGGCAGTGTTCTTTGGTCGTAGACACCCGCACCATAGGAAACCACTCAATCAAGGCCTTTCACCATTTGATAGGTTTCAATTTGGTCACCCCTCATTCTTTTGAATTCTAGTGAATACAGTCCCAGAGCCACCAAATGCCATTCATATGGCAAGCTGGTTCATCCTGGAATCATTTTCGTGAACCTCCTTTGAATCCTCTCCAGTTTCTGCACATCCTTTCTAAGATAAGGAACTCAAAACTGCTCACAATACTCCAAGTGAGGCCTCACCTGTACTTTATAAAGTCTCAGCATTACATCCTTGCTTTTATATTCTAGTCCTCTTGAAATGAATGCTAACATCACCACAGACTCAAGCTGCAAATTAACCTTTAGGGAATCCTGCACAGGGACTCCCAAGTCCCTTTGCACCTCAATTGTTTGTATTTTCTCTCTGTTTAGAAAATATTCAACCCCTTCAGTTCCCGGCACTGTATTCCATCTACCACGTCCTTTCTCCCAATCTGTTGAAGTACTTGTGTAGCCTCTCTATTTCCTCAAAACTACCTGCCCCTCCACCTATCTGTGTATCATCTGCAAACTTTGCAACAAAGCCATCAATTCCATCACCCAAGTTATTGACATATAATGTAAAAAGTATCCATCCCAACACAGAACCCTGTGAACGCCATTAGTCACTCGCAGCCAATCAGAAAAGGCTCTCTTTATTCCCACACTTTGCCTCCTGCCAATCAGCCACTGCTTTATCCATGCTAGAAACTTTCCTGTAATACCAGGAGCTCCTAACTTGTTAAGCAGCCTCATGTGTGGCACCTTGTCACAGTCCTTTTGAAAATCCAAGTACACAACATCCATCAATTCTCCTTGTTATTTCTTCAAAGAATTCCAACAGATTAGTTTGGCAAGATTTTTCCTTGAGGAAATCATGCTGATTACAGCATATTTTATCATGTGCCTCCAAGTACCCCGAAACCACTTCCTTAGCAATTGACTCCAACATCTTCCTAACCACTGAGGTCAGACTAACTGGCCTATAATTTCCTTTCTTCTGCCTCTCTCCCTTCTAGAAGAGTGGAGTGAAATTTGCAATTTTCCTGTCTGCTGGAACCATTCCATAATCTAGTGATTCTTGAAAGATCATTACTAATGCCTCCACAATCTCTTCAGCTACCTCTTTCAAAACTCAGGGGTGTACACCAACTGGTCCTGATGACTTATCTACCTTTAGACCTTTCGGTTTACTAAGAATCTTCTCTCATACCATCCGGGTGTCTTTATCGGGCCCACAGAACCTCGTCTCTGTTCCTCTGACTAAAGAATCTCCTATCAACACTTCAGTCTTCTTCACCTCTCTGATCTTCTGAGCCGCGCTGCCAGAGACCAGGTCACTGTGGCTCCCCCCGGTAGGGTGCCCCACCTCAACAGTATATAAAATTATATACTTATTATTGAAGGAACTGGCCACAGTTATACTCTGCATTGGTTGTGCATTTCCCCTCCTTCTCCTGACAGAGTTAGCAGTTCATTTCATATTGTCCATCATCTTGCAGAGACAGTGCACATAGGTACTCCTCCATAGGACAATAAACTCAACTTTGAATTTTGACTTTGACTTCAGTGAGAGCAGGATGCCTGAAGGAATTTAAACACTAAAATAAGAACTTAGAACTGAGTGTATTGGAAGTTGGGACAGGCAAATATAGTTCAACATCAAGTGTGGTGAAGGATGAGAAAGCAAGGCCAAGTAGAATGCACTTGGTAAATCTCTAGTTGCACTAAGGTTTATGGCACATCAAAGATGGATATTGGCCAGGAAACATTTGTAATAGTTAACTGTTCAAAACACAACCCTGGTTGAAACTGTCATTCAAAAGTAGGTTGAGGCAAGAGTACAGACAAGCAAATGAATGTGAGGTAAAACTACCTCTTAGCCATTCAAGGAGCCCCAGAAATACCTGTGCTCAGAATGTTAGTGAAATTGAAGACTGTGTCCATCCTGATCCAAATACAGTGATAAACTGGAATACAAGTCCTGCAATAATTGAATTTAGTACCAAAGCTTTCAGTTATCCACTGGAACTTCTATAAACACTCAATGTAAAGCCGTGCCTCACGGTACCAGACATCAGGGTTCAATCCTGACCCCAGGTGCTGTCTGTGTGCAGATTGCACATGTTCCCTGTGACCATGAGATTCTTCTGGGTGCTCCAGTTCCCTCCTACATCTCAAGGGCGTACAGGTCGGTGGGTTAATGGGCTGCTGTGAATTGCCACAGTGTGTAGATGAGCGGTAGAATCTGATGGGAGTTTAAGGGAATTGAAGAGAACATTGGGAGAATAAAACAACGGGATGAATGTAGGAATTAGTGTAAAATGAACGGTTAGTGTAGACCTGATGGGCTGAAGGGGCCTGTTTCCTTGCTGTATAAATGTTGAATTCTACCCTTACCATGACTATTAGCAAATATGTGATTCTGTACACTTGTCTGACTTTTGATTCATTTATTTTGCATACTACATGTCAAATCCAGGAGCACGTTACTGAATATGATCTGGAAAGAAAGAACTTGTATTTCTATCTCGTATTTCATATCCTTAGATCACCCCAAAATGGTTCACAGCCAATGAAGTATTTCTGATGTGCAGTTACTGCTTGATGAGTAGAGAAATACATCAGCAAAAATAAAAACTGCACAGTGCCATAACAGTTAGATCAGGGTTCGCTTCAAGCCACTATCCATTAGGAGAGTGAACGTTCTCCTCACCACCATGTGTGTTTCCTTTGTCTGCTCCATTTTCCTCCCACATTCCAATGACATACTGTATGGATTAGTGCTAGTGAGTTGTGGGCATGCTATGTTGATGCCAGAACTGTGGTGACACTTGTAGGTTGCCCAGCACAAACTTCATTGATTTGATCTGATACAAATCACGCATTTCACTCTATGTTTCGATGTACATGTGCCAAATAAAGCCCCACAGACAGACAAATTGACAACACAGTTTGATAGTTAGTGCTGCTTGGTTGGAGATAAACCTCGATTGGCAAGAATCCTTTGCTCTTTTGCAAATGATCTCAGGGGATTGCCTTTGTCTGACCAAGCGGGTTGAAAGAGCTACATCCAAAAGTTACATCCACGAAGATGTGAATCAAGTCCTTGTTCATGCAACCTTCTGAGTCAAAAGTGAGAGTGTACCGAAAATGTTACTGAAACCAAAAAACTCCTGATGAAATTAAAAGCTAATTGTACAATGCTGCATATTGTACTGTCGGTATTGAAAGTTTGGATGGATTTGCTTGATTTTGCCATTCCCAGGGTTCCTATTCTCAGCATGGATACTCATCTATCCCAAGGGGAATGTCCGCCTGTGTACCTTCTCATGAACAGATGACTGGACTTCATTGACTTAAATGAGTTATCTGTCATGCATCTGTGCAACAGGCAGAAGATACAAAGCCTGAAAGCACGAGGCTCAAGGACAGCTTCTCTCCCACTGCTATCAGACGATTGAATGGATCTCTTGTAGGATAAGATGGACTTTTGACTTCACAATCTACCTTGTTATGATCTTGCACTTTATAGTTTACCTGCACTGCACTTTCTCTGTACCTTTTACTCTTTATTCCGCATTGTTATTGCTTTATCTTCTTCTGCCTCAGTGCGCTGTGTAATGATCCGATCTGTATGAACGGGTATGCAAGACAAGCTTTTCATTGTATCTCAGTGCATGTGACAAAAATAAACCAATACTAATGCACTGGATTTGGAATGAAGAATTGTGCATGATTTTGCTGGATAAACAGTGGAATATAATGTATATAAATGAATGAATTGGAAAGTAAAGCTTTAAAGTGTGAGTCTGGACAGCTTGCAAAATCAGTGGGAATTTCTTGGCAAGAATTTTCCATTTCTCTCACTTTTTCAACTCAGTCCTGAGAGAGTCCGAACTCAAAAAGCCACTCCTGCTGAGTTAGTTGCTTTTGGCTACTGCATGTTGAGATCTCGCAACCATCAGGATGCTTTTGTTAAGCATTTGTTTATCAAATGTAAAGTTTTCTATTAGCCGCTTTTTCCTGAATACAGTATCTCCTCCAATGAAGTGCCCCTGATCTTTAGGTTCCTCAGCCTGTCCTACCTGCAACTGGAGCTGGCCAAGACCGGGCGTAGCCGCTGCCATCGTCGTGGGGATAAGCTGAAGTGGGTACGGCTCATCTGCAAAAGTGAACAATGCATGTTTTAGAACGCCTCATGCACACTCTGCTGATCAATCCCCAACACCAGCCGTAACCTCACCACCCCTTTCACAGTGCTTCCCAAGGTGATGTCTGCCTGGATAGGACCGTTGCCTTTGGCTTCCAGCTCTCAAAATGAAAAACAGGCAATAGATTTGACAAAGTACATCAAAAATTAAATGTAATGAACGGTCTTTGCTGTTATTTCCTGTTGCCTTACAAGCTGAATTTAGAGTGGTTCAAAATTTATCATACTCCGTAGGTAGTCATCACTCCCCACTGAGTTCAATACAATGGGACCTTTCCAACATAACATGTGTTGAATATATTTACAAGCCCCCTTGTCTCAGAGTGACGTGGCACCCAATAAAATACCATCCTAGACTGACACTTCCTCTGGACCTAATCCATATTATGCAGATCTTGTACCATTTAATCCTCTTGTAGCTGAATGTAATAGCAACATTTTAATATAAATTAATCTACAAATTATCCTGTGCCAAATAGTCATAAATCCTGAAATATGACAATTTTATGAGTCCAATGATTTTCCAACTGATGATTTAAAATATCTACCCTGCCAACAGTCTCTGATTTTGTACCCCTCTCTTTTGTACCTTTCTCTTAATTCTGTACAGTGGTTGTTTCTTTATACAGTTCCTGTCACCTGGTTATCACTGAAGAACAAAGTTAAGATGTAACCCTACAGTTAAAAAAATATACTATTTGCACTTAGTTTATGCTGATAAAAGAAATAACTGTAATTTAAGTGAACCAGTAACTCAGCTCTTTGCATTTGCTTCAACATGAGTGAATGTATTCTAGTACTCAAAAGGATCGTGTTGTCAGCAGGACCAACCTGTCATAGCACACACAAAATGCTGGAGGAACCCAGCAGGTCAGGTAGCATCTATGGGAAGGAATAAAAAGTCGAGGTTTTGGGACCTGATGAAGGGTCTCGGCCCAAAAAGTCTACTCTTTATTCAGCATCTGCAGAGTCTCGTGTTCAACCTGTAATAATGTAAACACGAGAAAGTCTACGGATGCTGAAAATCCGAGCAACACACACAAAATGCTGGAGGAAATCAGCAGGCCACGCAGCATTGATGGAAATGAATAAACAGTCAACATTTCGGGCTGAGACCCTTCTTCAAGAAATGTAATAATATATATTTTAGCATTTTACTTTGAATATTCTTAACATAGGAGAAATGAACTGTGAGCTTGTCCAACATTGTAATTAGATTTCACTCAAGCCTTGACTATAATGAACATCTCAGTACTCACACACACTTGGATAATGAATTCCATAAAGCTTACTGTCTACAGAGTGAAGAAATTTCTTCACAACTCAGTCCTAAATGATTAATTCCTTATATAATGATAGTGCGTCTTAGTTTTAAACTCCCCAGCCAGGAATGTACTCTCTTAATCTACCATCATTCCCTCAGAAGACACAAGAAACTACAAATAATGGAAAGTCTGTTAAAAAAAAAAGCTACAAACTGCTGGAGGAATTTGGCAGGTCAGGCCTGCATCTATGGAGGGAAATGGTCAGTTAGCATTCTGGTTAGAGATCCCTCATGGGGTCTGAATGAAGGGTCTCAATTCAAAGTGTTGATTCTTCATTTCCATGCTGGCCCATTGAATTCATCCAACAGTTTATTATCCTCTCTGATATGTTTCAGTCAGATTTTCCCTCTTCCTCTCCATTCTCTCTTTTCAGGACAACATTCCTACTGGAAATTGAACGAATGAATCTGTGCACCATTGTCTCCAAGGCAAGTACATCCTTTCCTACGTATGGAGTCTAAAACTGTACTCTGGGTGTGGAAACACCAAAACATTGTTTATCAAAGGTTAAGTTAACCACTTTTCCCTAAATATCTCCTTCAATCAACTATCCCTGATCTTTAAGGTGCTCAGTCAAAGTCAGTCCTGCCTGCAACTGGAGTAATTTGAGCAAAACACTGAGTAATTTCAGCAATATTTCCTCCCTGTAACCCAAATTCCTTTGCACCAATGGCCAGTGTATACTTGAATTTATATTGATTATAGTGACTGCATGCTGAGCTTTGGCATCATATGAACCAGCAAATATATCTTTGTGTGACCATCAAAATTTCACACTTACTCATCATTTCAAAACAAAATATTCTCTTTCATTTCTTGTCGAAACCTCATGCCATGATAAGGCCATTCTCAGGTTAGAGGAGCATCACCTCATACCCTGTCTAGGTGGCCTGCAGCCTGATGATTTGAACATCAATTTCTCGTATCAAGTAAATTTTCAACCCTTCTCCTTCTCTCTTTTTCCATTCCCAATTCTGGCTCCCATCTTATCCCTTCTCTTTTCTTCACCTGCTCATCATTTCCCTCTGGTGCCCCTCTGCCTTCCCTTTCTCCCATGGTCCACTCTCCTCTCCTATCATATTCCTTCTTCACCCCTTTACCTCCGCCATCTATCACCTCCCAGCTTCTCAATTCATAGCTCCTCACACACTCGCCTAAATTTCTCCTCACCTGGTCTCACCTATCACCTGCTATCTTTACTCCTTCCCTTCCCCTCATCTTCTTACTTAGGCTCCTTCCCTCTTCCTTTTCAGTCCTCCTTTTCAGTCCTGATGAGTTCCTCCAGAATTTTGTGTGCTTTGCTCCACATTTCCAGCATCTGCAGGATCTCAAGTTTATGAACAGCCTTGTATCTCTCTACAATATCCTTTATCTGCCATTGTCATGCACTTATTTAGCTTGTCAATATTCCTTTGCCTCTAACTCACAGGTAATTTTCCCACCTCGCTTGTATCATGTATCTGCCATTGATATAGACTGCAGATAGCCAAGCCCTCACTTCGGTTCTTTACTACACCCTGAGAATGACTAATCATCCCAAACTCTGTCTCTTGTCCCTTAACTAATCCTCAACCCATATGTATACTGACCACTAACAATGTGATCCCTTATATTACGCAACATTTTTGGAGGCACTTTTTGAAAATCAGCTAAGTGATTTCCTACCCTGAAGAAAAGTAGATTTCTTAATCAAATTTTCACTTTCAAAATCAAAGTGTTGAAAGTTTTGCTTCCATCTTCATGTAACTGAAGCAACACACAAAATGTTGGAGGAACTCAGCAAGTCAGGCAGCATCTATGGAGGAGAATAAACAGTCTATATTTCAGGCCTGAAACATTGCCTGTTTCGTCCCCTCCATATATGCTGCCTGACCTGCTGAGTTCCTCCAGTATTTTGTGTGTGTTGCCCTAGATTCTCAGTATCTGCAGGATCTCTTGTGTCCATTTAAATGAAGTTCAACATTTGGGTAAATATGCCCTCCAAAGCTTAACCTATCTCACTAAAATGTGCCATGCAGAATGGGAAGAAACATTGGAAGTGATTTATAATGTTGAGCATGACTTCCTTACCTTTGTTCTGTAACATCCTAGAACACAGATGTATACAAAAAGAGCTTTGGAATTATCATGAGATACAGCACCATTGATCTTCAAGATACTCCCTTAAAATTCTGGTTCAATTAACGCACAGCTGGTCACAATGGAATTCTGCCTGTGCAAACTCCAGCATGCTTAAACACAACTTGCCTGTTCCAGGAACTAATGTCAACACAAAGGGCTTATCTAGACTCAATGCATGACAGGAATCTCAATGAATCAAATCCATTAACCATGCGTTAAATGGGGGTCCTGGGGATGCAGCTTACGAGTGCCCGAGATCCAATAACAGAATTATACTAATCAGTAATATTTATTCAGCTGCAAATTAACTTACAATAACCATCAAACGTTCCAGATGAGCAGAATGATAAAGTTTAAATGGCTTAATCATTCCTCAAAAATCTGAAGTTCTCAAATCCCTGGATGTCTAACATATCATGCAATACAGTTCGACCAGGTACAAAGAGCATTGTCATTTGGTGCACTCAGAAAATATCAATCACACTTTTTTTTTAGGTACATTGTTTTAGGTATGAATCTCAAGGTAGTATATGGTGACATACACATACCTTAATAATAAATTTACTTTGACTTGGATAGAAAGTAATGTTTCCCCTGAGTGAACATGTGTCAGGGCAAAAGAGGTCATTCCTTGTAAAACATTCCTTTTAGAGATTGACCTTGTTATCCTGGGACTGCTCATTTTTAATACTTAGAAAACCTCCATAAAAGCCAAACCTATTTCCATGCTTTTTCCTGACAATTCAAAGATTAGTAGGTACATCCAAATTCAAATGGTCCATATGAATTTGAAAAGGTGAATGTTGGTAGCAAAAGTGGTAAAATTAATGAATTCTGCACAGGTGCAGGAAGCAGCACCAATGCAGTGCTAATTCAATGTCCCCCTTGCTCCTTTAGATACATGTTAAACCACAAAAGGAAGCATTGAATTTTCTTCATCACCTACAGCTACAGAAATGCATCAACATGACAAAGTATATCCAAGCACCTTGCCGGATCAACATTGGACGTAATTCACTGCCAATCCATGCAAACAAATTTAAAACAGATTGATCAAAGGTGCTGGCTTTAAAAATCCAAAGGAGTGGAGTGAGTGGGAAGATTTATAGAAGAAATTTCACAGCTTTGGAAACTGGTAGCTTAGGACACAGCAGCCAATGGAATTGAATATGGGATGCCAGGTTTAGTTGGGTAAAATAGAACATGAGTTGAGATAGTTCCAGGGATTGTCAGGGGATAAGGGCACTGAGAGAACTGAATGCTAGGACGGGAATTATATATCCGAGCCCTAGCTGGGGTAGGAGCCAGTGTAGGCTGGTGAGTATCCAGCTATTGTCTCAACATTGCTCTGTACTATTGCAGCAAGACTTCCCTACTTATATACTCCATAGCCTTTGCAACAAAGGCCAGTCTTCCTGATTGCTTACTACATCTACATGTTCACTTCCTGTGTATCAAAGACGTTGTAGGAAATTGAATTGCTCTGTGAGCTAGAAGGACTCAATGCACTGAAGCAGCCTCCTATTACGTTATAAAGAAATTTGGAAAGATATAGATGGATGCCTTCATCCCTCTTTGCTGTGCATTCTATAACTTCCCTCCAATTAAACCATTGTTATTCTATATTCCTACTAACTGGAAAACTAATTTTTCCCAGTGAAGACAGATTTGTTCAAAGTCTGCTCTTTTCCCGTTTCTTATTATTAAATATTCAATTCTCATTCTTTAAGATACACTTGCAGAATTTTATACTGCTTTTTACTGTCATAATCTATTTTCTCCCTCATCATGCTTTTTCAGTTTATAAACTATTTTTGTGCTGTCACCAATATTTGCAACAATGCTTACATTTCTCTTAACTTGATACCAATCTTAACTAATTTAATAAAACATGCATAAATAATTCTCTTCAATTGAATATATATATTGAGAATCATGAAGTATCTCTTTAAATGTCTGCCTCTACTTACCTACCTTTATATTTTTAATCTGTCTTCCCTGTTCAATTCAGCCAATACTGCCTCATACTTTTGTAATTATCTTTACTTAATTTTAAAAAACTTACATTTTCAGGGCAAGTTTCTCTCTCTCAGATTTAATGTGCATTCTATGTAATGATCATTCTTTCCCAGAGGATCTCCATGAGATGATTAATCGCCATTTACATTTGTGAGGTCTAATTGTAAATGGCCCCTCTGTTACACAACTGATCTGGCCAAACGTTACGAATCCCCAGGAAGTCGACTCCAATAGCTTTATGGTAATATTATTGCCATTTTACAACATACAACACTGGAGCAGGCTCTTTGGCCCTGAATTTCATGCCAAACTAACTAAACTAGCAATTGAAAGCTGAACTAAACCAGCTCCTTCTTCCTACACAAATCTGAATTTCTTCATATTCATGTACCCATCTAAGAGTCCTTTAAATGCCTCCATCATGTTTGCCTGCATGACCACCCCTCATGGTACACACCAGGCACCTACCATCTCCTGAATGAAAATCATTCTTTAGAACTTACCCCCTCATCCTTAAATTCATGTCCTCTTGGAAAAACAATGCTGGCTATCCATTCCATCTAAGACTCTCATAATCTTATAAAATTGTATCAGGTCTCCTCTCAGCCTCTGACACCCCAGGGAAAACCTTAGTTTGTCCAGCATCTCCTTATAGCATATGTCCTATCATCCAGGCAGCATCCTGGTAAGCCTTTCTGCACCATCTCCAAAGCCTCCACATCCTTCCTATAATGGGGCCACCAGAATTGAATGCAATACTCCCGATGTAACCTAACTAGAGTTTTATAAAGCTGAATTTCATGACCTTTGAGCTTTTTGCCTCAATTAATACAGTAAAGTACGCCATAAGGTCTGTCTTCTTTACTACCCTATTAACCAATGCAGCTATTTTCAGGGATCGATTGATGTGGACAGTGAGATTCAACATCTTGACTCCATCAGTTCAAGAAAGTAAGCTAATTCAGACTTCTCAAACTTTATCAGCAGTCAAAACACCAAACTTACTATGAACATCTACATCCCAAGAATGAATACTAACACTTCTCCCTTGAAGAGTGGGGAATGTCTAGGACCAGGGAGCATAGCCTCTGAGTAGAAGGGTGACCCTTTAGGACAGAGGTGAGGAGGAATTTCTTTAGTCAGAGGGAGGCGGATCTGTGGAATTCAGTGCCATGGATGGCTGTGAAGGTGAACTCATTGGGCATATTTAAAGTGGAGGTTGATAGGTTTTTAACTAGTAAGGTCTTCAAAGGTTATGAGTAGGAGAAGAAGGCAGGAGATTGGGGTTGAGCGGGATAATAAATCAGCCATGATCAAGTGGCAGAGCACTTGATGGGCTGAATGGCCTATTCCGCTCCTATGTTTTATGGTCTAAAATGGATACAACTGCTGTCTTTGAATACAATGGAGGGGTACAGACTTACTGTAAATGATTCAGATTTGCAAATCTTTTAAAATAAAAGCTCAAGTTTACAATGCATATGGATTTAGGTCTTAAAAAGCAAGATAAAGAAAACTAAGGCAAAAGTCCGATGCTAAACTTTCGCAAGTCATTTATTGGACCACAGTGAGAAATTATTTTCTGTTTAATTTAAGAAGGGTAAAATATGGTGAGGGTACAGCAATGATTTGCCAATCATGACAAGACTGACGATCTTTTAAAGGAGTGAAGTAAAGAAGTGGGCTGCTAAAAATGTTCAAAGTTATGAGAACATATGACAAAATAGGGCAAGGAAAATGGTTTCCACAAGTTGCTAAGTCAATAACTAGTTAGATCAGTTTTAACGTCATCAGCTGTCTAATTAATAATTCATCAATTCCCCTTTCAGTTTGCTATGTTTTTCGAACATAACCCATTACTGACTTCATTAGTGATTGTTAAGGTTCAGAATCAGTCAGAATATACAGAGGTACAGATTATTAATGTGCCACTTCTAATTGCTTATTACATTAAATGTCAAATTACAAAGTGACACAAAGACAACAATAACTGGTTTTATATTATTAGGAAAGACAAACCAAGCGCTTTACCCTGCATGATACACGTTGCCTGTCAAATATGTAGCTAAGGAATAAAGAGTAGCTGATTTGGCCCTCTGCAATAGCTTTACTCGGCAGCAGAATATAGCAGCTACACTAGATTACTTCAACATCCTTGTCTTATTCATCTGAGGTCTTCCAGCCTATATGCTGACAGACTTTAATGACATGTGGCATTTGCCAGGATTGTTAAGCAATAACCCTGCTGCAACAGAGAGCTTGGCCAAGTCTCCCAAACACTTACTGCATCCTCCAGGTTTGTACGAGAATCCAGGAGGCAGGAGGAATCCTTGCTGAGCTGCCGCAGCTGCCAAGGTTCGCTGATCCGGTGGAAACACTGGGATCATCAACGGAGGCAACTGACCTTGAACCTGCTGAAGATTAAACACAAATCAACAAAATCGCAAAGGCATCTTTGCTTAGGAGAGAGATGAATACTTTTAATGAAAGTAGCATCAACCACTTGCAAAACTCAAAACTACAACAGACAGAAAATGCTGGAGGAACGTAGCAGTTCAGGCAGCACCTACCTGAAGGAATAAAGTGAGGACATTTCAGAACGAGATACTTCATCAGAAGGGTTTTGGCCCAAAACATCACCTCTTTATTGCTTTCCATCGATGCTGCCTGACCTGCTGAATTTCTCCAGCATTTTGTGTGTATCATTCTGGGTTTCCAGCATTTACAGAATCCCTTGCATTTACACATTTCCCAGTTTTCTGGTGACATTATAAGTTAGTCTAGTGGTTACAGCATCACCAATTGTAGTAAACCCAGGGGACAGGAGTTCAAATATGATCATTAAACTTGGCAGAAAAGATCAAGCTGGACAGTTGCGTGAACACAAGTTGTTCACCCATACCTTTGATGGGGTGGGGGGGGGGGAAGGCAAGGAGAGAGGGGGAGCAAAAAACACCTACCAAGCTAGTTCACACAGGGCTCATGTCTCCAAAATCTTAATGTGGTTAGATATCAAGACAATAGAGTCGAGAAAATAATCATTTTATGCCTTTCATAATCTCCAGACTGAGTCGTAGAGTACTACAGCACAGAAACTGGCCCTTCAGCCCATCTAGTCCATGCCGAAGAAACTTCACAAAGAACTTTACAGTCAACTAATTGCTTTCTGAAACAGGGAATAATCATAAATTAAAAACACACAGCAAGACCCTGCTGGCACCAATAAAGTGATTCCCTTTTCAACTGCGGTGAAGGGCAATACTGGGATAAGTTCTTCACCTTTGGCTCGACATCTTTGACATTAACTTGAAGGAAGAGTCTTGCTTTACTTTATTATCCCACTTTACTTCAGTGGTGTCGAAACAGGCATGGCGATGTTCTTAACAACACTGCACACGCCCAGCTGCCTGTGCAAATATTTCTGATATGTGCACGCATCCAGGAAAGAAAGCTTCGATGTATGTATGCTGAGGGGACATGAGGTAACTAATTTGATTTAGCAGTTAAGTCCATTAAAAGGACATTGTACTATGCAATTGGACTCCCCAGCCTGTAACTCTGAGACAACTGTATTCTGCAATACCATATTAACGCCAGCCTAGTTTACACTCAAATCTATGAAGTGAGATATGACACCTTGCCCTCCTGATTTACAGACAAGTGGTACCATACTGCAATATCAATCAAAGCACCAGAATACCTGTCATGAGAGCTGGATATTGAGGAGAACTGCCAACATGATATATAAAGTCACTTTGTAAATGATCAGTTACAGCTCAATTATCACAGAAAAATACTGAAAAGTGGTATGGCATCCAATAAGAAATAGGCAGCCAAATAGATTTTAAAAAAAGCATTGTGACTAGGCTTGTGCTCAATCTTAGATATTTGTAAGTATTAAGTTCAGGATAGCTTGGAAATAATAATATGGTCTTTTTAACAGATGTGGGGGTAGGGTTTGATTAATTTGGTTCTCACTAGTTAAGCCACCCACTTTTAGGGAAGAGAATATTTTCCATTTCATGCGCTCAATACAAAGATCAAACTGTGCAATTCATACAGAAAGAAGATTTTTCAGAGCCAAGGCAAAATATTGAAAAATTCTAAAATCAGAAGTTTCTGGAAACACTCAGCAGGTCAAGTGGCATCTGAGAAGCAAGAGCATTGACACACAAAATGCCGGAGGAACTCAACAGGTCAGGCAGCATCTATGTAAAGGAATAAACAATCAGCATTTCAGACCGAGACACTTCATGAGGGCTGTCAATGAATTGGCCTGAGACCCTTCATCAGGACTCTGGTGTTTCCATTTTGTCTCCGGACTGAATCTCCCCCACCTGCTCAGCATTTCCAGTGCCACTGGGTTTTATTCATCCTGATGAAATGTTTTAACCCCTAGTATACCATATGTAAGATTTTTGATATTCCTACATTGGTACTCTTTACTCATATATGCAGGGGAATTTTTATTTATGCAGAGAGTGATGGAAGTGTGAAAAGAGCTGTGAGGAATGGTGGTGGAGATAGATACAATAGTCACCTTAGAGACTCTTAAATGAATATGCAGAGACTGGAGGGATACAGACATGGTGCAGGCATAAGGATTAGTTTAATTAGGCATCATTAGCTGAATTAGTTCAGCACAACATCATGGGCCAAAGGGCCTGTTCTTGTGATGTATTGTGTTACATACTACACTAGCAAATTTGTGGCTGTCAAATAAGTTGGGTGGGAGCACAAACTCATTTTATGTTGTGCTTCTAAAGCACATAGAAATGGCCATTTCTCCCATTGACGCCAGTATCGAGAAATGGGACGTCAACCTTCATCAATAATGCCTTCGTTATTATTAACAAAGTTGCACCTAGACGATAAAAGATTTCCCTTGCTAATTTCTACATGGAGCTTACTGACAGAAGTTCATTGTTTTTATTTTTTAGGGTTTCTGCTAAAGTTACGGCAAACGTCTTGGATAATCCTCACAGAAAGTGACTGGGTGTCACGGTAGAGTAGCAGTTAGCTTAATGCTATTTCAGCTCGGTGCATCGGAGTTCAGAGTTCAACGCCACATCTTCCCCGTGGAACGTGTGGGTTTTCTCTGGGTCCTCCAGTTCCCCCCCCCCCCACAGTCCAAAGACGACCCGGGTAGGTAAACTGGTGACTGTAAATTGATCCATGATTAGGTTAGAGCTAAAACTGAGGTTGTCGGAGGTTTGCTGGATGGTGCAGGTTGATAGGCCTATTCCACACTGTATCTCTAAATAAATGAAATAAGTAAATAGACCCTCCTCCGAGACTATGATTATTGCAAGCCAGAGATTCCTAAAAGGCTGCCTATGGTTCTCAAAGTTTCTGTTTCTTTCAATAAATGCCTGCCTTCTTCAGTCAATAATTCACTCAATAATTCAACTGATTATTCGCTTGTGTTGTTTTCTCTTTCTTGATTGAAACCAGTTTCTTTTTCACACACCACCACTTTTCAATAATAATATAAAATCGTAGTTAAATATAATGTACATCTCAAATCCGCAAAGATATGCCTTCAGCATTATCACCGAAACAATTCCCCTATCCACAGACAATGTTCCTGATATACAATGCACCCTCATCAATCTTCCCTCCCTTAAAATACCTATTTATAGAGAGGGGAATGTTCAGAATGTAAATGACACATTAGTGTGGGAGAGCAGGAGACAATTATCCTTAGGTTGAGTTAAGCTATGTTATTCAGCATGTGTAGGTGGAGCCATACTTTCCTTGTTAAATGATATCTAACCTCAGCATGTTCATTCAAAGCTAAACAAGAACTAGTTCTTATTCCCTGCACGGTCATCAGTTACCAAGATCTAAAAGAGTGCTTTATGACCATAAAAGCGTTTGGTTGGGACGTGGTTTCTATCTGTGAAGATGACCCAAAAACAGGGATCATAAAAATGAAATAGTCACTAATAATTATGCAGACAAGTCCGCTCAAAGTTCTTTATCCAAAGAGTGTTTGGAATATGGAGTTTGCCACCAGAAGGAAACTAATTGCTCGTATGCATTTAAAGAGAAAATGGAGAAGGAATAAAAATTTGCGCTTTAAAATTATTATCAGATTAGGAGGAGGCTTAAGGGAAATGTAAACATTGGTGTGATCCAGATGTGACAAATGCCCTGTTTCAATGCTGCAAAATTCTACGCTTGCTGAAGGCGGACATACAAAGCTCTCCTATGACATACAAGTGGGGGTCACACATTAATATCCTGGTAAATTCAGATTCAGTTATCAGATACAGGGCCTGACAATAAAAATATTCTTTCTACCCTTCATTTTCCATTGCTTCTCAACAAAGCCCAACTGTGATGTCTTTTCTGCAGAGGCGCACTGACTATATTTGGATTACCAATCGTCTCAAATAAAATAAAGCAAACAGCTGTGCAGAATATTTTACACAGACGAGATCGGCAGGAAGCCCCAGAACTTCTAAAGGTTCTGGAGATAAAAGTGACTTTGCCAAACATGAAGATTCAGAACAACGCATTGAAAACAGAGTGACAGATGGTCCTACCAGGAACTACAGTGCCAAGAAAAAGAAGAAAAAAAAGTGATGTTATTGAAAATGACTAGAAAGTTCTCAGATGAATTCAACATTCCCAACCCTTTGCAAGTGCTAGTCTGCCTTAAGGGCTAATAAAGAAAAAACATAACCTGTCAATACAGAGATTACAATGTAACACAAGTCAGCACTTGAACCTGACTGCACACTCAACAGGGAGTAGAGCATCTCACAGAAGCATTTGCTAACAAACCCACCAGGAAAATTCTCATTTCGACTAGACAAGTTGTCAGATGATACCACCCAAGGTCATTTGACTTTAGCTAATAAAATGTGTGAGTTAAGGAATGAACTTTGAACGAAATCTTGGCAGCTTGGAGATGCAGCTTTGGCATGGGTTGGGTGTGCATCTGATCTGCTACGTATCTTGGTTATCCCCTCAATCAAATGTATGCCTGCACTGCAGCAGTGATGAAGTGGAGACCTGGCTGCTGTAATCGGCTGGTTAATGGGGCATTATTAAAGGATAGCAGGGAAGGATGACTGGGTAGGGAATGGCTGCAGCGGAGGTGCGTGGGTAAAATCACTGAAATAAATCAATGCATTGTCTTTATGTATGGAAGAAAAAAATAAGATCATTTAATACTGAGTTGGGTTTGCTAAGCAGCTCAGTGAATCCATCTTAACAGATGAGTGCTGCATTTTTGTCTCACTTATAGTAGGCAATGTTCAGCACGGGTTGAACAACGTCACTGATTCACGTCCGTATTGGTCGCCCAGAGTCTACTCTCAGCACCTTACTTTCACCGGATGCCGCTCTTGTTTCCCTCGTGGGACGTGCTTGGTAAAGTATCGCTGGGGTGTAACAGTAAAACCGACACTTACAGCCTAGCCCCCCCCCCCGCCACCAGAGCTAACACATGATATGAACTTGGAGCTCATATCACGGTACACATCTATTGCTTGCCCTCACCCGCGGTGAAGTGAGCTGTCACTGAATGAGGCTCAGTGTGGTTTTTGTAAAGCATCTCTCAGCCTAAGTTCAAAGTTCAAGTTAAATTTATTGTTGAAGTATGTATAAGTCACTATATACTGCCCTGATATTCATTTCCTTGCAGGCATTCACAGTAGAACAAAGAAATACAGTAGAATCTATGAGAAACTTCACACAAACAAAGACTGCATTATTCAAACGACATGGCACATAATGACGATGATGATGACTCTGGCTCCTCTTTTACCCCTCACCTCCCTCTTACGTCTTTACCCTTTTGCTTTCTCCCATAGTCCACTGTCCGCTGCTATTCGATTCCTTCTTCTTCAATCCTTTACCTTGTCCACCTATCACCTCCCAGCTTGTCACTTCATCACCCCTCTCTCACCCACCCAGCTTCACCCTCACCTGGCTTCACCAATCACCTGCCAGCATGTACTCCATCCCCTCCCCGCCCACCTTCTTATTCTGGCTTCTTCCCCCTTCCTTTCCAGTCGAGATGTGAGGTCTCACTCTGAAACATTGACTGTGTATTCCTCTCTACAGCTTGACCTGTGGAGCCTGCCCAGCATCTTGTGTGTGCTGCTCTGAAAATAACATTCTGACTTCAGTGTTAATCTTGCATTTTCTTGGATTATTGGGATCCGACTGCCTCTTTTATTGCCAAAGCTAGAATGTTTTTTGGGCAACTGACCCTCAGCCTCATTCCTGACTGTGACTAATCAGGAAACAGTGGGAATGAAGCATTTGATTATTGTGCAAAGTACTGGAATGCTTATTTTCTAAAGTTGAGTCAAGATAAACATTGACATCTTAACTACTTGTTTCTTTTCATACTGTAAAAGTACACTAAGTTTAGGGCACAGCAACTTGCGTTTTGGAGTGTTTTTAATGGAAAAAAAAGAAATTCCAAAGTACACACCCGAAGCAACATCAAACAAGGATTTGTTGCTGAGCCACAAAGGAGTGAAAAACATAACCATGCTGTGTTAGAGCTGGAAGCGGGCTGACACTTGCAGGCTGCCCAACGCAACTCTCGCTGGTTGGATTTGATGCAAAATAATGCACTTCCCCGTATGTTTTGATGTACACGTGAAAATAAAGCTTTTCTTTACATCTCCCCCTCCCACTTTCAAATCTCTTACTAGCTCTTCCTTCAGTTAGTCCTGACGAAGGGTCTCGGCCTGAAACGTCGACTGTACCTCCTCCTAGAGATGCTGCCTGGCCTGCTGCGTTCACCAGCAACTTTGATGTGTGTTACCATTCTTTACAAGCTTGCTTAAAGTGGATCTCGCCAGGGAGTAACCGTGAGAGCGGGAGAGAGCACTGGGGAATTCTGAGTGAGAATGTGAGAGACTGAGAGTGTGTCAAGTGAATGAGAGTAGAAGTGAGGGTGAGATTGAGTGTGTGGGTGAATGATTGTGTGAGAGATTATGCGAGAGGGTGATTTGGAGGTAAGTATGAGTGAGCAAGTGACGGTAAGAATAAGAAAGTGAAAATGTGAGTGAGTGCATGGGAACGCAAATGGAAATGTGTGGCGGGGAGGGGGGAGAGGGGGGAGAGGGGGGAGGGTGGAGGGTGGAGGGTGGAGGGTGGAGGGTGGAGAGGAGGGGGGGAGGGAGAGGGAGAGGGGAGGGGGGAGGGGAGAGGGGGAGAGGGGGAGAGGGGTAGAGGGGGAGAGGGGGAGAGGGGGAGAGGGGGAGAGGGGGAGAGGGTGGAGAGTGGGGAGAGGGGAGGGGACAGAGGAGGGGTGAGGGGAGGGGTGAGGGGAGGGGGGAAGGGGAGTGGGGGAAGGGGAGTGGGGGAAGGGGAGGGGGGAAGGGGAGGGGGAGGGGGAGGGGGGAGGGGACAGAGGGTTTCCCATTGTTTATTGATCTACAGTCGGAAGGTATAGAGTGGGGGAAAAGGAGGCCAAGCAGAAGGGCAATGCAGAATGGTGTTAAAGAAGTACAGAGACATTGATTGTTCGGAAGAATTTAAACACAGTTTGAAAGCTTCAGGAGAAAGGTGTAAGCTGATTTCTAGTCAGCACAGATCACTCTGCACTACAGAGGTAATTTTATTTTAATTCAGGGATACAGCTCAGAACAGGCCTGCTTCTGGCCCACAGGGCCATGTCACCCAGCAACCCACCTATTTAACCCTTACCTAATGACAAGACAATTTACAATGACCAATGAACCCACTACCGGTACATTTTCGGACTGTGGGAGGAAACCCACACGCACATAGGAGAACGTACAAACTCCTTACAGACTGTGAGAGGTGAGGGCTCCATACAGGTGAGTTGAACTTTATAAAGGGTAGAAGACTGGAAACCAGCCAAGAGAACATTCAAGCCCACACAGGCACAACAGCAATAGTTAAAATTACTCAGCTGTGTCTTTTTTTTTGAAAAGAAGAAAAATCCTCCAGTGCACAAAATAATCAAAAGAAACCAAAACACTTCCTGTAGGTTAGTCAAGAATTGATGTGAGTTCTGGTTGAAAATCTATTGCAGTATTATTAACGAGTGGGGTTATGTGGAGAAGTTGGGGAGTTATTATTTCAGCCTGTTTAAAAATTAAAATAAATATAAATATGTGGGTAGTGGCTCCATATGTCACTACTACAGGGCATGACGACCCTGCCTTACATGAGTCCTGGGCTCAGCTGGCTCCGGCTGACAGTACCCGGTATGGTCCCTATCCAGGGTTACGGATCCCACTGCCTGTGGATTTCATCGGGAGAAGAGAAGGCTAAGGAGTAAACCCTACACAAATCCGGAGTGGAGCCCCTAAGGCGGTTGGATGATGTATCACGTCACCTCCCAGCAGCTCCTGCAGCCAAGCTGATGCCAAATGTACTGCTTCGCATTCCTTTGGACCACATCCGCGAGGCCGAGAGGGGATCTTGATGTCTGGGCAGCCCAGGATCTCCACATTCATTGCCCAGGTCTGGGCCCCGGATCGGGCGCATCCATTGTCTACTTAGACAGATGGAGCCATCAATTAAAAATAATAATAGTATTATTGCAATGCTGATTTTTTGTAAACTCCATTTGTATTAAAATGCAAACAGAGTTTAGTCTTTGATACAGAAGCTGGAGAAAAAAAGTGATATTAGCTTCCTGCATCACTATCTACTAATAAAACAGGTTAGAAATATGAGATAGCATTCCTTGAGTAAGCATTTGCATCCAAGCAAATTGACAGGCTTAACCTTTAGACCTGTGCAAATCTCAAAGTCCACTTGAGTTGTGTGCATAGGTGCCCAAGGGTTAGTCTGTATTGTCCAATCTAAAAGGCAGACTCCCATCACTATAGTTATTGCTCATTCTGTAGCACCTGAGCCCGTATCAATTGCAATGTGTAATTTAAAATTAAGTAATTAGCCATTTCCCCCGCAGTGGTTTGTTTAAACGCTTTCTGCAAAAGAATAACTCGTCCCAGTGGAACTGCTTAGAGATGAATGGTGGAATGCAGGAAGACTGGCTTCACAGTTCGAAGATATCATTTTTGTTTCAGTAGAAGAGGCAAGGCAGGTTTTTTTTTGCTTTATCTTCTTGCCACGCTGAAGTATTTTGTTTAACAGTCTGTCTGTCCCGTTTAGTTTCTACTTATACCTTCAGAGGCGGACTGGGACGACAGCCCGCTTGCAGCCACTTACCGCAGAACAACAGCAGGGGCAAGAAAGATAAAACAATAATAATGGCTTGATCTAAGCTCTTAATGGTTTGGTTGGGAAACGCCGAAACAGCTGCGTTCCCACAATACATATCACACGACATCTAAAGCTGGAGTCCATTTACACTTATCCAACACAGGACAATGTCAGTCCGCAGAATTTACTAAACAAGAGGATTTTTCAATCAATTCACGCTGATCATCCCTTTAAGTTTTAGCTCTGCCCTGGAATACTGTGCACAATAGTATTGGATCCATCTGTGCTCCACGTTAAACCATTCTAATCCCATATATAACAGCTGTGTACTCTAGCATACTAAACTTCCTTTCCTTTACTCCGTGGTTGGGTTCAACCCGTGTTAGGAGCAAGCACGGCACAACTCAAGTTGCCCCCCCCCCGCCTCAATAACTCAGATAACTTGACAATTAAACAAACATGTCAAACTTCGGAACAATTCCCGAAAGGCAACAAACAAACTCCTTTGTAAATCTGAGCCTTGAATTATTTTATATCATAATGTGGGCCTGATGAGAACTACTCTCCACGTGTGCAAACGCGCTGGTTACAAGGAAAAAGCACCGAGACCAAACTGTATGCTACAGTGAATGGAACACATCAAGTGTGTGTTGCTTGAATTTCCAGCATCTGCAGAACTCCTCGTGTATGCTACAGTGAATGGTTTCCGTGAACTAGATACAGCCACTAGTAATTAAAATGAACACATCTGTTGGTCCCTGGAATCTGCAGTCAGATAAAGCATTAACCCGTTAGCGAATATCGACGTCAGCTAGCATTGCACATTTTTTGAGCCCAGCTTTAGAGAAAAAAAAATTGTTTGATTCCGAGTTGCTTGTGTATATTCTTGGAGTGTGCGGTCCATTATTAGCGACGCAATGTCCTGCCCGAAAATTCTGACCAGAAAGAGCTTTTTGTTCCTCCTTCCAGGGTTCCTTCACACTGTCAGCTGTCGTCCGATCACATGGCATCTGGTCGTCAGCGCGGCAAAACCGATCACTGTCTGCCGGGACCAGACCTCCGCCCGCCAACGCCCAACTTTGAATGCTCTTCATTATCTCAGCAAAACCACTCCACTAACATCCCGTGGACCTGTGATTGATTAAACTTCACAGACAAATGCCCAAACCGCCTTTCCAGTGGTAAGTGTCAAGGGTTTACCGAGACTTCACAGTACAGTGGCAGACATGATAACGAGTTGGGTCATATTTATCATTCAAGGGCATTGAGCCTTCTCTGACTGGTTTCTGATTCAAGAATGAGTAATCCTGAATGTTAGATGTACACAAACCAACTGCATAAATGTATAATGCATACATATAGGGAAAGGATACTTATACAGTTCAGTTCATTCGTGACCGAGTCCCTTACCTAATATTAGTTCTAGAGCCAGAGTCATACAGCACGGTTAACAAACCCTTCCAACCCACCTTGACTGTTTAACCAAGATGTCCATCTAAGCTAACCCAGTTTGCTGGTGTTTGGTTCATAGCCCTCTAAATCTTTCCATGTCCTTCAGGTTCAGATTTATTCATCACGTGTGTGTACATTGAAATGTGGGGAGTCACCTTGTCACAGTCTGCCCAGGGGCAGCTTGTCCACCTTTGGTCCCCACCTGCCACCCAGCTCTCCCCTGGGGCTCCAAGTAGCCGTTTGCAGGCGACAGTAGCCACACCCCAGTACACTGCTTCGACAGGCGGGCTAAACCAGGTGAGGGTAGCCGGGAACCCCCAACCCCAGTGAGACAGGGGTATGCCTACCCCAGCACGCAAAGCCAGTTCCGGCAGACTGGGCGGATGAGATCGGCTACAAGATCCAACGGCCAAGAAGACAGTGCTGCAACACTTCCGGGAGAGCGAAGGGCACGACAAGGCACAGAAGGTGTCATGGCTATCCACTGCAGCGAGGAAGTCTCCAGTCGTGACAATTTTATTTGTACCATTGGACCAAGATTTTTGAGGCCGAGGGAATGGAACAGCCCCAGTGCAATGGCTTTTTCACTATGAAACTCCTTCCGCATGTGTCATCGTTGGAAACAATAGACAACAAACAGGTCGAAATATACAGTGAAATGCAGAGTTTGCATTAACACCCAACCAACACACTCAGTGATGTGCTGGGGGCAGCCCGCAAGTGTTGCCATATACCCCAATGGCAATATTGAATGCCTACAATGCTTGGCAGAACAACACTGAACACAACAAGCATCAAAGCAACAACAGTAAAAGAGGCCTTGCTCCTCCCTCCCACGCACTTACACAGCCCTCCAAACCCAGGGCAGACCTTCTTCAGTCTGCAGCCTCCAGTGGACTCAAAACTCACAGACAGTGGGCCTTGGACTTCCCCAGCAGACTCTCAGAGTTCTGAGGGTTTGGGGCTCCGGCATCAACTTCCGGTCTTCCAATCAACATGCGGGCTACGATCTTTGGTATCGACCCCAGGACTCGCCGTTGATGATGAATGAGGAACCTGAATATTTGTCCTCAAATTCCGGTCTTGATCCCTGTCCAGTGGTTTTTATATGTTGGTATTACCACTGGTAACTCATTCCACGTATGTACCAACCGCTATGAAAACGTTGACCTTCAAATTCCTATTAAATCCTCCTCCTCTCACTTTAAATCTATACCGTCTAGTTCTTGATTCCCCAACCCTGGGGAAAAGACTGTGCATTCACCCTATGCCCCTCATGATTTCTTACATCTCTATAAGATCAGCCCGATTAGCCCTCAGTCTTCTGCATGCCAAATAATAAATTCCCAGCTCATCCAATCTCTTCTTATAAAGTTCACTTTCTTGTAAACTTTTCTGCTCTCCTGTCACGTTGACGACGTTTTTCTATCTTGAACACATCTATCCACCACCTTCCACCTGCTTCCACCACCACCTCTGGCAGTGCATTCCAGGTCCCCATGACTCAGTGTGTTAAAAAAAAATATCTGGCCTAAACATCTTTGAACATATCTTTTCTCACCTTAAATGCAAACTCTCAAGTATTAGATATTTTGATCCTGGGAAAAAGACACCAGCTGTCTACTCCGTCTATGGCTCTCATTATATTATAAACCTCTATCAGGTCTCCCCTTAGCCACTGCTGCTCCAGAGAATAAGACCCAACTTTGTCCAACTTAGAGATAGATATTGAATAGAGTGTGTCCCAGAAGCAAGGAATCTCATGGAGGAGAGATCACACAAGATGAGAGGATTCAGGTCAGGATCTTGTAGGTTCATGATCGACTCCAGATCCTTGAGAGCTTGATCAATGCTGACATTTCGGTGCAGCATCAAGAGAAGGTCACGTTGGCAGAGATCACGTATTAGTCCCAGGGATTAGTTGCATGTAAAGACATGCTATTGTCTGAAGGAGAATGAAATTATTTCCTCAGTGTATGCATCAGCATTTATCCCTTAACTTTCATCCCTAAAAGAGAGATTATCTGTTCACTGTCAAATCAAATAAAGCTGGAAAGACACTGCTGGTCAGGAGCAAGAAACATTGTTTGAGTACAAGACCTTTTGATTGTCTAGTTATTATCTCATTGTGACTTATGTGGTCTTGATGTGTGGAGACTGGTTGTTGCATTTTCCACATAACAACAGGGATAAAGGAGTTTTCCAGTCTGGAAACAGACCTTTCTGCCCAACTCGCCCATGCTAACCAAGTGTGGGCTAGTCCCAGTTCCCTGCATTTGACCCATATCCCTCTGAACCTTTCCTATCCCTATAGCTGCCTAAATATCGCTTATCCATTGTAACTGTATTGCTACCTCTCAAAGTCCAACCCTACATCCCTGTCTATGGACTATGAATTATATGTTTGTTGCCATTCTTTCTTGTGGTGTTTTGTGCAAGGGAGGGGGATTTGGGGATGTCGATGTTCTTGTGGCGTTTTGTGCGGGGGAGGGGGATTTGGGGATGTCGATGTTCTTGTGGCGTTTTGTGCGGGGGAGGGGGATTTGGGGATGTCGATGTTCTTGTGGAATTTTGTGTGGGGGAGGGGGATTTGAGGATGTCGATGTTCTTGT
The DNA here is from genome assembly GCF_963921235.1 of Mobula hypostoma. Lineage (NCBI taxonomy): Eukaryota > Metazoa > Chordata > Chondrichthyes > Myliobatiformes > Myliobatidae > Mobula > Mobula hypostoma. Next base: position 8,524,409 of record NC_086116.1, on the reverse strand, counting down.
GGCGTTTTGTGCGGGGGGGGGGTCCTGGAGTTCAATGTGCTTGTTGTGTTTTTTTTTGTTAGTTTCTCTGCGTTGGGGGGGCGTATTTGGAGGCCGGTGTTCTTTTTGCACTTCGTGCACGGGAGGGGATTTGGGGGCCAATGTTCTTGTTGTGTACTTGTTCATTTTTTTGTGTGGGGAGAGGGGTATTTGGGGGCCTTTGCTCTTGTTGCGTTTTGTGCGGGGGAAAGGTTTGGGATTAACAATTATGTTGCCATTCTTTTTGTTTCTTGGTTTCGTGGATATCTGGAGAAGAAGAATCTCAGAGTTGGATACTTTGATAATAAATGAACCTTTGAACCATCGTGAGAGTTGGAAATGGTTAAGGTTGCTAACAGGGCTCTGGTGGAGCTGTATAGGCCATCCCCCTGTGCAGTGAATACAATGGATTACAGAGACATTGATGGAAACACTGTTGGCTTATGCTCCATTGGGTGCTAGGGCCCCAGGAAGAAGAAGAACTACTGCATATGCGTGTAGAAGTTTCTCCAGCAGCTATACTCAGTTCCATTTACCCACTACCCTCTGTGTAAAAAACATGTCCCTTAGGTCTCCTTGTAAATCTTCCCCCTCTTGCCTTCTATTTTTAGACTGCCCTTCCTTGGGAAAGAGCCGTTGGCTATTCACCTTATCTACACCTTATATAATCTACAAGGCTACGCTCTCAGCATCCTACACTTCGGGGAAAACAGTCCTAGCCTATGCAGTCTCTTCTTATAGTTTGAGCTCTCCAGTCCCGGTAACATCCTCATGAATTTTTTTTCTGCAGCTTTTTCCAGCTTAATGACATCCTTCCTACAAGTAGGTGACCAGAAGGCATTGGATGAGATCGCTCATGGTAGGCTGATCCAGAAGATCAAGATGTAGGTGACCTGGTAATTTGGACTCGGAACTAGCCTGCTCATAGAAGAAGGCGGCAAGTGGTGAAGGGGCATCATTTAGGCCTAAGGGCCATTACCATTTCCATGAACGGTGGGCCCCTCAAGGGCTCAAGTGTGCTGTAGATAATATTCATTATTTAATTTTAAATTGTAAGTAGTCATGGTGGTTTGATTATATATAGTGTTTTTGTTAGAAGATAAATTTCTGTAAAACTAAAGGACTCTAACTAGTGCCATTCCATAGGAATCTGCTCTGGGGCCTCTGTTATTTGTGGTTAATATTGTTTTCTAAATTGATTGATTTTTAAGACTACTAAATAGTTCCCTACTCTGATAAGATGAACATTTGACCTTGCAATCTACTTCATTATGATCTTGCACTTTATTGTTTACCTGCACTGCACTTTCTCTGTAGCTGTTACAGTTCAGTCTGCACTACTAATGTTTTACCTTGCTCAATGCACTGTAATGAATTGATCTGTAAGAACAGTACGCAACACAAGCTTTTCACTCTATCTTGGTACATCTGGCAATAATAAACCAATTCCAATATCTGAAATTTCAAAGTTATGAAAGACATCGAAAGCCTTCTTATATAGGCATCCGTTAGTCTTGTAAGACCATGGATTTGCGCCTTGGAAGGTTTCCAGGGTGCAGGCCTGGGCAAGGTTGTATGGAAGATCGGCAGATGCTGCAAGTCTCCCCTCTCCACGCTAATGATGTTGTCCAAGGGAAGGGCACTAGGGCCAATACAGCTTGGCACCGGTGTCGTCACAGAGCAATGTGTGGTTAAGTGCCTTGCTCAGGGACACAACACGCTGCCTCAGCTGAGGCTTGAACTAGCAACCTTCAGATCACTAGACCAATGCCTTAACCACTTGGCCACGCACCAACACATCGAAAGCCTGTCATTCTGTTATTTAAACTCAATACAAGTTTGACCATAATATCTGTTAAAAACCTCCTGGAATATATATCTAACTGAATATTTGTTGTTAAAAACATATAGGTACTATTATCCTAGAGATACCATGATTGCTAATTTAAAAAATAATATACACTGAAGGAATAGCTGATTTTACATACATTCTATTGTGCTTTTCTCAATAGAGAGCTGACACATCACTGAAGTGCTCTCATTGGGAGACCTGTACTGTGCTGAAACCTTACAGCCTAGAGTCTACGATAAGCTAAAACAGGGCTGCCATTAGCATTTCTTTGCTGCCTTCCTAGTGCAAGAGTGATTTCAGATTAATACCGATCCAAGCATTCTAAGTTGCCTATCACATGAGAGTTTCCCTTCGGACAAGTTTAGAAAAGAAAAGGCTTGCATTCTTTCATGACACAAACTGCTTTACACCAAAGTGAAGTGTTTTTGAAGTGGAGACAATGTTGTAATGAGAACGCATGAGAATTTATACAAAAGGCTCCCACAAACCACAATGATACACTCGTAGGTTTTACTGACATTAGATGTGGGATTAATATTTGGGGGAAAGATAGAAAGTCAAAGAGAATCGAAGAAATTCTGACTTCTCAATGTGCTGAACTGGATCTCCTTCCCTGACAAAATATTATCACAATTAAGCCTCGCTGTTCTTATCCAAGTGAAGAAAAGGGCTTTAGAGTTGGGGAAAAAATAACAATGGAAATGTGTTAGAAACTGCAGCAAAATGCTAAGTCTTTTGATTAATTAAGCTTGGCAGTATTTTCAAATGCGAGAATATTGGGAATGAATAAAAAATATCTTTACACCATCATCTCACATTCTCAAGGTATCAAAAAAAAAGCAATGTCTAGAATAAACATAACTTGCTGTACAACAGGCTTCTCTCTCAACACCAAGTATATGCTAATGGATTTCTTTTAATCAAAAAATAAGAATGATTTCAAATTTGAAAGCTTCAAAAGCCTTTATGAAAGTCCCCATTAAACACAGGACTTCTCTCTCAGTAACCTGTAAATGTCTCATTCCATGACAATAATTCTGTTTGAAATAGGCGTGAATAATTCCTGGAAATTTTCAGCACGATAAAGACAAGGGAAAGCCCACCGATGATAATCCCTTCTCTCTTGCGAGGTATTTTACAAGACAAATGGAGCTTTGTCCAAATATTTTATTAGCAGCCACTATTGTAAGGGAGAAACATGTTGCATCATTTTTTATTAGCAGTCTATTAGGCGGCAGATATGTCTTTACGTCAAGACTACCTGTGGGTGGGCAGAGCTTTGTGGCCATATGTTGGTGTGTGAATATCCTGAAATAGCTGCTATTAAATGGGAAACATAAGTTGTTCCAGAGCTACTGCTTCCGTCTGTTGTTATGTGTGAGTGGGTTATGTAACCAGGCTCTAACTCGTCGAAAGCAGGTTCCTCATATGTCTGGGGAGAGTCGGTGAATTAGCAGCTGGAAATGGATGGCTCATTGTATCTGACCCTGTGTAGGTGTGTTTCCTGCTGACATTTCACACGTCTTAAGCAGAGCCCAAATTAAATAAACTTGATATTGCGAGAAAGGGGATAATCACCAAAGCAAATGCGCTTTCTTCAAATATTCCACCCATCCCTATTCCAAATAAAATAGAAAGTATGAGAACATCTCTTGACGTTCTTCCTTGATCTCAGAAGTGTTCCGGTAGTTGAGATGGCATGATTCTCTAGTGTTATTTCCAGTTGACAGACAGTGAATCAGAACATTGCTGGTACGACTGCTCTGGACTTTTTCAGCTCTTGGTTAATGAACACTGCATTGGAAGGTTGGATTTTAAGTACATATGAACACACACACACACACAAAATGACTGTCCCAAATGGTCTCTGATAAATTATTAGACCATTCGTTACCATGGGCTGAACTGGTCAAAATATTTGAAGAGAACATTTGGAGTCCTAAGGTTTATTTAATGCTTATTTTCCCGTTTAGGATAAACACCTGACTTAGAACAGATGCATACTTTTCTGATGCTTATATGCTGGCCCAACTAAGAGGATTTCTCATATGGAAATTTAGGACTTAGCCAAGTAGAAAGTGATTTTTTTCCTTACTTTCCCAGAAAGATTATTAAATTTCTGTACTACAACATCTCAAAATTCCTAAAAATGAATTGCTTTGCTTGCACCTTGAAGGTCATGTGAGCAAATATGAGGTGTTGTTTGATTCCCCGAAGACTTGATGTTTTCCCTCCCTTATTGCATTGTAGATGAAGACATTTATTAGTAGGAATCAGATATTAATCACATCAACAGTACATAGCAACCAGAGAACAAAATTGTGGAAACATTAAGGCAATTTTTTAAAAATTTTCTTTGACAACCTCATTTAAGAGTTAGAAATGTCAGATATAGTGAAAATGGACTATTTACTGGAAAAGCAGTAAGATAAAGAAGTTTGTTAGTTCCCCATTTGGTGTGGTCAGGCAGTGGTAGAGGTACATGCAGAACAACAGGGGAGAGAAGAATACAGGAAGGGGTTGTGCATGAAGTTTTATGTTCGATAATCCAGAAGTAGGAAGGGGAAGGAGGACAAACCTGTACCAGTCTACACCATTGGATTGGTGGTGGAGAGGGCCTGCAGATTTAAATTCCTGGGCACTAGCATTTCAGATAACAACAAACAACAGGAATCCTGACGAAGGGTCTCGGCCTGAAACGTCGACTGTACCTCTTCCTGGAGATGCTCTCTGGCCTGCTGCGTTCACCAGCAACTTTGATGTGTGTTGCTAGCATTTCAGATTACCTATCCTGGACCTTACACATAGATGCAATCACAGGAAAGGCAAACCAGAGTCATTACTGTCTTGGGAGATTGAGGAGGTTCAGATTGTCACCGAACACTCTAACGAACTTCTACAGATTTCCTGTTGAAAGTATCCGGACTGTTTGCACTATGGCCAGGTACAACAATTCGAATGTGCAGGAATGTAAAAGGCTGCAGAGAATAGTGGACCAAGCCCAAAACGTCACGGGCACTTCCCGCCCTACCATGGGATGTATCTACGCAAGGCCTCAAGAAGGCAATATCTAACATCAAAGATCCCCACCATCTGAGCCATGCCATCTTCTTGCATCTACCATTAGGCAGGAGATTCAAAAGCCTGAAGTCCCACAACACCAGGTTCAAAACCAGCTACTTCCCTTCAACCATTCAAAAAGGGCCATGTTATGCTTGCAAAGGCCATTTATTAAGAAGTGGTTATCAACAGGGTCTAAAAGTTTTGGGGTGACTCCCAAAGGGATTAATTAGAATTTTCATTCAAACTCTTCTAACTTTTTATTACAGATGAGGGGTTGGAAAATTATTAGTTATTCCTAACAGAACAGTGATTTATCAAATGGCTACCCATAATTACCAATTGGAATTAAGAATTAAATGGAGTTTATCTTAAGGAGAGATATGATCAGGCTGGATCCATAACATACATTCTTGGTAAGGGACACGAATGTGGATGTTTTGACGTTGAACTCAGACAAAATACTTTGCTCACCCAAAATATGGCATTGGGCAAGAGTGGGTCAGATTCCCCACTTTCTGTGAGGCATTCAGAATCAGACACTGAAAATCTACCCTAAGATGATGCAGATTAAGAGGAAACCTGGTTGTCATAAATATAGATAATTCAGAAATTATTGGTGTGAGTGTAGCTGGGGAGTACAAAATTAAGAAATTAGGAGGGGCTTTACCTCACAAATCACCATAGTATCACGATGACTGTACAGCAACACGTTAACATAGACTTCAGAATGGAACTGATAGTAATGACAACAAATATGGATAGGATAGAGTTAACTAAGTATGGGACATGATGGTGTGTAACATGTCATTCGAAGGAAACAAAGTGAAAAAGATTGAAAGTTTTGTTAGATACCTTGGAACTTATCAACAACTGTGGCAGTCAATCAGGACATCTTGAAGGAGGAGTGAGACAAAAAGTTTAGTAAAATAAACCAGAACTTTAGAGCTCCTCAGGCCAGGTTCTGTTTCAATCTCTAATGCTGATGTGTGTGGAGTTTACATGTTTGTCCACTATATTGTGTAGATCAATGGTGAAATCCAGGGGTATTTGATAGGAAAATAGGGTGAATGGGTTACATGGAAAATTAGTGGGGATGTTGGGAATGCTCTGCAAGCTGGCCTGGATTCAATGGGTTGAATGCCCTCCCTTGACATTGCAAGGAAGTATTTAAGACAATTACATTTTGGTGCATATTATCCTTTAAGCATAAGACGGTGAAAAATGAAGAGATTTGGTGAAAGAGATCTAAAGTTTAGGATCAAGGCAAGCAATGAAATCCTGGATCAATGAAAACTCAAGATGTAAAACAAAATCAGCAAGCTGTTATATTAATTAAGCACCTTAGGTACAACAAATCATATTCACTGGGCTATTATAAGGTACATATTTGACACTGAACCACATATGGGGTACTAGATAGGATGGCAAAAAAGTTGGTAGTAGTGGTGGGCTTTTATGGAACGTCCAGCAGGATGAAAAAGAATGGGATGGCATGTAGTGTAGTGTTTAGTGCATCGCTTTACAGTGCTAGCAACTGGGTTCAATTCCTGCCTCTGTCTGTAAGGATTTTGCACATTAATCCCATGACCACATGGATTTCCCCCGGGTGCTCACACATTCCCAAGACATACTGGTTAGTAGGATAATTGGTCACATGGGTGTAATTGGGTAGTGTGGATTCCTTGGGTTAGAAAGCCTGTTGCCATGCTGTATCTCTAAATAAGTAAAGGTAGGAGAGTTAATTCTTGAATCCAAAGCCTTGGATTTGGGGGCTTTACCACCAATGAAGGGGCAATTAAATTCAGAGGAGATGGTGGAACTTGGATAGAAAGAGCTAGAGATTGTGGAAAAAGGCAGGAGTTTGAAAAGAAGAGTGGGAACTTTAAAAATTGAAACATTGCTTGTTCAAAAGGTTGAAAGAGGAGGAGCACAGAGATCTCAGAGGGGTTGTGTGTAGAGGGAGGGACAAAGATCAAACAGCCTTTGAATCAAAGCCAGAAGTTCTGGAACTTCATTCTCAAGAGGTGAACAATATTTAAAAGTGTTTCCTAGTGCTGTTAAATGACTTGAGTTAAAGCAGATTTTGAATAGTTGTTTAAGGGATGCTAATATTTTTTGCTCTGCATAGTATTTCCAAATCAGTGTAAAATTTACTTAACAAGAAGCACTGTTACAAAACCCGCACACTACTTCTGAGATGTGCAACACAGTCCAGCTCATATTTAAAATTCATGCAGCTCCTAAAATGCAGAAGTGAAATCATATTTCTGCAATAACTATCTCATAACATCTCACTGCTATCATCCTCCAGTTTCCCACCTAAAAATAGTTTCAAGAACAAGTGAAGTGCAGACCTTGAAATAAAGAGACTTTAGTTGAAATCAATGGTTGAAAGACCTCCGGTCTGAAAATACATTCAGAAAAATGTGCCTGTGTCTCATGAACAACTAATTGAAATGTAAACTACATATCTCTAGTTATCCCAAGCATCAATCCACAATAAGGGATATGGGGAGCAACTGCATTTTTCAGTCCACCTGCTAACCTAAATGCCATGGGAAATGTATTTCAGGAACTCTGAAACATTAAGAGTCTGGGGATTTACCCCTGCTGGGGACAATATATTAGCTGATTATCCAAGCTTGAGGTCTACACGTCTTGCTTCCATAGCGTATCAGGTGTTCTTTCAAAAATGTCAACTAAATAGAGTGGCAAGGCATTGAACCTCTTGGATTAATGAAGGAAGGAAGTAAATTGGATGCCTTTACTTTGCCAGGAAGTTCAATGTGATAAATAGGTAATGCAGAAATTCCAAAGTGTGGTTCCACAACAGACCATCAAGAAACAATGACATCACTGATGTTTGTGGGAATTAGCCATCACTTCTCCTATATTACTGCAGAGGATGTATCAAAAAGTACATCTTTGGTTGTAAAAACACCATGGGATGTCCCAAAATTATAAAAAGCACCATATATAGAACATCACAGCACAATATGGACCCTTTCGTCCATGATGTAATGCCGACGTTTGAACCTACTCTAAGATCAATCTAATGCTTCCTTCCTACACACCCCTCCATTTTACTACCCTCCGTGTGCCTACCTAAGAGCTTCCTAATGTATCTGCCTCCACGACCAACTCTGGCAGAGCGTTCCATGCACCAACCACACAACGTAGGAAAACTTTCATCTGCCATCCACATTATTTTTTCCTCCAATCACCTTATAATTATGCCCCCAGGTATCAGTCATTTTGGCCCTTAGAAAAAGTATCTGGTTATCCACTCGACCTATGCCTCTTAACATCTTGTACACCTCTATCAAGTCACCTCTCATCCTCCTTCACTCCAAAGAGAAAAGCCCTCACTTGCTCAACCTTTCCTCATAAGACATGCTCTCTAATCCGGCAGAGTCCTATTTAATCTCCTCTGCATCATCCCTAAAGCTTCCACATCGTTCCTACAATGGCAAGCTATCCCGTTCTTTAATATGCAAGTTATGCAACATTGTTGAGCATATGAACATTCAGGCAAAGAACATCCAGATATACACTCAATGGCCACTTTATTAGGTACACCTGTACTTCTGCTCATTAATGCAAATATTTAATTAGCCAATCATGTAGCAGCAACTTAATATATTAAAGCATGCAGATATCATCAAGAGGTTAAATTGCTGGTCCAACTAAACATTAGAATGGGGAAGAAATGTGATCTAAGTGATTTTGACCGTGAAATGATTGTTGGTTCCAGACGAAGTGGTTTGAGTATCTCAGCAACTGCTGATCTCCTGGGATTTTCATGCAGTCAAGTGTTTACAGAAAATGGTGCGAGAAACAAAAAAAAACCATCCAGTGAGCAGCAGTTCTGTCAGTGAAAATACCTTGTTAATGAGAGAGGTCAGAGGAGAATGACCGGATTGGTTCAAGCAGACAGGAAGGCAGCAGTGACTCTAATACGTAACAACAGTGTGCAGAAGAGCATCTCTGAACACAATATGTCAAACTTTGAAGTGGATGTGCTAGAGCAGTAGAAGGCCATGAACATACACTCAGAGGCCACCATTAGGTACAGACGGCATCTAATAAAGTGGCCACTGAGTACATTAAGTATTTTTAACAGATTCAAACACTGTAAAGTCCTTTGCAATAGGTTATCTTTTACAGGGTTTGATACCAAATTGCTTAAGGTGATACTGGGACAATATGACTAATTAGGGAAGGGACATACAAAGCTGGAGAGGGTAACTTCCAAAGATAATGGCCTTGGTTGCTGAGCACTCTGTAGAAGAATGTCCAGAAGCAGAGGAATATGGCCATCGCAGGGCTGGAGGTGGCAGATTCTTAGGAATGTGACGATTGTATTAAGACAGAACTACCTGTAATGCAGAACAGGAAATCCAAAGGGTATGAAGGAGCAGGACTTCACAGGAGCCAGGATAAAGGTTAACAGATCATTGGTTAATAAAGGAATCCGGAGGTATGGGGATCCTGCAGGAAGTGCTGAGGTAAGAGTTCAGCTGGGCTCTTCTTTTATCTCAGCTACATCCAATTCTTTGCATATAGTTGGAGAAAGAAGAGAAGAACCTGATTAGACCACACATGGAGTATTGTGTTCAGTTCTGGTCACCTCATTATAGGTAGGATGTGGCAGCTTTTGAGGGGGTGCAGAGGAGATTTTCCAAATGCTGCTTAGCTTTGAGAGCATGTCTTATGACGAAAAGCTGAGCAAGCTAGGGCTTTTCCCTTTGGAGCAGAGGAGGATGAGAGGCGACTTGACAGAGGTGTACAAGAGGCTTAGCTTGAGTGGATAGCCGGAGACATTTTCCCAAGGCAGAAGTGGCTAATACCAGGGAGCATAATAGAGGGGGAGGGGATGTTAGTGGTAAATTCTTTTCACAGAGAGTGGGGGGCATGCGGAATGCCTGGCCAGGGGTAGTAGTAGAGGCAGATATATTAGGGACGTTTAAGATACTCTTAGATAGGCACATGGATGACAGAAAAATAGAGGACTATGTTGGAGGGAAAGTTTAGATTGATCTTAGAGTAGGTTAACAGGTCAGCACAACTTGGAGGGGCCAAATGGCCTGTAATGGGCTGTAATGTTCTATGTCCTATATTCTATGAACTGGATGAATACTGCTCCATACTGTTGAATAGAGAGGTGTTTGCATAGACCATCTGTGTGAATTATTTTGTCCCAGCAAAGGTGTTAGAACATTCAGAGGCATCTACCATTTTAGATATGTTAGTCAGACTGAAAATATTGAAGTAAACAATGTAATTGAGGCTGTTGAAATTGTATTGAATCACCTGGTCTTACCATTGTTCTTAAGGCTATAAAAATTTGGTGTGCTTAGAGTTTGAGAGACTCTACCGGGATGGTCTCAGGGAGAATACTTGCTTGTTGCGATTAATCAAGACCAATGTTCACTCTAATTTATAATGACCAGTGTAAAATCTTGAGCTGTGCAATTTTTTACCTAGTGACAACAACATGTGCACACTGAATTTTTCTTCAATAAAAACAGTATAAATAAGCCAGTTCTAAAATCTGTAGACTAATCATCGCAAACTCCACATTGTTAATACCATCCGCATCAGAAACCGGAAAAGGAAATGTGATTGTGTACGATCGTGAAATATACTTAACGTGCCAACAAGGTAGAGGGTGACAGCCTTTTGTGTGCAGTTTAAATGCCTTTGGGTGCTAGTAGCAAAAACACACCGTAGAGGGAATATTGATAAAGACCAATTACATCACCAGCTTCAGAGTCTCTTGAGACACAGTCACAAGGGTGGATATTTCTCTCCTGGCACCAGATTTGGATTAATTTACTTATCATATGTACATCAAAACATACAGTGAAATGTGTCACAGCCTACGGATGTGCTGAGGGCAGCCTGCAAATCCTGCAGATGAAGGAGAGGGACTAAAGAGGGTCAAGCCTGGAATGGCAGAAAGGAGGCCATGGTTAAGAACATGATGGGTTGGGCTGGTAGATGGCAGGGATGAGGGCTTGCATTGGGGTCAGTAGAGAGGTGAGAGTTGATCTCCAGCCAGGTATAGTGGTGAGGGCAACAGGGGTGAAGAGCAAAGAACGGCCTTACAGAAGGAGCTAGCTGCAAAATGATGGCTGCCTTGAACTCTAAGGCAGGGGATTAGGCGTGTCAATAAAGCAGGGTATAACTGTTCAGTACAGAATTGCTAATGTGTGAGTTCCCACACTATTCAAGAATCTCTGCTGCAGCAAGGAATGTTGTGTAGGTGATGTTATTGTATATTTAAAGAAAGCTATTTGGCATCACTCTGTACGACATCACAGCATTTGGCTGCCATTTTAATTAATGTATTTAGAGATACAGCATGGTAATAGAATCTACCGGCTGATTAGTCCACACTGCTGAATTACACCCATGTGACCATTTAACCAACCTTAATCCATTTATCTTTGGAGTGTGGGAGGAAACTGGATCACCCAGAAGAAATTCGTGCAGCCACAGAAAGCATGTACAAACTCCTTACAGACTGTGACGGGAATTGAACCTGGCACTACGCACCCCCCCCCCAAATTATACTGTTTGACATCAAACATTCCTTCTTTGATATCACTATTGGCTCATATTGATTGACAACAGATCCCATTGGGTGCTCGTTACATCATATTGTTGCACTTTGTGTGTAAGTGTGCCATAACACTGAGGTCATAGGTCAAATTTGCGTAAATGTACTATCGCACACAAAGACTCTAATTGCACTTGGGCAGCAAGGTAGCAAAACTGATAGAGCCGCTGCTGCTTAGCTAAAGAGGGCCTGGTTCAATCCAGATCTCTGGCAGTATCTGGCGGGGAAGTTTGCATCTTCTCCCAGTGACTGTGTGGGTTTCTTCCAGATGCTTGTGTTTCTTCCCACATCCCACAGACATGCAAGCTGGCAGATCAATTGGCTGTTGCGAAGAGCCTCTGGCGGAGAGTTGATGCAAGGGAGAACAGGTTGGAGGTTTAAAAAGTGGGGAGTGGGATTGGTCTGAGACAGATGGGCTGAAATGGTGTCCTTCTAAGGTACAAGGAAATATGGAAATATAGCGATCCAGCACCCATTTCACATGCAAAAATGCCAGGTCGACCAAGTTTGCAAGGCCTGTGTGGTTACTGAGGCTTGGAGAATGCCTAGTCTTCAGAGTCACACCCTAAACCTTCCCTTAACCCACCCCAACTACCCTGGTTTGCTGTTCTTAAAGTGGCAGGTCCTGGTAATCTTTGAACCTTGAAGTAGAATTGCAGCTCTCACTTGAGCTTCTTATTCCCAGGGAATTATCTGCAGAGCCTGGGCGGGGTCCCAGTGCAGTAAGCGATAGGACATCAGCTGCAATGGCTTCTGTGAGAAGCAATTGTTGTGTTGCAGGCCTGAAATCTCAGTTGTTTGCAAAAAAGGTTGCAAAGTCATGGGAAACACATGCTTGCTTTTTTTTGAACTGGCCTCCTTCAGTGAATAATGTGAGTCAACATTTCAAATTTTATGGAAACAGCTGCTGTTGACATATAATGATTTACCACAGGAACATCTCAAGGCAGCAGGGCTGCTGCTATCTCCATTTCAGTCCTCTGTCCTGCTGCCCAGCCACACCAAACACGACGTGAATTCAAAGTCTCCTGAGCTGTGTCACAAATAGCCTTAGCTTATCGATCACAGTTTAAATAGTGCACGCTGTGAATGGCAAATGCAGCCTACTCCACATATTTGCACAGGCAACTCTGTGCCAAAGGAGTGCATGCACGCAGAAGTGCTGTTTCACGGATGTGGTGTCAAACAGAGCACCTCACCTGACCTTGGCATTGGGAGATCTCCTGGCATTCCAGAGCCAAAGAATAATACAGCACAGAAACCGGCCTTTCTGTCCAATTTGTCCATGCCATTTCACTTGCTTGAACTTGGACTATAAATCTTTCCTATCTGTTATTTCAAAGGACAACAATAATCCATTATCTGACCATTGTTTTGATGCATTTTAATGGGATCTTGTTGTGCACATGCTGGCTGCTTTTCCCACAAATCATGACTGCAGTATACTGCAGAAACTACCTTGGGATATTGTGACCAGAAATGTTTCTGGCCTTCCCCGATGCATAACGAGTACCTTGCATTTTGACTCAGCCTTCCCCTGCCATCCACAATCAGCTTGACTTTTGAGGTCAGTGGTTGAGACTGATAAGTTTACATAATCATCTTCCCTGGTGTTCTTGCTGTCACTGTTGACTGTTTGAAGGAGCCATGATTTACTGAGAAATGCAGATGCTCACCGTTAGACTGACCACTTGACAATTGCCCCTTCACCATTCATGAAGTTCATGGGTAATGCTCTACCTCTCCTCCATTTTCCAGTTCATCCCTTGATTCCTTTGATGCACAGAAATACCCAGGAATTCAATGACCTGAGCCTCCAGGGTACAGAATTCTAATGATCTGCCACCCTCCAATGAAGAAAATTCTCCTAATTTCCATTCTAAACGGCCAGACTCTTATTCTGAAACTTTGGCCCTTGACTGAGAACATTCACTCATAAGGAAGATTCTCGTCATATTGACCCTTTGGTGTCTGCTAAGGCTTTTGTATGTTTGAATGAGATCACCTCATTCTTATAAACACTAGCAAATACAGGCTTTGTGTCTCGTGAATCTCTTCCCATGAAGTAAACCTACCTTCTCAGGAACTAGTCTGGTGCATCTTTCTTGTACCCCCTCTTAAGGTGACTTTTGGTTGAAATAAGGAGTCCCAAAGCTGGATACTGTACATTTCTCCAGGTTTGGTCTCACCTAGGCCCTATATAATTGCTTTCCCTCTGGTCATGGATGAGTGACCAGTCTCAATGTGCTCAGCTTTGAGTCAATTGCTGGTCAGAGCAGAGGAGACAGTGAGGATCATGATGTTGGTAATATTGGAGCTCTAAACAAGAAGCATATACAAAATGCTCTTCAACACCTCACAAGTGGCAAAGTTTTTTTCAAGCAATGGAATATCTAATATGGATAAAATTCTAATGTAATCAACACAGCCATCATGGCAAAACAAGAAGACACCACAATCGGAAGTGGGTAAGATCATTTATAACGCAAACAACAGGAATTCTGCAGATGCTGGAAATTCAAGCAACATACATCAAAGTTGCTGGTGAACGCAGCAGGCCAGGCAGCATCTCTAGGAAGAGGTGCAGTCGACGTTTCAGGCCGAGACCCTTCGTCAGGACTAACTGAAGGAAAAGTGAGTAAGGGATTTGAAAGTTGAATGGAGAGGGGGAGATCCAAAATGATAGGAGAAGACAGGAGGGGGAGGGATAGAGCCGAGAGCTGGACAGGTGATAGGCAAAAGGGGATATGAGAGGATCATGGGACAGGAGGTCCGGGAAGAAAGACAAGGGGGGGCGGTGACCCAGAGGATGGGCAAGGGGTATATTCAGAGGGACAGAGGGAGAAAAAGGAGAGTGAGAGAAAGAATGTGTGCATAAAAATGAGTAACAGATGGGGTACGAGGGGGAGGTGGGGCCCTAGCGGAAGTTAGAGAAGTCGATGTTCATGCCATCAGGTTGGAGGCTACCCAGACGGAATATAAGGTGTTGTTCCTCCAACCTGAGTGTGGCTTCATCTTTACAGTAGAGGAGGCCGTGGATAGACATGTCAGAATGGGAATGGGATGTGGAATTAAAATGTGTGGCCACTGGGAGATCCTGCTTTCTCTGGCGGACAGAGCGTAGACGTTCAGCAAAGCGGTCTCCCAGTCTGCGTCGGGTCTCGCCAATATATAAAAGGCCACATCGGGAGCACACATGCAGAACTCGTTGACTTTATTAACTTTGTCTCCAACTTTCACCCTGCCCTCAAGTTTACCTGGTCCATTTCCGACACCTCCCTCCCCTTTCTAGATCTTTCTGTCTCTGTCTCTGGAGACAGCTTATCCACTGATGTCTACTATAAGCCTACTGACTCTCACAGCTATCTGGACTATTCCTCTTCTCACCCTGTCTCTTGCAAAAACGCCATCCCCTTCTCGCAATTCCTCCGTCTCCGCCGCATCTGCTCTCAGGATGAGGTTTTTCATTCTAGGACGAGGGAGATGTCTTCCTTTTTTAAAGAAAGGGGCTTCCCTTCCTCCACTATCGACTCTGCTCTTAAACGCATCTCCCCCATTTCACGTACATCTGCTCTCACTCCATCCTCCCACCACCCCACTAGGAATAGGGTTCCCCTGGTCCTCACCTACCACCCCACCAGCCTCCGGGTCCAACATATTATTCTCCGTAACTTCCGCCACCTCCAACAGGATCCCACCACTAAGCACAGCTTTCCCTCCCCCCCCCCTGCATTCCGCAGGGATCGCTCCCTACACAACTCCCTTGTCCATTCGTCCCCCCCATCCCTCCCCACTGATCTCCCTCCTGGCACTTATCCGTGTAAGCGGAACAAGTGCTACACATGCCCTTACACTTCCTCCCTTACCACCATTCAGGGCCCCAAACAGTCCTTCCAAGTGAGGCATCACTTCACCTGTGAGTCGACTGGGGTGATATACTGCGTCCGGTGCTCCCAATGTGGCCTTTTATATATTGGCGAGACCCGACGCAGACTGGGAGACCACTTTGCTGAACATCTACGCTCTGTCCGCCAGAGAAAGCAGGATCTCCCAGTGGCCACACATTTTAATTCCACATCCCATTCCCATTCTGACATGTCTATCCACGGCCTCCTCTACTGTAAAGATGAAGTCACACTCAGGTTGGAGGAACAACACCTTATATTCCGTCTGGGTAGCCTCCAACCTGATGGCATGAACATCGACTTCTCTAACTTCCGCTGAGGCCCCACCTCCCCCTCGTACCCCAGCTGTTACTTATTTTTATGCACACATTCTTTCTCTCACTCTCCTTTTTCTCCCTCTGTCCCTCTGAATATACCTCTTGCCCATCCTCTGGGTCACCCCCCCCCTTGTCTTTCTTCCCGGACCTCCTGTCCGATGATCCTCTCGTATCCCCTTTTGCCAATCACCTGTCCAGCTCTTGGCTCCATCCCTCCCCCTCCTGTCTTCTCCTATCATTTTGGATCTCCCCCTCCCCCTCCAACTTTCAAATCCCTTACTCACTCTTCCTTCAGTTAGTCCTGACGAAGGGTCTCGACCTGAAATGTCGACTGCACCTCTTCCTAGAGATGCTGCCTGGCCTGCTGCGTTCACCAGCAACTTTGATGTATGTTGCTTGAAGATCATTTATAAATTTGTTTTAGGGTTAAAAAATGTGCAAACACCAGGGATGTTGCCCTCCTGTTCTTTAAAGAATAATACAGTTCTTTAAAGAATAATTTAGCCAAACTCATCCATGCCAATTAAGGTGTCCACCTACAATAATCCCATTTGCTTGTCCCATCAGATAGTGTCATGACAAGGGGACAGTCAGAACCACAGATTAAATGTGTGATCTGAAAGATTGCCCTTCCAGCAATGTAGCGCTTCCTCTGCACAGCATTGGAGTCACAGCCGAAGGGGTCTTTTCCCAGTTCTTGTAGGCAGGGGGTTGAAGCTACAAAAGAGTGAGCATTTCTGAGTGCAAAAGGGAAAAAAGGAAACCCAATCATGGTTTAAACGTAGAAGGAAGGAGCATCCCCCAAATCCTCCTGCCGTGGGAAGGGACAGTTCCCCAGGCCCAGTCCTCCATATCAGGTAGAGGGCTACAGGCAGTGGGATATTGCTGGCTCCCCTGCTTAAAGAGTGGAGGAAACTAAGCACTTTATTGGAGCAAATAGTTATGGTGATGATTCCTGCAGTCAGATATCCCTTCAGACCTGGCTGCCTGGACTTGCTGATGGATAATGGTAAAATTTGAGTAGGGCTAAGTACGCGCATATGGAAATTAGCATGAACAGGAAAGGTAGGAAGTAGGAGAGGGTGTGGAGAAACCACTGCAGTCTTGAATGAGGTCATCTCATTCTACCTTTTACAATTTATATAATCTTTTACAATCTTTACAATTGGCACCAGAAGATATGGTGATACCGGTACATCCTTGGGTATGTCGGTTGTTAAAACAAACAAGAAATATCACTGTGTGTTTCAACGTACGAGATAAATAAATCTGAAACTGAATTGGAAACTAAACTCTAGAAAATACTAGCTTTGTCCAATTAATCTCTCTCCCAGGAACTAGTCTAGAGAATCTTTACTACACTCTCTCTTTAAGGCAAAGGAACTTTGTTTAAGTTAAGCAAATCCAAAGCAGGTATACATTTCTCTATTTGTGGTTTCACCCTGTCCAACATAATTGCTCTACCCTTGAGTGGCCAGCCTTGGAGTGTAAGGTCCAGATCAAACCCTGATTAGAGCTGAAGAGAAAACGAGGGTCAGGATAATCAGGATGACAAGTGCAGAAATTTGCTAAAGCAGTACTATGCCTAGCACTGATACGTTGCATGTCCAGGCAGATGTAATAAATGTCAAGAGAAGATCGCCAGGGTTTCCAAAGGCACAAGTATATTCTGGTTCAAATGAGCTGACATCAAAACATAGAACAATGCGCAGTACAGCATAATACAGTCCCTTCAGCCCACAATGTTGAACCAACTTTTAATCTACTCTTAGGTCAATTTAACCCTTCCCTCTTACATAGCCCTCCATTTTTCTATCATGTTCTAGGAGTTTCTTAAATACCCCTCCTGCATCTGCCTCTATCGCCACCCCTGGCATGGGCATTCCATGCACCTACCATTCTCTGTGTAAAAAAAAACTTAGCTCTGATGTCCCCCTTTATACCTTCTTCCAATCAGCTTAAAATGATGCCCCCTCATATTAGCCACTTCTGCCCCTGGGAAAAATCTCTGGCTATCCACTCGGTCTATGTCTCTAATCATCTTGTACAGCTCTATCAAGTCACTTCTCGTCTCCCTTCACTCCAAAGAAAAAGCCCTCGCTTGCTCAGCCTATCTTCATAAAAGTTGTACAAGTTGGTCTTCCCCAAACCCAGCACCCAACTCTGCCCCACAACCCTATCACACACACAATCACTGAGTCTTCTTCCAGAAAACATCTCTCTCCAAGCTGAGGTGAGACGAAGCATTGATAACAATGTAAGCCTGAGGCTGGACTCTGACCTGGATCTGCTGCTGAAGGACCTGGTGAGACAAAGCATTGATAACAATGTAAGCCTGAGGCTGGAATCTGACCTGGATCTGCTGCTGAAGGAGGTTGATCTTGTGTTGCTGCTGTAACAACTGCTGCTGTTGCCTTGCGATCTGTAAGGGAGGGAATGAAATGAGGCCGATTTAGCATCAATTAAAAGCTAATGCATCATTACTCAGGAATATTCTCATTTTATTTCCTGTGCTTATCCCATTCCCATCTCCGATTGTCATCTACCTACATACCTTTCCCATCAAAGAACTGTACTGAACAGAAAGGGGCATTTCTAGCCCACCTCCTCTACACCGGAGACACAAGAGATTCTGCAGATACTGGAAACCAGGAGCAACACACAAAAAATGTTCCAAACTGTTCATCTCCCCCCATAGATGCCATCTGTCCTCCAGTATTTTGTATAAGTTGCCGGCCATGATACTTATCAAAACTAATCTCTTTTGCTTGCAAGTTCATGTCCAGATGCTTTTATGCATAAGTGGGTCTGCCTCCACCATCTCCTCTGGCATCTCTTTGCAGATATTCACTGCCCTCTTTGTGAAAAACACAGCCCTCAAATATCCTTTAAATTGATCCTCTCTTATTCATGCCCCCTCCCCTCTCCTTTTATACTCCCTGCCCTGGGAAAAAGACTCTGACTATCTATCTATCTATCACTGACTATCAATGCCCTACATAATTTAATAAAATTCTATAAGATCACTCCTCAGCCTCCTACACTCTAATGAGAATAAACTCAGCTTATCCAGCCTCTCCTCATAACCACAGCTCTCCATTCCAGGCAACATCTCCATGACCCTGCTTTTTGTTTTAACCTTTCATCCACTCCCAACTATCCTGCCATAGTCTCCCTCCAACACTTGTTTCTCTGACTCTCTCTTTGATTAAAAACTGTTTGCCATTGAAACATTAACTTAGTTGGTCACCCCCCCCCCCCCACCACCACCCTGATCCGATCCAATCCTGCTTGGTCTGCTACCAGTTTCCGGAGTATCATAGAATTGTTACAATACTAACAGAGCCCATCTAGCTCATTGAGTCTGCACTGGCACTTACTAAAGTAATCTCATCATTCCCTTTTCCTTCTGCTTTCATTTTAACAAGGCCAGGATGTTTCAACGGGCTAAGCGGTCTGTTTCTGCACAGTTCTGGTCTGGACAGCCCACAGCCGCAAATATCCTAGATTGTTGCCTGGTGCTTGAGATGCACTGTGCCATAGTCACAGTGAGCACACATTGCAGATATTATATACAAAAGGCAAGTGGTGCAAGTCAGGACCCTCATAGCTACATGTGGAAAGCACCAGGCCCACTTGTTGCAAGAGTTTAGAAATGTATAGAAAGTTACGCAGAGATGAACTACTCAAGTTTCTCTCCCTTCATCTGCAGGCTATTTGTTAACCTATTCTGGGTAGTCTTGTTTTTGGGCCTAAGTTGAGGGACCATTTTCTCTTTTCTAGGACAACTGATGACCTCACAACGGACGCCAGCCTGGATACAATTTAAGTCAGCAAAGATCTGACCTGATCTGCTCTTGTGCCTCTACCCAAAAGGGAAAATCTCCTTCCTCAAATAAAAACACTTTTAATTAAAACATATGCACACAGTATTTTTGTTTTAATGTACCTGCAAAAATCACTTCTAAAACACCTCTTCAGCTGAAGTTATGCAAGAAATGTTCTGTTTAGTGTGTCTAGGGGAGACACATGTTCAAAGGCATCACACAAATTAAACTGGAAATACAACTTAATTAGATTAACAATGAGCTAAGCACGCCACATTGGAAGATTAGTTGCAGCACACAATTCTGACTTGCCGACAGATTGCAATTCAGAAGTTGATTGCTAGTTCATCAAAAACAAAAGCTGGCAACCCAACCAAAGGATACAAAGTGAAGTGACACTATACTAATTAAATGAAGTGATTTTATTGTTTACCAGCACAGTTGTTACACTCTCTGCAATTCTGCTTTTTTTGCAGATTGCAACAGATTATTTCAAGGTAAGACTGGCTTTTAATTACAGCGCAATTAAAATAGAAAACAGGCAAATGAGCGAGCTCATATATTGTGCTCCTGCTAATAACAAACCTTTGACATTTGCATATGTACAATGAACGGCGATCTGCAATAGGGAACTAGCTCCTTATTATTAGGGCAAAGAATTTATTGTCTATCATGACAATAGAGTATTCACACTTCGGACTTTGACCATTTTTAAACAAGTCACCTGCAGCATGTTTTATCACTTTAAAGGCAAATTGTTTATCCTTCAGCAGGATTAAGGTAAATGCAGTTTAAATTTGTTCTTTTTTATTCAATCATGGTAGATTTGTCAACTCTAAGCCAAAAGGTCAGAGTTTAGGTTCTGGTATGGAATATAAAACACAGAACTGTACAGCACAAGAACAGGCCCTATGGCCAACAGTGTTGTACCGAAACTAATTAAATAAGTAATCGAATGATCAACTAACCAATCCCTTCAGCCTGCACAATGTCTATATCCTTGCATTTCCCTCACATTCTGTGCCTATCTAAAGGTTTCACAAAAATCCCTCGTGTCTCTGCTTCTGCATTAGGGATTTTTATGAAACATTTACATGGGTACATGAATAAGAGGGAAATGGAAGGATACAGACATTGTGCAGGCAGAAGACCATAAAATAACAAGACATGGGGGGAGAATTAGGCCATTTGGCCCATCAAGTCTGCTCCGCCATTCCATCATGGCCGATTTATTATCCCCTTCTACCAATTCTTTTTCCTTCTCCCTGCAACACGTGACACCCTGACTAATCAAGAACCTGGTAACCTTCACTTGAAATACACTCAATGACTTGGCCTCCACAGCCATCTGTGGCAATGGGATTACTTTAATTAGCCATTTGATTACTAATTTATTTTCAGCACAACATTCTGGGTTGAAGGGCTGTTCCTGTGCTGTATTGTTCTATGTTCTACTCCAGACCTCATGTCCACAGTCCAGGAAAACATTCCCAGTATGGCACTACAGGAGTACCACACTGTCAGTAGGATTGTCTTTGGGGTAAGTTACCAAACCAAGGTCAGCTCTGCTCCTTGACTGGTAACAGAGCAGGCACCTTCAGAGAAAGGTGTCTAGAGTTTTTCTGCTATCCTAACTAGCGTTTATCCCTAAACCACAATTCAACAGCAGCTGACCTAGTTAACCTACACAAAATGCTGGTTTCAGCCCAAACCCTCAGCTGTTTATTCCCCTCCATAGATGCTGCCTGACCTGCTGAGTCCCACCGGCTTTTTTGTGTGTTGTTCAAGATCTCAAGCATCGCTTGTGTTGTTAACTCAGCTTTTGGCGAGATCTTGCTAGGCACCAACCAGCCGACCACATCTCCAAAAGGTCAAGTGTACATATGAGATACAAGAGACTGCAGATGCAGGGACCTTAGCACCACACAAGCGCAGGAGTAAGTCCACGGATTGGGCAGCATCTGCGGAGGGAAAGGGATAGTCAATGTTTTGGGTACAGAATCTTTATCAGGGCGGAGTGTAAAGTGGAGATAGCCAGTATAAAGAGGTGAAGGGGAAGAATGGGTAGAATCTGCAAGTGGAATACAGGTAAGAAGGGTTTAATGGACAGACAGAACCAGGTGGGGAGGGGTGGAGATAGCGACTTTAGTCAAGTGTATTTAATTAGCTTGACAATCTATTGCAATATCCTCGGGCTGTGAAGAACAGAATAGAAATACCTGCTTTTGGTTTTATCTAATTGTTTGCCAAATTCTAGTTCACAGTTTACAAGCGCAAGTCAGCAGAAAATAATTGTGCCTTAAGCAGGAACTTGTTTTTATATGAAAAGTTATCTCACAACCCATCAGACCAAGTGGGTCTTTAGGATGTTGACCAAACTCTGTCAATGAGGCAGTGCTGATGATAGGTTGAAGGGAGTTTCAGGGTAAAGAGACTGATGGTGGCTGAAATCACGGTTGCCAATGATGTAGCATAGGAGTTGACGGAGCATGAGAAACCAGAATTGGGGGAATGAAAAGTTTGAAGGATTGGAGGAGTGTGAAAAGGTGAGAAGGACTCAATCCACTGAGGGTCTGAACACTAAGATGAGGATTTGAATACAAAGTTGGGGACCTTAAATTCAGAATTGAAAGAGGTTTTTGGACCATCTGGCTCATAATCAGAAAAATTCCCAAATTTGTCTGTGACTGGCTCATATCCTTTTAAACTTTTCTTAACCATGTCCCTCCCCAAGAGCTTTTTAAATTTTGTTAATGTACCTGCCTCAATTACTTCCTCTGTCTGACAGCTCATTCATATAATATGGATCATGCTCTGGTTGAAAAAGTTGGCCCTCCATTTCCTATCAAATTTCTCCACTCTCATCCTAAATCCAAGTCTTCTAGTTCTTGATTCCTCAACCTGAGAAAAATACTGAAGACATTCTCTCTATCTATGCATCTCATGATTTTATATGCCTCAATAAGATCACTCCTCATTCTCCTGCACTCTAACGAATAAAGCCCTAGCCTGCTCAACCTCTCTCCATAACTCAGTCCCTCAAGGCCCAGCAATATCTTGGTACATCTCATCTGGTGCCTTATAGCAGGGTGACCAAAAATGAACACAATATTCCAAATATGGCCTTAGCAATGTCTGAGTACAATGCAGCTTCTATTTTCAATGTCCGACTAAAGATGGCCAGTTTGCCAAAAGCCATTTCCACCACCCTGTCTACCTTTGACACCACTTTCAGGGAACCACGTACTTGTAAGGTATTCTTGAACTAGGAAGCTAGGGAGGTCAGAGAGGATGGGAATTATGGCCAGGGTAAGGCACTAGTTTGGGATGAGCTAAACATTGTGAAACAAGAAGGATGGGTGGCCTCTTCCACTTGTATTTTTGTGATCACGAAGTTGTCACTCTAGTGATCTATCACTCTGATTACTCTGCATGTCAAATAGCATTTTCTTGCAGGAACCTGGGTTCACTTATCTCCTCCCCCACCTTCGTATTCTGGCTTCTTCCCCCTTCCTTTCCAATTCTGATGGAAGGGTCTCAGTACAAAACATCAACTGTTTTTCCCTCTCCATAGCAGCTACCTGACCTGCTCAGTTCCTCCAGCATTTTGTGTGTGTTGCCTTATTTTTTTTTAACCTTATTAGCTCTTTTTCGCATAAACCCCATATCCCCTGATGCCTTGATATTAAATATGGCATTGTCTAAGTCTTTGATTTAATTAAAGGCAGGTTTAGAGTGACTGAGATGCTTAAGGAAAGCGTGTTTTATTAAATTTGGTTTCACAGCAAACTCGATGTGCACTCCAGCCAGTGAGAACCATTGCCAAGCAACCTGCTGCAGGCATCATTTTGCCTTGAGATACATTGCATTCTGACTCATGTTACAACTTCAGCATAAATTGAAATAAAGTGAAAGCTACCTGAATATATTCCACATCAGGCATCCGACTGAATCACCCTGAAGGTAGCAAGTGTCAGATTTAATCAACAATCCACGAGGTGTTAAGATAGGCCAATTGGTTTTCACATTCCTGATACTTTTTATGCCATGACTGTTAACACTGAGATATGAGTTGTTACCTCCAACTTGTTCAGTGCCACTTTTTATTTCCTTTGTCAGTGCAGGCAGTGTGGCTTCTTCTCAAAAAGGGCTATGTTCCACGCTCTTAATTGTCATGGAGATGCAGGTAGATTGCACATTGTCAATCATGTTACCAAACCAAATGTACAGCCTTTTTTTTTACCCCTTGTTGGGACACTTGATGACTTTTTAAATTAAGAAAACAGTTTGCAAATGGCAATCAGAAGGCTCTAGTTAGCTGCTGCTGGATTGAATAACTGACTGATGGCATTAAAAAATCTGCAGATGGTAGAAATCCGAAATAAAACTGAAAATGGTAGCTGCCCCGACTGCTGAGAGTTTCCAGAGTTATGAAAATGGCTCCCCTCTTCCCTTCTGAAGCATGACTGAAATGGCTGAATTCAACAGCTGGAATGGAGCACCAAATTATAAGATAGGTGTGGACTACTGCACAGCTCCTGATCACTCTCCAATTGTCCTCTCATGGATGAGATCTGGAAATGTTTGAGTATGGATTTTCAGATAGGTGAAGACTATGTAATGTGACTCAATCCCATTGTAATTAGAAAAGAAGGGT
Organism: Mobula hypostoma; assembly: GCF_963921235.1. Taxonomy (NCBI): domain Eukaryota; kingdom Metazoa; phylum Chordata; class Chondrichthyes; order Myliobatiformes; family Myliobatidae; genus Mobula; species Mobula hypostoma. The sequence goes on along the minus strand of NC_086116.1, from coordinate 8,500,145 downwards.
AGGGGAAGAAAGCAGGAAGAGAGAACTGATGGAAGGCAGAAAAACAATGTACAGAGAGACCCAACAAGCCGATATTGCTTGCCTTAAGGAATTAATAATGGAGAGATCACGCAGAGGTATTTTGATGCAGTGATTTAGGAGAAATATCTTCTGTGGGGGAAATAATGGTCTAGATATATTCTTCCGTGCCTGGGGTTCCCAATCTATTTTATGCCATGGACCAATACCATTAAGCAAGAGGTCTGTGGACCCCATGTTGGGGACCCCTGTTCAGTGCTGATCAGTTAATGGCAGGAACATTAACAGCATGGATTTACGGATGGATCTTGAGGTCCAAATCCATAAATCCCCGAAAGTGATGACACAAATAGATTAAGTTGTTAGGGGAGCTGAATACCTGAAACTTCACCAATATACTTATGTATCATAATCCAAAATTCTTGAATTCTGGGACAGGACCAGAGAGCATGTACTGAGTCCCCTTTAACCACCTGACAGCGCCAGCATTCAGGAGCATTTTTCAACCATAATCTATGTAACTTTGCTGGAGTCCAGTAGAAATGGTGTAGGATCTTAAACTGAATAAGGCGCACACTCAGGTCTCTTGACATTGTTTTGACATTTTTTGCAAATTTTGTCCCACTCTTTTGTCTCAAAAGTCACACTCAGGTCTTTTTCCCATGCTCTTTTAAGACCCAACAGAATTTTGTCCCTGGAGATTTGTGTCTTGGGAGACACACTTGGGTTACTCGGGGATAAACCTTCTCAAAATTGGATCCAGACAAGTATAATGGTAGGAAGACAAATTATACTGAGAGGTTGGAGGAACTTGGGGGGGAACCATCATTTCAGGAGGGGGTCACAGAAATAGCCAAAGTGGAAGCTTTTGAACGCATGTCTTACTAACAGTTTAATAGATTGGACATCTATATACAAAAATGGGGCAAATATTTAGGTTTCCTTGGGGGGAAATAGTGGTCAATGTAATGGTGAAGCATATTGCTGAATGGCAGCCTTTTCTGTTATTAGAGGTCTAAATAGACACACGTGGTTATTATATTGATACTTATTTCTGCCATGTTTGTTTTGATTTTATGGATAATTTTATGTTTTGTAAGCTATGATTTACATAATTCCAACACTGACTCAGGGATTTGGGGTTTTAAAAATTCCTAGAAATAAAATTTATTAGATTAAGGTGTAAAGAAACCATGTGGCATGCTTGCCTTCATTAGTTGGGCCATTGAACGTGAGAGTCACAAAGTCACGTTGCATCTGTATAAATCTTTGCAGGCCACGCTTGGAGTATTGTTTGCAGCTTTGGTTGCCCCCATTACAGGAAGGGTGAGGAGACTTTGAAGAGTGTAGAAAAGAGGTTCACCAGGTTACTGCTGGGTTGGAGAGGTTGGACAAGTTTAGATTGTTTACTCTGCAGTGCTGGAGATTGAAGAGCAACCTGACTGAAGTTTATAAAATTATGAGGCAAAGAGTAGGCATTCACAATCACTTTACCAGGATAGGAATGTCAACTACCAGAAGGCATTGCTTTGTGGTGCCAAGGGAAAGTTTAAGGGAGGTACGGGCCAAGTTTATTTTTTACATAGAGAATGGTTGGTAGAAATCTAGAATGTGCTGATGGTGGAAGTAGATATGACAGTGTTGCTTAAGAGGCTTTTAGATAGGCAGGGAATGGAGGGATATGGATCATGCTGGCAGAAAGGATTAATTGAATTTGGCATCATGTTTGAACTATCATGAACTGAAGGGACTGGTCATTTGAAGTACTTTCTGTGCATTAGGACTAAATGGATGATTGGTAATTTTCAAAGGGCATTTGATACAAACTTGCAAAAGTTAAAAACAAAACAGGTCCATGGGTAAAGAGTGGGATTTTTGATAGAGACAGCATTGGGTACAGGTACATTGGCCTCCATTTGTAATGGATAATTCTCCAGTTCTCTGAATCAGTGACAATTTACACACTATAGTTTGAGGCCACAGCATAGTTTGTGTGCACTTACCTTAGACAAATTACTAACAATTTTATATTGCATTTGAGTTCACTCCTACAGTCATAAAGATCCAGGCAATTAAGAATTAATGGCAAGGATATAGGTCACAGTGCAAAAAACCCTCTGATGCTCAGAGCAAGCGACACAAGATGATCCTTTTATAAAGCTATAGATGTTTTTTTGTAAATTTTTCCATCACGGTCTGTTAATTTGGTGGCTATAGCATGTTGCTGCTGAACTTTCCGCGATTCCCAGTCAACTGGATTCATCCGTTCAGTTGTACTCACTTGTTCCTGTTGCTGCTTTGCGAGTTCCATTTGCTGTCGTTGCTTCTCGATCTGCGAGGCTGCCAGCTTTTTCTGTTCATCATGGGCCGCCAGCAACTGCTCACGCAGACTTGTCAACTGGTTGATCATCGCCATGAGTTGCCGTTCTTTCTCCGCCAAGCTCTCAGGCGTCCCTGTCACCGGTGGAAGGGGTGGGGGGGGGGTTTGCGGTGTGGAGGGCGGAAAGCAGAAAGAGGGAGAAAAGTTCAACGTCTCCTGAGTTTCATAGGTCATGGGAGTTCAGTAAGTGGGGGAGCGAGAAGCAGCGATCACAAGGAATTAGGAGGGAGAGTCAACCCAGGCCAATCAAATTATCTTCCCACGACATCCAGCATAATACTTCTATGGTCACGGAGAGCTACAGCACAAAAATAGTCCCTTTGGTCCATCTAATCCATGCTGAACTGTTATTCTGCCTAGTCCCATTGACCTGCATCTGGACAATAGCCCTTCAGACCCCTGCCATCCAGGTACTTACCCAAATTCTCTCAAGTGTGGCAATCAAACCTGTATCCACCAGTTCCACTGGAAGCTTGTTCCACACTCTCACCACCCTCTGAGTGAAGAAGTTTTCTCCCTCAGGTTCACCTTAAATGTTTCACTTTCCACCCTTAACCTATGACCTCTAGTTCGAGTCCTCAGTGGAAAAAGCCTGCTTTCAGGCGACTTAATTGGATGCATTAGGATTGGTTTACCTATCTTGGTTGTAGTTCTACAGGAAGGGAAGAGGACTCTGCTACAATTCATGCTAACATCACATGCTGAAGTAAATGTCATTCTACTAAAAATTAGTGGAGTGATTTTTAGTAGAAAAAAATGAAGAATATGCAATCAGTTTGGCTGATCTTATTTTGATCGCCAATTTTCCAACCCAAGTACCTTGGACTCCTGTAACCTCCCCACATTTCAGAATACTAACAATTAGTCTGTTCTATCTACAGGGACCTGGGTTCAATCCGGATATCCTGCTCCAGTTCCCTGCAACATCTGGTGGTGGTCAGTTAACGGGAGAGTGTAAACCACCAGACAGTTTGCATACTTGTAATGGATTGGGAAATCAGTGCTTACTTTTGTTTGTCAAAAAGAGATGACTATTTTGAGGCAAAGATGGGCTAAGAGCACTCACACATTCCCGGAAAATCTCTAGAAGAATTTTATATTTCTTTTACTTTGGTCACGCCCATCACCAGTCCTGAGTGTACGTTTGTTTAGCTATCATTTCCGAATCAATAAAGAGTTCCCTGGCTTATGATGGCAAGTGTATCAAATGGAGGCTCATTCTTTGGAGTTACAAAGATGCCATAGGCTACAATAAATTATTTTGTGCTGTCTTCCAGGTCACTCCAGGGCAGCACAGTGACACTGCCTCGCATCTACAGAGACCTGGTCTATGATCCTGACCTTTGGTGCCGTCTGTGTGGAGTTCGCCCATTCATCCTGTGACCACCTGGGTGTTCTAGTTTCTCCCCACAGTTGGTGGGGGTGGGCTCATTGGTGACTGTAAATTACCCCATACTGTGCACAAATGGCAGACAGATCAAGAGGGAGGGGATAGGTAGGTGAGGGATAATAAAATGCAGGACTACAGGGAAAATAGGAAAAGGGAGATGGGTGGGTTGACTCGGTATAGGGCTGCCAAGGACCTGATGGATCAAATGGCCATCATTTACACACGTTGTTTCAAAGAGACTCAGGTACTTTTGTAGTCCAGTCACTAATGGGAAGTAGCAAACATAGCAACAAATTTGTATGCAGGTCGATTCAATGAAAGCCATTGGAAAACATGAGCCAAATAATGATGACTCTTCAGCTTATCCACTGTTTCTCTCTGATTTTCCTCCACCAAAGCTGTGGGAGAGAAATCTCTGAGGGAGTTCACACCTCATCTGGTGTAGGAGTCATCTGAGGGATAAATGGCTGGCTTCAAGAAGATCTATGAACGGTGCTAAATGACCATTTACAACTACATAAGGGCAGTGGCGTAATAATGCATCTGAATAAGACAAGAGTAGCAGCCAAGTTTCAAGTCTTTGGGGTGTCAGAAGCAAGGAGTCACCACCGGGTCAAGGTAACTGCTTAATCAGTGGTGTAGCAGAACTGTTGGACTCTGAGAAAGCACTCTGACATACTGGCAATTATGTAGAACTACAGCATAATAACAGGCCCCTCGGACCATCAAGCCTGCACCACCCAATTATACTCATGTAGCCAATTAATCTACCAACCCGCATATCTTTGGAATGGGAGAAAACAGGAGTACCTGGAGGAAACCCCCGTGGGTCACAGGGAGAATGTACAAACTCCTTACAGACAGCAGCTTCATTATCCACGGTAACAATGATTGATTTTTCATGATTGTTATCTTCAGTAACAAAAGAAACTCCACAGCTTATTGTGTGGGCAACTGAAGGCCTATTTAATATAAATTGAAAAATGTTAGAAAAATCAGGAGAAGGCCATTCATTTGTCCCTTTAAGCCTGCTCTGCCATTTGATATGACTTGCACCATTTAATTCTCTTGATTCCCTTAAAAATCTTTAGTGGAACAGCTATGAGAACTGTGGTGCATCGGAGGCCAAAGCCTAGAGAAAAGAGAGATGTTGAAAGTTAAAAAGACCAAAGACTGAATGCATAAAATCTTAAAGACAGCAAGGAACAGAGGATCAGTGCTAATCAGTATGGTTGTTGGGCACATTTGCACTGCCAGAGGGTTGGCAAAAATAAGTTGAAAGTGTACCTCAAAGATGGCCAAATCCCATTCTAGTCCTTGAACCCAGGTTCAATTGGGTTCAGTTGGGGTTCTGGGACTGCCATAACAGCACACCACTGATGAAGCCAAAATCACCTTGCAGCCTATTGCAATGCAGTGATCACTGCTGAGTCCATAAGACTATAAGATATATCAGAAAAGTTAGGCTGTTCGGCCTGTTGACTGCTCTGCCATTCGAGCACGGTTGACTTATTTACCCTCTCAACACCATTCTCCTGCCTTCCCCTATTTCCTTTGATGCCCAGACTAATCAAAACTTCTCAACAATGCTTTAAATATACCCAATTTCAATAATCAAAGGGCTGGGATGAAGGAAGGTAGATCTAAGATAGTAATAAAATACTTTGAAGTGAGAAAACATTTCGGTGTCATAGAATCATAGAAAACAGGAACAAGCCCTTTGGCCCCACTGATCCTTCCCGACGAAGACACCCATCTTGTCCTATTTGACCCAAATCTTTCAGAACCTTTTTGGGAAAGCCAGACCTGGAAGCTATTCTGGTTGATCAAATCTTCACCCTCTATTGAGAAAAACTATATATTCTGTTCGTCTTGTAGGTTCACTTTTTTAAAAAAAAGCTCCAAAGTGAGAAGTAGTTGTGCCTGTGTTCAATGTATTTTTGAAACTGATCTACATGCACAAACACATAACCACAAAGTCCCATCATCCAAGTCAGAAATTCCAGACGACAATAGTTTTTTTGTGATCTCTTTACATTTCAGTTTACATTCCTGCTTTGCTTCAGCAGCCTATCAAACGATCTCTTGCTCTATTCTTCCCTTGGCTCCGGCTTCATGAGGCACCACACTGGACTCTTGGGCAGAGAGCAGTCGGCCCATTTGACCTCACAAGAAGGTGCGAGTGAGATTCATTTGGCCCCGGAGGGCAGCTTTCCCAACAATAGACAATAATTGCAACTGTCACGGCAGTCTGCAGGAGAAATAAACCGGTGGCTGTTTTAACAACTCACTGTGGAGCCTGGCCCTTTAGATGTGTGTTTGAAGGGACTGCAAAACAGAAAGGATCTTCTGTTAAAATGTCAAAGGAGAAAAGAAACCCTTCTTTCATGACAGGCTGGCAGGAATTTCAATTGTCTTCTTTCTCCAGACCATAGAAGTTAGTCCAGCGTTTTATGCTCAGTCCACACAAGAGCAATAGGTAATGATCATCAGCGGCACATTATAAAGATGCGAGAGATCTGCGGCCACACTGTCTTTTCAGATTTACCATAAAAAATTAAAGGCACAGATTTTACAGGCTGAACCATTAACTGAATAGGCGCCGTCAAATGGTCTTCTTAATATGTTTGACGGAAATGGTTCAAGAATGTTAAGCTTTAGGAGACTAATAAACTGCAGTAACCCACATTTATATGTATCTGTTCCATATTTTAAAACAAGGCTCAGAACTACCTATGGTTCACTAATGGCATCTGACTTAAGTTGAAAACAGTACACAAGTTGAAATGCTAGCTCAGCACTGAACTGATTCCACAAACTATGGACTCACTTTCGAGGACTTTATAGCCCAGTATGTTTTGTGTGTGTGTGTGTGTGTATTTATTTATTATTGTTTTTTTTTTATTTGCGCAGTTTGTCTTTTCCTGTTTGTCAATCTTTGTGCGTAGCTTTTCATTGATTCTATTGTGTCTTTGTTCTACTGCGAATGCCTGCAAGAAAGTGAATCCCAGGGCAGAATATGATGACATATATGTACTTTGATAATAAAATACTTTGAACTTTGAATGAAACACTTTGAGCTGTGGACAGCAGTCAATGGGAGTTTAAGTTTAATTGGGAATTCTGGTATATTTAAGGAGCTGTTGTCTAGACTGGAATATCCTCATCTCTTTTTGTTCCACTGACATTATGTTGAGGTCAGACATGGCAGAATAAACAGGACATACAATCTCAAAGCTCTGCATTATTAAACATATTTATAAACAGTAACCGTGTCTCCTTTTAGAGATGATTACTGGAATTGCCACTTTGCATGCTCTAATGAGTGTGGACAAGCAGAAACCAGATCAGGTCTTGGATTCCATATAAAACCCCTGACTTCCCATCAAAACTGCTGAACAAGACTAAATCTTTTCCCATACATGACATGAGGCAGCCTTGTTAAATTGCTAAAATAAATTAGAAGACTTGACAAAAATATCTATTCAAAGTTATTTTCAGTAGGCTGCATCCTGTTAGTTTTGCAGTTAGTTGCCTTCTTTAAACACACACACACACACACACACACACACACACACACACACACACAACAAATAATCACAAGAGCCATTTTCAACCAACTACTAATGCAAAAAAGCAAAAGCAGGGAAAGTGTGCAAGGACAAATTGAATTGATCATTTACCCAACCTTTAATCTCCCCGATGTTTCCTGATCCCATGGCAAGAAGCTTGTCCTTCCAGTCTTTTGATAGCAGCTTCTCGATACTAGGAGTTTCTGAGGAAATGCAAAGAGAGATTTTGTTTTTAGAAGGCTTTAATCTCTCTCTAAAGCCCTTGCAAAGTTCAACTGCAGACTAAGGCATCACTTCCCATCTTGCTGATTCATTTATATGTTTAATCGCAAAACAGATAAGAATTATTTAATCATCTGCTCTTTGAGAATCATTACCCTGACCTCAAACAATGAGATGACTGTTATGTGGCACAATTGTCTGGGTTTCTGGAGAGAGGGGAAAGGAGCTGATCAACAGTTCAACAATTCTGCAGGATACCCGTCCGGTCAATGAAACAACAAAATAACGCAGAGTCAAAGGTGGATAAAAAGCCACCTCGGTTTAGTTTATTCCTGTTGATCAAAGGACTGAAAGACTACAAGTGGGCCGGGTTGCAGACGTGGTTAAACTCTGTGAAACAGCAACTGTAATCAGGAACACTGAAAAGTAAGATAAACTCTGGGGTGTATCAAACACAGTTGTGATGGAAAGGGGAGTCTGCGTACTCGCCCTGTACTGGGGCTTCCACTGTTACAGGCCTATGAGTGATCAGCTTCCCAGTCGCCACACAGTAGACAATCCTCGCATGACTTCTCCCCTTGCTGTATATGGCTAGAATGAGGACTCTCACCATTTACTTGGGACCGCTGGTTAGAGGGTGTCTTAATGCAGCTGGTAGTCCACTGATATGAGTGAACCAGTCACTGGAAGCTGTTCACAGCTGTCCCCTGCCAACTTGCCTCCATTCCAACAGATGCTATTCACCACCAAACAACGGTTGAAGCTTTTAAGGCAAGTTCTGACATTTAAATTGAACAGCAAATGGCTGGGGACAACACATTCACCCCAATTTTGTGTCCTGTCTGCACAGTATTAGGAATTACTTTTACTCATTAATGAGCTGTGCTGTTCGAACTATTTTTACTTTAAAAGATCCCTCTTAAACTTGTGCTGTGCCGTTTTACCATTAAAGCAGGTGCCCTCATCGATGGTCTGAGGAGAAGTATTTCTGGTTCTCTCTAAGTGGTGATGCCACCCCATTTTTATGCCTGGACGAGGAATGAAAATCAAGCAATGTTCTCTGATTACTGTGACTAAGAAATTAAAAGGTTAAAAAATTAAAATTCCAGAATAAAAGTCTTTATTTGGCTAGTTTTAGGAGTGAAATGTAAAACAGCTTAATCTTGATATATCAGGGGAGAGATTAAAGACCTGTCTGCCAGTGAATCAGTGTCACCGTGCCCTCAATTAAACGTCGTATCAAAATCACTTTATACAATTATCAAAGCACACTTCAAAAGGTCCATCTACACACTGTCAAAGCCAGGCAGATCATGCAACTTCATGTTAGAAGATCGACTGCCCCAGTTTTGACCAGGTACCCTGTAACTCCTCTCAACACGGGCTCAGTTTGGAATTTTGGAGAGCTAATGAACTATAAAAGTGCATGCAACATAAAGTGGTTTATACTTTCAGCTGGGGAGAAGAACGAATGCAAAATAAAATTAAAATAGATGCAATTGTTATCCAATCCAAAAACACGTAGGGTTAAATATTTTCCATTGACTGGTTAGGGTGTTTTAACGATATAAACACGGTTTGTAATTCCACCAATATTAAAGGTCAGCGGTATCGTGAAACACTCTCTTACCCCCTCCAACCCCCTTCTCCCCCAGCTATTATCTCATATTTGTGGAGCTGGTAGTAGGCATTTAGCAGATCAGAATAAGTCAGGCCCATGTAACAAAGGGCTACTGTCATGTAGCCAGTCTCAGACATGGTGAAAAGGAGCCCACAGGAAAAAGGCAGGCTCCAATTTTTAAAGTTTTTTTTCTGCTGAGCACAGTCACCACATTCACTTCACTTGGCAAAGTCAGCTCAGTGTTCCTGGCTTGAGCTGTGAACAGGGCTCGGGATTGAATAACCAATTATACAACCACTGGCTGAGTTTATCCAAGGTTTTGCAAATTGTAATAATAGTACAGTATTCCCAAAACGTTTCATCCACTTCCAGACATGGTGTCATATCCCATCACGCTTAATTTACATTTTACAACATAATATACGTTGAATATCTCACAGCAACATAATACAATCACTTATTTTTGCTGAACGAGTGTAAGTAACAGTGAGGTTTAGTCTTGGGTCCAGTTAAGACCACATTAATTCAATATTATATTTCCTGTTCATTCCCTTGTTAGTTTAAACTGTAACCTGTGTTAACTGGAGGAAATGCATCACCAGCTCTAATTCTTACACTTCACCAGTGTCTCAAGGAGTATAAATTGTTGCAAGAATCCTATTACTTGTTCATGACATTTAATGTTTTATAATTTTTTTTATTTGAGGCATTAAAAATGCCACAAGTCCAAAAATAAAAAGGGTTGTCATTGTAATAGATCTGAGGCTATAAGGGAAATTCTCTCACTCAGATCAGTAACTGTCAGCTGCGGTTTTCAAGAATCGTGGTTTTCAGAACAAATGCTTCAATTTTGTCACAGAAAGAAGTCCTCTGCCGTGTGCCAGTCTGACTGTGCACACAAGGTATCTTCAGCAGACTTGGAGCCATTGAATCTTACAATAGCTCAAGGCCTGCTTGCCTCAGCCAGATCTCTGAAGGGGCTGTTCTGTTTAGTGCTTTCTCCCAAAACCTTCCAAATTAATTCCCTTAAAATACTTAGGTTCTGTAAAATCTGATCCAACACCCTTTTGGGAACATGTTTCATTTTAAAGCAGCACTCCATGGGGGAAAGGAGAATCTGCAAAAAAAAAGCAGAAAATGTTGGAAATACTCAGAAGACCAGGTGACATCTGTGGAGGGAGAAACAGAGTTAATGCTTTAGGTCAATGACCTTTCACAGAACTCTCTGTTCTCCTCAGTTGAACCCTGGCCCTTTTGCCAAGTGAGTTCACGACCTCTGTTCACTGGCCCACTCACCACAGGAAGCAAGTTCTCCCTCTAATTATTCTGAGTGCCTCTGGTAGGTCTCTCCACATGTCAAGGATAGCAATCCGTACAGTTCTTTATCCCCTAGAATTAATTATTCTGGTACAACTTCTCTGCAGCCTCGCCAAAAACTAGACAAACTTACTGAAGTGCAGTGCCCAAGACTGTTCCCAGTGCTCAGGCTGAAGCCCAACAAGTAACTTGTCAATATTTGATACGTCTTCCTTTTGTTTCTATTCAGTCACCCTACTAACAAAACTGAGAATCTCACATGCTTCCTTAACTGCCTATTTCACTTACCACATTAACTTATTGTGACAGCTTCAAACCACTTGTGAATCTCTCATTTCCTTTGCCCTTTCACATCTTTCAAGATATTATATTCCCTCTCTATGTTGCCCCTCTCAAAATGCAGCACTTCGCATTTATCCAGGTAAACTGCTAAGGGTCTTAGTCCTCAATAACAAACTCACGTTTTTCAGATCAGGCAGCATCTATGGAGGGGGAACAGACATTTTGGACTGAGATCCTTCATGAAGAGGCTTGGCCAAAAATGTTGACTGTTTATTGCCCTCCATAAATGCTGCCTGACCTGACGAGTTCCTCCTGCATTTTGTGCGTGTTACTCTGCATTTCCAGTATCTGCAGATTCTCTGTGTTTGGACCTTCCAGACTGATCATCCCTTCAATTGCAACTCTCACCAAATAGGATAACAAAGCAACACAAAGATGGAGTTTATATTTGCATAGCCCCTATTATCTCCCAAAATATCCTTAAGCACTTTACATAAAATTGGGTACATTTTGACATGAAGCCAGTGCTGCAACGGAGTGCAAGCAACAGCTAGTCTGTGCACAGCGATGTCCATGGAGCTGTATTAAGCTGAATACTTCTGTAATGTTAGTTCATGACCTCGAAGAGGACCACAACCTTGTTGCTGTTTAGAGGCTTGCTGCCTCATTGACCTGAAGAGCTATGCTGGCTGGAGTCAGGGCTTTATACTTCGGCCCTTGGTAGGGTCCCCAGTGCAAACCAATGCAAAGGGTAGAGGCCAGACTAAGAGCGGTCCACCAGTCCTCCAGGTTTGGGGGTTCAGCTCAGGGCTAACAACCCTGACTGGTAAAACAAAATTGTCATGGAAACAGCAATGAAGAATCCTTCTACATCTGAGTGGTCAAGGACAGACAGATAAAAGTTCAGGAAAATAATATCATCTAAGGTTCTGCAAGAACCCATCTACTCATGGGGAGACAAGGTACAGGAACGGCCCCTTCAGCTCGCCAAGTCCCTGCTGAAATAAATAGCACAAAAGAGGAATACTGAGGCTGTGTTCATGGATTCATGGACCATTCAGAAATCTGCTGGTGGAGGGGAAGACACTGTTCCTAAAACATTGAATATGTATCTTTAGGCTCCGATACCCCCCCCCCGGTGGTTTTACTGGAAAGAGGGTGCATCCTGAGTGGTGAGGGTCCTTAATGGTGGACGGAGTCGTTTGAAAGTTTTCCTCAATGGTGTGGAGGCTAGCGCCGATGATGGAACTGACCAAGTGTACAACCCTGTGCAGATTTTCCTGATCCTGTGCATTAGCCCCTTCATTCCAGACAGTGATGTAACCAGTTTGAATGCTCTCCTCGGTAATCTATACCACCCTCCTACCACTCTCCTACCAAATATGTCGAAATTTAGTGATCCAATTAAACAACCAACCTCTCAATATCAACATAAGTCTTTTTTAACATCCATCGCGGGAGGCAGCTGGCACTTCAGTTTAATGCCTCACTCAAAAGTCACCACCCCAGCACTCCCTCAGTACAGAGCTGGAGAATTCAACTGGATGTTGCCCTTGAAGGGAAGTTTATGGTCAGCAGAGGGGATTCAATTGCATTAAAATAGTGGATGAAAGCAGACCTCATTTCCTTCTTGGAAGCTAAAGAGATCAATCATTTGAAATCCAGAGTTCTCTCTGTTTTCAGAATCTCTCACCATCCTGAATCCAGTGGGACCTCTCCCCTGACCCAAACATAGAAATACTTTTGTTTTCACTTTTCCATCTCTCACCTCTCACGTCATCCTTGCACCCCCAACTGGCTTCGCCTATCACTTTCCAGCTTGTACTCCTTCACCTCCCCTACCCACTTTCTTATTCTGGTTTCTTTCCCCTTCCTTTCCAGTCCTGATGAAGGATCTCGGTCCTAAACATCGATACTTTTCTTTCCATAGATGCTGCCTGAGCTGCTTATGTTCTTGCAGCAACTTGTGGGTGTTACTATAAAAATACAGTCCCCGGAAACATTGCAGGTCACAGGAGCAAGTGTGGATGCAGAGCTAGACAGAAAGGGGTTGGAGGACAGTTCTGAGGTAGAGCAAGAGTAGGGTGAAGACCCAAAAGAGGCAATTCCAAAATACATAGACTAGGTTGTTGGTTGTGTAGGGGACCAGAGGCTAAGATCACGAAGAATGCATCCATAACAAGCAAGCTGTTTGAGAGGGTCCCAAACAGAGCAGCATGGCAGCCAAGAGTAACGCTTTACAGCACCGGCTGTAATAGGGGTTCAATTCCCGCCACTGTCTGTAGGAGTTTGTACGTTCTCCCCGTGACCACATGGGTTTCCTCCAGGTGCTCCAGTTTCCTTCCACATTCCAAAGACGAACGAGCTAGTGAGTTGTGAGCATACTATATGGGCGGCGGAAGCCAGGCAAAACCTCTGAGCTGGTCAGCACGATTCTCACTGATTTGATTTAACGTAAACAATATATTTCATTTCATGTTTCAAAGTACATGGGACAGAGCTGGCAGGTGAGATAGACCGAGATATCCAACACAGGTAGAGATAAGGTGAATTTTAGAACACATAGGAGTCCAAGAAGATAATTACTTTTCTGATATAAAACTACATACAGCGTCAAACTGAAAAAGGAATCACCTTTCCCCAAGCAACAATCAAGCTTAGTATTTCAACTAAGAGGCTCCCCGATGATGGAGAAAAGAGGAAGAGACCTGTTCTATGAAAACCAAGAAAGACTTGTGCAGTGAGATACCCATGTATCACACTGTTTTAAATTGGCTTTGTATTGCTGCTGATTATGTGTTTCTCTTTTCCTGTTGCTTCTGTCAAGGAAATTTTGACAGAAAATTGTAGATTCATTTAATCGGCATTCAGGCAGAAACTCAATGTACAACAACAGAACAGTTTAATGCAGAGCATCAAACATCTTTCTAAAAACATTGTTAAAATATTCTCAGTGGCTGCTTTATTAGGTACCTCCTGTTCCTAATAAAGTGGTCATTGAGTGTATGTACGTGGTCTTCTGCTGCTGTAGCCCGTCCACTTCAAGGTTTGACGTGTAGTGCATTCAGAGATGCTTTTCCGCACACCACTGTTGTAACGCGTGGGGTTCTTTGAGTTACTGTCGCCTTCCTGTCAGCTTGAACCCATCTGGCCATTCTCCTCTAACCTCGCTCATAACGAAGTGTTTCACACATAGAACTGCCACTCACTAGATGATTTTCAAATCTCATACCATTCTCTGTAAATTCTAGAGACTATTGTGCATGAAAATTCTGGGAGATCAGCAATTTCTGACATTCTCAAACCACCCATTCTGACACCAACAATCATTCCACTGTCAGTCAATTAAATCACATTTCTTCCTCATTCTGATGTTTGGTCTGAACAACAGCTGAACCTCTTGACCATGTCTGCATGCTTTTATGCATTAAGTTGCTGCAACATGATTGTTTGATTAGATATTTGCATTAATGATCAGGTGTACGTGTGTACCTTATAAATGACTGTATATGCAAATAATATAACAGAAGGAAATCAAGGGTGCAATTTACCCCTGCCACATGCACTAAATGGCATGCTTGCTTCTAGATCCCAGAGATGTCAGAAGCTATTTTTCATCCTAGTGGTTTAATTATCGCAACAGATATGGCACCTGACCCTAACCAGTGCTGACTGCAAGGACCTTTACAAGTTTTGAGAGCGTACTGCCTTAAATATATTTTTATTACATTTTAGAGGCTATTTTACCCTGTAGGACCCCAATGAATTAAACAGGACAAACCTGCGAGTTTCCCTCTTGCTTCCGCTCGCAGGGAAACAGAATGTAGCAGTGGATTGTAAAATACAACACTGAAGTTGATATCCATAAAGGACACATTAAATATAACTTGCATTATCTAGCATCTCTGTCATGCCATAACATTCCCAGGAGCATGCTCAGGAAACAAAAATTTAGAGAGACACTAGGATAAGTAACCAGCTGAAGACATAACTGCCAAGCGTGGAGTGAAGGAAGTGGAGGATGTAAAGGCTGCCAGACTCTGAGGCACCCATTGGCACTAATTGAAGGTCACCAAAGTATGATTTTGAACATAGTGCCTTTTCAGCCAAATGCATACTGAATAGTAATACTCTCTGTGTTGTAATCTACATGTAATGCTGTTAGTGCAGAGGTGTCCATCCGTGACCTAGAGGTCATATGTAGTCAATGGGCCTCGGCTATCCAACTCATGAAGCCCAAGTCACTTTCTCCTCTTGTATTTATTTCTCTTGCACTCTTTTGAATTACTTGTGTTTGCAGATTTCTTTAACCACTATGTCCAAAATTTAAAGAAAGAACCTCCATAATGCTGTCATAGAGAGGGTCCAGAGGACTTTCGTGAGACTGATCCCAAGAATGAAAGGGTTAACATATGAGGAGACTGATCCCAAGAATGAAAGGGTTAACATGAGGAGACTGATCCCAAGAATGAAAGGGTTAACATATGAGGAGACTGATCCCAAGAATGAAAGGGTTAACATATGAGGAGTGTTTGATGGCTCTGGTCCTGTACTCACTGGAGCTGAGAAGAATGAGGGAGGATCTCAATGAACCCTATTGCATATTGAAAGGCCTAGATATAGTGGATGTGGAGAGGATGTTTCTTATAGTGGGGGGGGGGAGTCTGGGACCAGAGACCACGGCCTCAAAACTGAGGGGCATCCATTTAGGACAGAGATGAGGAAAATGTTCTTCAGCCAGAGGGAGGCGAATCCGTGGAATTCATTGTCGTAGACAGCTGTGCAGGCCACATCAGTGAGTATATTTAAGATGGAGGTTGTTAGGATGTCAAGGGTTATGGGGAGACAGCAGGAGAATGGAGTTGAGAAGGATAATAAATCAGCCATGGTGGAATGGCAGAGCAGACTCATAAGACTATAAGATATAAGAGCAGAATTAGACCATTTAGCCCATCAAGTCTGTTCCAACATTTCATCATGGCTGATTCAATTTTCCTCTCAGTCCCAATCTCCTGCCTTCTCCGTGTCACTTCATACCTGAACCAATCAAGAATCTCTCAATATACGTAAAGACTCGGCCTCCACAGCTGCCTGTGGCAAAAAATTCCACAGATTCGCCACCCTCTGGCTAAAGAAATTCCTTCTCATCTCCATTCTGAAAGGATGCTCCTCTATTCTGAGGCAGTGTCCTCTGGTCTTAGACTCTCCCACATTAGGAAACATCCGCTCCATATCCACTCTATCAAGGCCTTTCGCCATTCAAAAGGTGAACGACTCGATGGGCTCAATGGTTTAATTCTGCTCC
This sequence comes from Mobula hypostoma, assembly GCF_963921235.1. Classification (NCBI taxonomy): domain Eukaryota; kingdom Metazoa; phylum Chordata; class Chondrichthyes; order Myliobatiformes; family Myliobatidae; genus Mobula; species Mobula hypostoma. The sequence goes on along the minus strand of NC_086116.1, from coordinate 8,484,038 downwards.
ATATGTTTTATCGTCTTACAGTCTTAAATTCATTAAATATTTGGTGACAGTACATGCAAATTAATAAATAAATATTGATATCCATATATTCAATTTCATCTCCAAGTTACATGCCATGCTGATTTGATGAAACACATTCCCATTCCATTGTCTTCTGATTAGTGTATGATGAAGTACAGTATTGTAGGTAATGGACTAAGAGCAGGAATGCAAAAAGGCAGAACAGTTCAAGGTTATAGAAGAGGTAATGAAACCTTAGGTAATATGTCCATTCAGTACCAGCAACCCCATTTTAAAGGAGTACCCAATCGGCGTTATAACTCTGTCTTAAAAGAGCACTTAATAGAAGTTAGTAACTTCATCTTAAAGGAGCACCCAATCAGAGATAGCAACCCTGTCTTAACAAATTGATCTTAAAGGAAGGTAAATTGGGGGTGAAATTAAATCAGGAAAAACAATGTTTCATTCAATCTGTGGTGAAATTATGGAACAAGATCTCTTTGGGCAAAGATGGGGAAGCTGGGTTGGTTCATTTAAAGATAAATTAGCTAGCATTCTTCCAAAAAGTTTACATTTTTTGTTTATAAGATGCGAGTAACTTGAGATACAACATGTGATTGAATGCTTTGGAGGAATGGATAACTTGGATTTACCTCATCTCACATCTGAATTTTTTGTAGAGAAGTTCATAAAGATAGATTTATTTTTTGTTTGTTTATGGGGATGTGGACATTGATAGCAAGCCCAACATTTATCACCTAACCGTGGCGGTCTTTTAGAGGTAAGCTTACTACTTGGATTACTGGAGTTCATAAGGTGAACATGCTTCCATTGAATTGTATTAGGCTGGGAATTCAGTTGACCCAGAGGGAATGAGGATTTATTTCCAAGTCAGCATGTTGCACATCTTTGAAAAAAGAACTTGCAAGTAGAGAATTTAATTTACACTTGCGGCCCTTGTCTTTTCGAAAAATGAAACTTAATTAGTGAAGTAAGTTGGGTTAAGTTGCTGTCATGCTTTTTGTAGATGGTGTACTCTAAAGTTTAGTCATTTTTTGAATTATTTTGGCTACTCCTAAGCTTTGAGCCAATGATTGGAAGTGGATTCCCAACATTTAAACAGGATATTCCATAGACTCTTTTTCACAGGCTGTCCATCTTAAGCGATTTGGACAAGATGTACAGAACCTTGGATCAAGTAATGCTATAACCTTTAAGAAATATCTGGACAATCCCTTGAACTGGCAAAGTCCAGATGGCTGTGGATCAAATACAGATAAATGGCACTTGTACGATTGTCAGTATAGACACAGTGGGCCAAAGGGCTTGTTTCTATGCCGTATGATGTGGAACCCATCCATGGTTCATCTGTGACTGAAGGATTGAATGTTTAGGATGGTGGGTGGTGTGACAATTAAGTAACTGAATGATATTGAACTTCGTAAGTGATGTTGAAACTTCAGGTGGAGGGAATTCTATCACACTCCTGTCTTGTACCTAGTAGGTAATAGAAAACTTGGGGAATCAGAGAGTGGATCAGATCATTTGCTTCGGAATACTTCTTTGATTGTCATTTACAATTGATGTGCTTTATTCAGTTAATTTTCTGGTTGATGAGAATCCCCCAAGCTGTTGGTGATGAAATACTCAGCACCAGTCATGGCTGCTTTGAACATTATGAATACCCTCATTCTTAACTAGCACTCGCAGAGAACAAATTTTGTCAGTTCAATGCTTAAGGGTGTGGACTGCTGCAAATGGAACTCAACATTGTTCAATGTTTATCGAACGTACCACTTCTGACCCAAGGATGATGATCCTTGATGGTACCTGCTGAAGCAACCAAAGACGGTTGGTCCTAAGACACAGTTCTAAATAATCCCTGCAGCACTGCCCCAGGCAGGACTGATGGCCTCCCGCAATCAACACCATCCTCCTTAGAGCTAAGGACACTGCCAGCTGGTGGGGATTTTTTCTCCTTGCTCTCTTTTTCCAGGGTTTCTTTCATGTTACTGGTGCCTTGATATTTGTGCTCACCTCTGGCACTCTGGATGTCAATATGTCTTTGCATGAAGATCGCAATGAGTCTCGGGACAGAGTGGCCTAATGACCATCTGAGATTCCATTACACTGCACATTGTGTTTACCTGGATAGTAAAAACTAACTAGATGACCCCATTTATTTCAGCAGGTACTTCCCACAAAGTTTGGAATACCTTGGCTTTAGCTTCTTTTACACTCCCTTTTTTGACGGGTTTAGTTAAACATTCTTGCACTAATAAACCATTTGAGATACATTCATGTTTCCTTACAATATATATGAGGCCGTTCAGCCCAACGAGTCAGCGCAGCTTTAGAGAAATCCTATTCCCCCATTTTTTTCCCGGTAACCCTTTCTCCTACATCTCCCCCACTCCCCCCAAATACTCATTACTCTTACTACCCTTCACATTAAGAGTAATTGACAGCAGTCAATTAACCCACCAACCAGCACATCTTTGCACTGGGGAAGGAAACCACAACATTTGGGGGGGAGGGGGTAACCCACAGGGAGAATGTGCTAACTCCACACAGACAGTACCCTGAGGCCAGAATCGAACTCTGTTACTGAAGCTGAGGGGCAGGAGCACTAACTGCAGTATCAGTAAGTAGCAGTCTGCCTTTCCCTGACAAGAAGGAGGAAAATAAACCTCATAGGATGCTTGCTAAAGCATAAGGTAAAGGCAAAGCTTGTTACCCACTCTTGGATATTCCCATGAAATTAAAGAAGAATAAAATGTATCAGCTATGGTACAGTAATATAACTCCTACACTGTTCCAAGAGAATCCTTTCTCTCTTGGAGTTACACCACACCTACATCTGATTATCACACATGTCATAGTTACACAAACATACTACTCAACAAGTTAGTGCCTGCATTCTTTCAAAGATTTTAAACACAAGAGAGTCTGTAGATGCTGGAAATCTCGAGCAATGCTCACAAAACGGTAGAGAAATTCAGCAAGTCAGGCAGCACATACCTGATGAAATCAGATGCTGTCTGACTTTCAAAAGTTTCAGTCATTTTCAGCTACTTTGGCATCACCTCAGTTTTGAGCCAATGACTAAAAGCAGGTTCCCAACATTTAAGCAGGATTTTCCATAGTTTCTTTCAGAAGCTTAAGGGATTTAGACAAGATGTACAGAATCTCAGATCTAAGTAACTCCTATAAACTTTAAGAAATACCTGGACAAGCATTGAACTGGGAAAGCAGAGAAGGCTATAGATCAAATACAGGTATATAAGTCTAGTACAATGGTCAGTTTAGACATGGTGGACTGAAGTCTTGTTGCTATGCTGTATGACTCTATAACTCTGTGACTCCATTGACAGGTCAACCTCATTTACCCAATCATCCCACCATCTACAAGAGAACAAGTTACAAATCTGCATGACATTTCATGTTCAAAGTAAAATTATTATCAAAGTACATATATGACACCATATATTACTGATTCATTTTCTTGCAGGCATTCACTGTAGAATAAAAAAATACAATTCAATCAATGAAAAACTATACCCAAACAAAGACTCACAAACAACCAATGTGTAAAAGAAGACAAACTGTAAAAACAAAAAAAAAAAAATAATAATAATAAATAAACAGATAAATAATACAGACAACATAAGTTGTCGAGTGTTTGAAAGTGAAACAATAGATTGTGGAATCAATGTTGAGTGAGGTTATCAATCCTGCTTCAGAAGCCTGATGGTTGAAGGGTTATAATTGTTCCTGAACCTGGTGGAGTAGGACCTAAAGCTCCTGTGCTTCCTTCCTGATGGCAGAAGCGAGAAGAGAACATGGTCTTGATGGTGGATGCTGCTTTCTTGTGGCAGCATCCTATGTCTTTGTCTCTCTCCTAAATGTTCCATCTCTATGGCAATGTTCTGGCTTTCCTACCAATTTCCTTTAATAAAGTATCTTCCAAGTTAGCATCCCTTCTTAAAACACATTACTTGCGCTTTGACCTCAAAGAGTCTTAACCAGCTCAAATGGGTTTAAATCCCATCTAAATCCACAAAACTTTTGATTTCAAACTAATGAGCATCTATATTTGTTGCGTTTCAGTAACACCTTTGGTAACCCCAGGGTATCCAAAATGCTTTAAAGCCAATGAAGTGTTTGATGTGTTGAGATTGTTTCACTGTAAGAACACAAAGCAATTTAGATGTATCCAGCAAAGACTGTGATAAATAATCAAATAGTCTTTACCTTTCTTAGTGGTGCTAGTTCGGTGCTAAGTATTGGCAGAACTTGCTATGTATACATGCACCTACTTTGATAATATATTTACTTTGAACTTTGCTCTTCTTTAAATAATTCTGCAGGGTTCTTTTACATCCTTCAGTTTCATCACCCATCCAAAAGCTAGCGGACCCTCAGTAATGCACTGAGATGCCATCTTAGAACCTGCCTCAGACCTCTGCCGCGAAGTTGAACCCATGACCCACTGACTCAGTGGCAAAACTTTGAACATCGAGCCAAGAATGACAGCAGTCTCTGATTGACTTTCCTCCTATTGTGGAGCCAGACACTGTTATTGTACTTGGAGATTTACACCATGGCGCTAATTAAACTAAAGTTGGCAAAAAAAAAGGATCGGCATATGGCACTTAAAATGGCATGCCTCAGGTTTAGTTCTATGTGTGATTATTTGACATCCTTATACCACCATGCTTGCTGCCAAAACAAAATGTCTCTGAATTTGATTGTCCAAGACGGATGATTGTTCAGTGTAGCTAGACTCTGACTAATAGCGGACTGATGCAATACTAGAGGGAAAAAAAATTGACAATTACTACATGTCCTCATTCCTGACAGTGAAATCTCTATTCAAAACATGAAAAGCTGCATCTAAATTAAAGAATGCAGGTTCAGTGAGTATATTATCTACATTAACACTATATATAAGGGCAACTTCCAGTGTTGTTTGACACTGAAGTCACCACAATGGCTGTCTAGAAAGACATGAGCAGTGACAAGGTATTAAAATGTAAATAAATATTTTTAGACATCGCTTTGCAACATTCAGCTGTTCTTTGGGGGAATTTTCTCTGTCAATAGGAAACAAGTACTTTTCATTTTAAAGAACAAGTTATTGATATGAATCTAATGGCTACCTTGGTGCTTCAACATCTTTCAACTATTTTCTACTTTAATCACTTCCTTGTAACACATGTAACAATTGACTTATGTTTTAATTGCTCGTTATTTTTTCAAAACACTGCGTTGAAATCTTGATTAATCCTGGATACATACAGCAGAAGGCAGTTATTAGTTGAGAAATTGAAATGGAAATATGGGCTTCTCCACTCCAGTTGTTAGGAGTACATAACTCTTTGAACAAGGCTTCACCTTTTACAAACAAGAGAAAATCTGTAGATGCCGGAAATCCAAGCCAACACACACAAAATGCTGGAGGAACTCAGCAGGCCAGGCAGCATCTATGGAAAAGAGTAAACAGTCGATGTTTCAGGGTCTCGGTCTGAAACGTCGACTGTTTACTCTGTTCTATAGATGCTGCCTGGCCTGCTGAGTTCCTTCACCTTAAAAAATATATGAAAAGGCTTGTGGCTTGGACTTTATAACTTGCTAATTTGAGTCACAGAATCAGACCGGACAGAAATGGACACTTCAAACCTTTGCATCCATCCTAACTTTTTTACCCATCTGCACATTAGGTCCATATTCTTCTAAGCAATGGCTATTCAAGTGCATGTCTAAATGTCCTTGAAATATAATGATTGTATCCATCTTAGCACTTCCTCTGGCAGTGTGATCCAGCTATCAACCAAACTCTCTGCAAAAAAAAAATCCCCTTTAAAATTCATTCTTCCCTCTTTAAACCAATATCCTCTTGTTTGTGATACTTCTACCACGGGGAAAAGACTCCATTTTGCTATATACTGTATGTTTCTTACAATCTTATATACCTTAGTCAGGCAGGGAGCTCCATTGCAGTTGGCAACTCGTATAGAAGACAGTGAGTTTAAAGCATC